>NW_008342651.1:13500-35454 GCF_000622305.1 Nannospalax galili | reverse complement strand
CATTGGTTTATATCCTAACTTAAAATTTAATTTAAATTTCAAAGAAAGTCCCGAAAATGGGAATTGGGCTAGGAATTTATTCCATCAACTCTGGGACACTGGAACATCTTCTGTCCACCCCATTTTTTAGCTTAAATATAGACAAGAAATCTTGGACCAGTAAGATGAACATAAATATTGGAGTAGACTGGGGTACTCACTGTGTTTACTTGGCACTTCCTGGATTTCTGAAACAGATGAATTTAGCCACATATTCCTCTGACCTCTCTTCATCAGCACACCAGGATAGGATGTTTTACCTGCTTCAGGGTTTGGAAAATGGGACCAATAGTATCATTTTAGGCTTACTGAAACACAAAGGCCAGTTTCAGATGAAATAGAGCATAACAGGAGAGATATAGAAAAAAGTATTTTCCTGAACAATCAAGCCCCACATTAAGCATGTTCTCCTGAATAGGCTAGTTTAATGAACCTGGTAACATATAGGTCCCCCTTAAATGGAAGTAATGAATAGCAAAGGAAACCAAGCCCTGTGTTTGAAGGATAAGAGGTCAAAGATGTCGTTGGTTCATAACTGCCTAAGTCTTTTCCAATTTATACATTGTGCATCTATTTCATGCTGTTATTGCCTTTCCAGTTCTACTTTAGATTGATTTTTCAGATCCCATTTTTTTCTCAATCCAGGGCTCAGTTTAGGTTCTTGCCACTGGCATATTTTGCGTATAAAGAATTTGATGATTGAAACATTTTGGCGTAGCTTTAGTCCCATAGATTATTGGCTCTATTTTGAAAGGTACCCACTACTTTTTGGACACTATTGGGCATTGGGTATATGCCCAGATAATAAGTTTATGAGAGAACAAATTCTCTAATGACATATACCAAATCGCTTTTTTAAATGACCTAATAATTTATACTGTCACTGGTAACACAACAGATGGAACTGGATGGAGGATGCTATATTAACTGAAATATGTCACACACAGAAAGGTAAACAATGTATGTTCTCTGTCACATGTGGAAGCTCATAATTGTTCTCAAAATGTCACTTTTTATGCTCATCACCATAAACGTGATAAGAAGAGTCCTTATTCCAAGAATGAATGGTTGAATTAGGGATCGTTTTCCCTTAATCATAATTCTGACAATCTTTTATGGTTCAAATAGTTATTATGCATACATATTTAATAATTAATTAAATGCACTGGGGGTGAAGCTTCCTAAAATATGTTAAAAATTTCAAAGGTTTCCAAAATTTATTTATTATTTTTCGAGAATTTCATACATGAGTATTGCATTTGCATTATTTCTACTTCTCCCTGTCCCTTTCAATCTCCTCCTATATTCCCTCTCACTTCCTCTCAATTTCCTCTCCTCTTCTTTGATTATTATTGTTACACATGCATAGATTGAAATAGCAGATAAATGCAGAAATAGATATTAAACTCTGTAAGACCATCTTATGATTCTGACAATTGTATGATTTGGGGGGGAGAATCAAAGGTAGTCTAAAAAAAATAACCATAGGCCATGCACAGTGGTGCATACCTCTAATCCCAGAAGCAGGTGGATCTCCACGAGTTTGAGGTCAATCTGGTGTATGTATTGAGTTCCAGGCTAGCCAGGGCTACATAGTGAGACCCTGTCTCAAAATGAAAACAAATTATCAGAATGTAAAAGGAAGAATAAACTAACAGCTTGGGAGAAAAACTAACAAGCTATTCACCAGTCAGTGCTGAAAATAATGGTGAAAAATAATTTTTAAAAGCAGATGGTTGGATATACATTATTTTGGGCCATATTTGTGGATTTTGGCACTTTTTTGTCAGGAAAAGTGTCTGGATCTTTCTAACTGGAAGTCTCCAGTTTCCTTCTATACAGATTCACCATAGCAGGAATCTGAGTGACACCCCTTCCAGACAGCATCTGTCAGGTGATTCAGGAAACCCATGCATTCTTTTGGAGGGGGGCCTAGATAAATCTTATGAGCCCAGAGACTCTCGTGACCCCAGAGACTCTCAGTAAAAGTGTTTCAACCAATGAGGATATAGCCATGAGGGTACTGGTAAAGGCTGAAGGCCTCTCGTGCCCTTACTTGAACTTTGAGACTCCAAAGCATAGTAAATGTATCTTGTGTAATCTGGGAATGGTCACGACCACATGAGCCATGTTTCTCCATTTGCATAAGGGTTACTTGTGCAGACTAAATGTAACTTCACTATTTGCTATCTAGATATGCAGACTTTGTGTTTTTTTCTCAGCTCCAAATCTGAAACAAGAATTGGAGTATTTTCAGACTTTCTATAAAGAATCCACCTATATCAAGGCCATAAGTGAAGATTTCCAAGAGCAGGGGTTTATTCCTCCATGCTTCACTGGAAAAAGCTTCCTGTCCCACATATCTTCTCCCATAGTTTTCTTTTCAGTCTATAGTTAGACAATTCCATTTTGACTTTATTTTACTATTCTTCTGCTAGGCAGCTTGTAAATTTTCCTGGCTCTTATCCTACTTAATCAGCCTCCACTGTACCCCAACCATAGATGACCAGTTATAAATAAATTACAACTGTCTCCCAATTGATAAAGTTAAATCTGACCCACCTGACTATTAATGAATTATGTAAAAAGGTCAGTACATATTTTAAAGCTAAAACAGCACTTAGCCAAACTTTCTTGTTTACATTGTACATACATGCATATTTTACCTATGGATGTATATACAATGTAATCCAGCAAGCTAGGTTTTGCTAGGGAGAATGGCCACATTGAGTTTCATGTTATTTACTTACTTGTATCTGCTTTACCACTAACAGATGATACATATTAGAAACAAGTAAGAACTATAACAAAAAATTTAAAAATGCATACAACATACTGCCACTCCTCAAGTACTAAGGTCAGTTAGAATCACGGAAATGGCATCTGACAAACAAGATACGTTAATAAATTCTTCAACAATTAAAAGTTTATTGTAAACGCATAATTGCATTGTATCATGTTTTACAAATGAGAAATATGAGACACGGGGAGCATAAGGTGATTGACTAAAGGTGAATAAACTGACAAACCCAGGATGTGAATGCAAGTCTTCTTGGTTCTACAGTCTGTTTTTTACCACTAGATTATAAAGCCGTCTAACATTGGCACTCTGATTTTTAAAAATGAAAGGAAAGAAAACAGTCCAAAATAGGAAGATTAAATTTTGTTTGGAGACTAGTATTTTTCATTACCAAGAAGTTCAGCTACATTTTACCAGGGACATAATGCAAAGACAAGTGCAAAGGGAAAATAGCTGAGTGGCAGGTGGCTTTGCTAAGCAACAGTTTATTAAATCTAGTGAAACCATGGTGATGGAACACTGTGGTCCCAGACATGCACTTAACCCTGAGAGTACAGACACAGCCATCAGGAACAGCTAGGAGGATAAATCAGGAGTTCTATAGGCTTTGGAAACAGAGAGCATCATCAGTGTTGTTATCTTCACCACACATGATGCAAAAAATCCAAGCAAATAGTGGCTCACATTCTTACAGTTAAAAATGTCACTGTTATACATGGAAAATGTAGTCTAATACAACTTAATTTTTTTCTTGACAAAGTTTCTACTTCCATTATCAAGTAGAGTTATTCATTGTGATTAAAGAAAGGATATGTGCTTTAATTAATTGATCACTTTGAATTGCAGAGCATTGTAGTAGTTAAAATATGCTTCCCCTTTTCATTTTTATTTCTTATATGTGTATATGTGCACGTTCATGCTGCCATAGCACTAGTGTAGAGGTCAGAGGGCAGCTTTTAAGAAAAGGTCCTCTCCTTCTACCGTCTAGGTCCTAGGGTTCAAACTCAGATCCTCAGGCTTAGTCGAATGTGCCTTTACCTGCTGAGCCATGTCACAGGTGTTGGTATGCTTTCTTGAAATTTGTTCTGCCTATAGTGGTGAAGGAGGTGTTACCATTCTTGTATAAAAGAAAAAGCTGGAGCTTTAGGGAAGTTAAATGACTTGTCAGCAGTAAGTCTTCATGCTCCACAGAGGTCTGCTTCTAAGCAAGGGTTTCTTCTACCCAACATACTTTTAATGTTCTTCCATAAATTATGTATATCTGAGAATGTAATCAAGACTATGATCCTTCTTCTGTCTCACTTAATGCCTGTATCATCTCTCTGGGGTTTGTTACTTACTGTATCTACCTACCTCAACCCACATGAATACATTCTAAGAGTTTGATCACAAAAATAGACCTGGGATCTAGCCATAACTTAAGCCCTTGCTTAATTCTCTGTCTTCCACTAACCTGTACCAGCTCACTTTCTCTATGCCCAAATCAGGACTCTTTATAACAAATGCAGGAGCCATTTATTTCCAAGTATCTCTCAGGCTAGGGTAACCCAATTATTTCTCTTTATTCTTTCCAAAATTGTATATGTAGGATAGATTTCCATAAGATCAGAAAATAACTGTAGGTAATAGTTTAAAGAGTAAAAAGTACATGTTTACTGAAGATCTGGTCATTCTATTTCTAGCCTCTTAGATAAAAGAGAAAACAAGAACCTATTTTTTCCACTTCCAGCTTAAGATGTGTTTTAGTAACTGTGATAAAATGCCACGATCTAAAGTAACTTATAGAAGAGTTTTCTTTGGCTTATGATTTCAGAGGGGGATGGGGTTGGTAAGACAGCAACTGGCTGGAGCAGGAAACTGAGAGATCACATGTACAACCACAAACACAAGCAGAGAGAGAGTGAACTAGAAGTTGGGCAGGGTTATAAACTTTCAAAGTCTCTCCCCAGTTGACATACTTCCTCCAGAAAAGCTCTATTCCTTAAGTTTCATAACCTCCCCAAACAGCACAACCAATAGGACACTAAGTATTTAAATATATGAGCCTGTGGGGGACGTTTCTCATGTAAACCACCACAATATGCACTGTTGTCTTGATAGCTATTAAGGTTCTGATTTAATATGTGTTGTTCACACTGCAGTCAGAACTGTCCATTATAGGATGTACAAGGAAAATGATATTGTTAGAATCCCTCTTTCCTGAGAGTTGTTAAGGAAAACAGAAAAACTCACTAGCTGATACATTTCTTTTAGGGGTAGTTATGATCACTGGATATGGATAGATAATAGATATGTAACTATGATGATCTTTGACCAATTCCTCGTGGTCTCAGAATTTGCAAAGTGCAGAAGCTGTTCATATATTATAGACAATGGAGACTGTACCGTCACAATGATACAGTTCTTGGCTAATTCCTAAGGTCATTAATTTTCTTACAGGTCTTCTGACTGATGTATGTGGTAAGCTAAGCGCAGTATCTGAAGTCTCCTTAGTTCATAACAGAGCATCAAATTGATGGTGAAACTATTGTGTGCACCAGTTCACAGAAAGCTGTATCAGGAGCTAGATGAAGTAGGAAGATTATTAATTTTGGTATACACAGAAGAATATGGCCTCAAATGCCAAAGGAAAACAAAAACAATGAAAACAAAAACAAATGGAAAGAATTCATAGGAAGTCAGGCTTCTGAAGCATATCAGATTATTGTCTAAATATAACATGTAGTTAAGCACCTTATTCTATTAAAAGCCCAAATCCTCCACATAAGCCTTTTAAAAATTATTTTTCATGTGTTTGAGTGTTTTTCCTGCTTGTATAGTTTTGAATACAGTTCCTGCAGAGGCCAGAGGGGCATTCAGTCCCCTGGATCCCCTGGAACTGGAGTGATAGATGGGTGTTAGCCACCACGTGGGTGCTAGGAACTGAACCTGGGTCCTCTACAAGAGCAGCGGTGCTCTTAACTGCTGAGCCATATCTCCAGTTCCGACACATAATCTTTTAAAAGCACTTCTCACAGCATGAAAGACTTATGCAAAAACTCAGCAGAGGAGTGGGGAAATTATTAAGAAGCCCCAACCTTAGCTGAAAAACTAGTGGCAACCGATGACTACTGGGAGAGGGAGAGTTGGTTTTCCTTAAAGGAGTGAGGCTAGATAAATTGACCAGGCTCCAGTGGATGGACTTACACTGAGGAACATTTGCCATCACAAACTTGGCTCCATAGGCCTTAGCATATATGATAGAATGCATGAAATCTGGTGGGGGGGTATGGGAGGGTGCAGATAGGGGAGGGATTCTAAATATGATCAAGATGCATTCTATAAAATTCACAAAAATTCAATGGAAAAAAAAGCATTTTTGAGCAGTAGAACACTGTCTTCAAATGTTGCTAAGAACCCCCAAACAGAACTTTGAAGACTTCAGTAACAGTCTTCCACTTTTTAAACAAATGTTATTTAGATAGACCCTCTGAAATAAAATGCAAATCCTCTCAAAGTTACTGTCCTCATTGCTTCCCAAGATTCAGGGAATTTCATGGAACTCGTGGGCACCAAGAATCCTAGTTGCAGATTAACCTAGAAGATAAGATATTGAATAAAAGCTTTTGGAACACAATTGGGATATGGCCCAAAATTATGGTTATGTTGGAAAGTCTTAATTAGATCTGTCATAGGACAGAAGTAAATTCAATAACTATCACCACAAATGTTGTCTACATGCAAAAACCTTGGTTTAACCTAAATAATTCTCCTCCAAAGTTTTTAGTTGGGGTGGGGGAATAAGATAAATACAATTTTCAAAAAAATCCTCTTACTTGTCATTAGAATAATTTTGAAAGTTTTGGAACAGACAAAGATTTTCAGATATTCCATATTCATGACATAAAACGATTCAGAAAATAATAAAATAGGAAATGAATTCAATAGTGGGTGTAGTGATGTTGATGAGAATTTTATGTATTTATTGGGTGGATATAGTTGAAAAAATCTGCAAAAAGAAATTAATAATATGTTACATTTAGTCAATGATTTTTAGGTTGCAAAAATTAAAAATAAAGCCCTGTGTAAAAAACATTGACTGTTTAAGAAGATTCTGCATTGCATGAGATCATGACACCAGTCACTGGAGAGATGTGTAACTGTATTTTGCGTGATAGCTCAAACATCTATGCTTGATGTTTGGCCTCTTACAATCTTTCCACTCCCTCTTTCAAAATGATCCCTGAGCCTTGGGAGGCAGAAGTTTGATATAGGCGTTCTATTCAGAGATAAGCACTCTGCGGCTGCTTGTTCTTTGCACATTGGCCAGTTGTGGGTTTCTGTGTTAATATCACCATCTGTTGCATAAGGAAACTTCTCTGGTGAGAGTTAAGGGATGCATTAATCTATAGATACAGCCATAAGTCATTAGGAGTCAGTTTACTAATACACAGAAATATACAAAGCCATCAATATATTATTTTTGTAATTAATATACTCTAATAATTTGTTTTATTAGAAATTTCAATGGATACTAACTTTCAAATAGGCTTAAAACTTTTGTATTAAATTTATTATTAGGTCTACATAGTGAGTTCCAAGACAGCTAGGGCTACAGGGAGACCCTGCTTCAAAAAGAACAAAAAGAAAAAAGAAATTTTCTAGGTAGAAGTCATATTACAATATTTGGAAGCATTTTGAAATACTCTACACATTTACTTTTTTATTTTAATGATTTTTTAAAAATATTTTATTTATTATTTTTTATTTTAGGTGTATGAGCATATTGCCTGCATGTATGTGAGTGCACCCCTGTTGTGCAATGCCACAGAGGTCAAAAGAGGGCTTGGGATTCCCCTGGAAGTGGAGTTAAGGATGGTTCGTAGCTGCCATGTGGGTGCTGGGAATCGAACCCGGGTCCTCTGCAAGAGCAGTCAGTGCTCTTAACAGCTGAATCATCTCTCCAGCCCACACATTTGCTATTATGTGCAATCTAAGTTCTTGTGAAGTTTTGGTTTGTGAGAAAATTGAGATAATTAAAGGAAATAGCCATATTAAATTTAGAAATTCAGCTCAAAATACTCAAAGGTACTTAAAACTTAAAAATTTTGTTAATTTTTTTCTTGTGGATTTTCTCGTCTGTGTTTCATATATTTCCATAGCAATACTATTTCCATTTATTGCTTTCATTTGTTCTAGTTTGCTTTTTCTTTCATGTCTCCTGAAATGGAAAGTTAATAATTTGTAATTTTCTTTGTTCTGAAATATTGCCATTTTAGCTCAAAGTACTCTACCAGCACAGTCTACAAGCATTCCACAAGTTTTGTTACAGAGGATTTTCTTTTAAATTTATATCAAAATAATTTCTACTTTCTCTTTAAAAAGTTATTGAGATTTTATACATGCATATAAGTTGTTTTGATCAAATCCATGCCCACTCCTTCCCCTCCAGCTCCTCCCATAGCTCCCCATCACTTTTTTCTGAAAACGTCATATACTCCTCGTCCTCCTTCTTCTTCCTCCCCTCCTCCCCTCCTCCTTCTCCTCCTCCTTCTCCTCCTTCTCCTTCTCCTCCTCCTTCTCCTTCTCCTTCTTCCTGGGCTTTTTGTTACTCTAACATTGCCTTAAAAAGGTAACCCTAAAATCTTTTAAGGATTAGATAAAAGCTCCCAAATACTTTCGACATTTTTGGCCTTTGGAGCAGAGTAAGCTGCTAAGAAGCCCAAGGACATTTTGACTTTTAGGCAAGAAACTGGTTACTTTTGGGGGGGTCTTTTTACTCTAACTGCCTAGCCAATTCCTACCTCATAGTCTTACCACACCATCCTCTGAAGAAGGTACCCAACTTGCAGATAGGGAATCAGGACACAAACCACTCTGGCTTCTTCCATGCTGAACAGGGATGCTGGGTGAGGCAATTGGGGTACCCCTTCAGTGGATCTATCCAAAAGATTCCCAACTTGCATAACTCTTATCTGTAGGAGGAAAAGAAAGTCCTTGACTGGTGAATAGGAGAAGTGAAGAAGTAAAGGCAAGAGTAATTAGCATTAAAAGTTCTAGACAGGGAACTAGAAAAAAGTCAGAACAGGGTAATTTCAAATATGAAAGTCCATTGGAATGTCTTGACGAGAGCTTCCAATCCCTCTATTGAGTTCATCCTCATTTTTATTTTGTCTGCCAAGGTTGGACTCAAGAGTGATGAATTCAGGATTTGCTTTTCAGGCATTTTGAGAGCTGTTGGAGTGGTTAGAATCAGTGTCAGTTCCCTCTCAAAGGCTTCTAGATAAGGGCAGAAAATAAATTCATCCATCATTTTAGAATAATAGTGGGTTATCTCCCTTAGATACAGGTGGGCACTACAGTATTGCAGACCAAGATTTGAAGTCTTACATCTGAGCAACACTTTCTGATTAGGAACAAAATAATAAATGAGAAATAATTGTCTAAATAACTTTTTATATGGACTTAAGCCTGATGTCTGGGAAGTGTAACCCCTGAACTCTTAAAGAAATATACTGATGACTTTACTCTTTGGTTATACTTTCCTTTTGGGTATTTAAGACCATACAGTTTGCCCAAATAAATCAATTTATTTTTACACTTAAGATCGTTTGAGGATCTTTTCCTCCAGGGTCTCATGGGCTTGGGAGGAGCCCCTGGCTCCTTTCTTTTTCCAGTTCCATCTATGTGAAGATAAGTCAAAGACCCTGCTCGACCATGGCTGGCTTCACTTGGAAGCATGAATGAGATGTTTCCTCTGTGTTGACCCTCCTCTCTGTAGACTGGACACTGGTTCAAGTCTATCTGCTGGGGTCTCCATGGCCTCCCTGAACAAGAGGACAGGTGACTCATCACAATTACAGGACATTTTGAGAGATGTTCCATAGTCCCCTGGAACTTAGTCAACCTTGGAGGGCAAGGGGCAAAATCTGTCCTTTAAGTCTTTCTGATCAGATTTGTATAGGCTTCAAAGTATGGCTGTTAAACATCCAGTAAGATTAGTTCCACTGATCTGGTACTTTTAATTACTATGTGCTATGTAGATAAAGCTTGGGTAAAAAACCAAATATTCTCAAATAAACCTTGACTAGATATATATTTTGCTCCTTATACTAGTTGACTAAATTATGATCTTAAAAATTTTAAGATTATGTGTATTGTTTTTGTCTCTTCCTTTATATATCATAATAAACCTACACAGACCTTCATCACTTGCTTATACTTTTTAATTTATTGTATTTTGGAAAATATCTCCATTCCTTATCCTTTTAGCATCTTTTACATTCTTTTTTTGAATAATTATGAAACATAAGAGCATTGAATAAATTTTCCATCTGTTGTGAGACTTCTTTTCCTGGGGATGCTAAGCATTGCTCATTCCCTTTCAAGGAGACATAATAACATTATAAAATAAATTTTCCATCACTTATGAGATTTATTGTCCTCAGGAGACTAAGTCATACTTATCATAACCCTTTTAAGGTTCTAGTGTCAAACCAGTGTTTATTTCAAGTTTTCCTGGAAAACCAACCAATTTACTGAACTTACTTAAAGAGATGACTGAGGTGTTGCTGAGGTGTATGAGTGACCTGAGTGTATGCACACTGGAAAGACTTTACCCAGCATGGGTCAAGTTTCTCTTCTTTATATTTGACGGATAGTTATTCAAGATTGTGTTGTACATTTTGTATACAGTTATTAATCTCTTAAATTTCCTGCTTATTGACTACTGATTTAATTTTTGCTTTGGGAAGTTATTCTTCATGATTTCGATCTTTTAAATTTATCGAGGCTTTTTATGATGAAAATATGCTGAATCTTAGGAAATGTTCCATTACTATTTGAAATAATGTATATGCCAGTCATTTGTAGATTTTTAAATAGATGTTTAATGGATCTAGATGAATACTGTAAATTGCTTATATTTTTTCAAGCCTCCTACTTTTTTTTCACAGTTTCTCAATTATTTTTATTTGGAATTTAATGTAAAACCTCTCTCTTTACTTTTTTTTGCCATTGGCTCCAAAGGAATAGAGTACCGTTTTCTTTCCTTGGATTTACAGCTTCCAAATATGTATATATGGCTGCAGTAACCTCTCTTTGGTCCTGGGGTGTCTATTTTTAGGTTTTAGGTTTTACAGGGTTTTTTTAATTTATTTTTTTTCTGTGTGTATTTCATACAGAACATCCCAAACGATCTTAATAGTTTTTATACCCCTATCCCAAATGGCACCCTCCCATAGTCTCCCCCCCCCCACTGGAGCCCATATACTCTGTCATCCCTATTACTGCCCACTGTGTTGTCAGTGCCCCCTGCTGTTCCCCAGTGCAAGTCCATCCACTGAGTTTAATCATCCTATCTAGAGTCCCATGTTTTAGGATGATCAGCTCTTCTTCATCTATCAGCAATCAGTTGCCAACATTCCTTTGGATAACATTGGGATCTGCTGTTTATTTTCCCAGTTCTATGCTGGATTACTGTCTGCCTGAGTTTGCATGGGACTTGTATATGCTGACACCTTTTCCATAGAATCATATGAGCAGGTTCCCAG
Organism: Nannospalax galili; assembly: GCF_000622305.1. Classification (NCBI taxonomy): domain Eukaryota; kingdom Metazoa; phylum Chordata; class Mammalia; order Rodentia; family Spalacidae; genus Nannospalax; species Nannospalax galili. The sequence continues at coordinate 24,084 of NW_008342651.1, read as the reverse complement.
AAACTTGTAGGACTCCATTTCCATATGGTCATGGCCATCTTCCCTGGCTCTTACAATCTCTCTGCTCCCTCTTCCCCTATGGTCTCTGAGCCTTGGGTGGATGAAGTTTAATAAAGGGGTCCTGTCCAAGGACCATCATTCAGCCAAATCTTGATCTTTACACTTTGGCCATTTATGACCTTTTGTTTTCCTGGACATCCATTGCATGAAGGAGCTTCATTATTGAGAACTGATTCCTTAGTGTCCTCTTCTTTATCCCTGACCTATGTTCCATGAACCTTAAGTGTAGAGGTTGCATTGTATCCCTTAGACCTGGGCCATTCATAGACAATGTCCATGTGTGACCAGTTTTGGTACTTGGTATTGGTCTCTGACTGCTGCAAAATGAACTTCTTTGATGAGTGGTGACTGGGATATTTGTCTGTAAATATAAGGATACATAATTTGCACATAGTAAGAAATCACATTAGTCTAGCGATGTGAGATTTCGGGGGTTTTCTCTAAGATCTATGACCACTTTTGCCATGTGTATTATGTTACATTACAGTACCACACTTGAGTTTCCTCCCTTTGAGTGGGCTCTTAGTTAAATTAGGTATCTGTTGATTGCACCAAGACAAAAGTGCCACTACTGCACCAATGTAGTATGCTGTGCTGGCTGCTGATGTGGTTATTTGGTCTTGAAGCTGAGGTTGGATTATTCACTGATGTTTTCCCTGGGACCTTCATAAGCACTCCCCAAAGCTCTGAGAGCTAGCCTTCAGGGGAAGTGGTTTCAGGTCAGTTGCAGCTCTATTGCTTCCAAACCTGTGTCTGAAGTATTTTCTGTCTTCTGCAGTAGAGTCTTACCTTCAAGTTCTGGGAAGCCATTAAGGGCTATGGCAACAGCCTGAGTAATTTTGGGAGTCCCTTGGACCACCCTGGCCAACAACTCAAAGGAAGGCACTGTTTCTTGTTATGTAGCGTTTAGCTATATACATGGACTCTTAAAAAATATACTGATCACTTTAATCTTTGATTATACTTTCCTTCTGGATGTTTAAGACCATAAGTTGGCCCAAATAAACTAATTATTTTTACTCTTAAGGTCATTTGAGGATCTGTTCCTCAGGGATCACATGGGCTTGGGAAGAGGCCCTGCCTCCTTTCTTTTACCAGTTCCAGCTGTGTGAAGATAAGTCAAAGGTCCTGCTCAACTGTATCTTGCTTCACTTGGAAGCATGGAGGAAATGTTTCCTCTGTGTTGACTCTCCTCTTAGTAGACTGGACACTGGTTCGAGTCCATCTGATGAGGTCTCCATGGCCTCTCTGAACAAGAGAACAGGCGACTCACTACAGTTACAGGACATTTTGAGAGATGTTCCATAGTCCTCTAGAACTTAGTTGACCTTGGAGGGCAAGGGGCAAAAACTGTCCTTTAAGTTCCTCTGACCAGATTAGTATAGGCCTCAAACTATGGCTGTTAAACATCCAAGAAGGTTATTTCCACCAGGCTGGTATTTCTAATTACCATGTACTATGTTGATAAAGCTTGGGCAAAAACCAAGCGTTCTCAGATAAACCTTGACTAGACATATATTTTGTTCCTTGAACCAGCTGTATGTATAATTTGTCAGTAGGTTGCTGGACTAATATGGTTCCCTGTGGTTTTTTAAAACTAGCTGGGCTTTATTTATCCATCTCACTGTCTAAACCTTCCACCATGGTTTCCCATTTAAAGTGCCCCCATTTCCCCCATTTCTCCCTTGATAATACCATTCTCCTATGGTCCCACCTCTCTTGAGCCCCTCCTTCCCCTTTATCCCCAAGTTTCCTTGTATAACCCTCCATCCCCCTCCCCTTAAAATAACCCCATTTTTATCCATATCTCCTTTAGTAACACCTGTTTCCTACTTTTCATCTCTCACGAGTTCTTTCTTTTCCTTTACCTCCCTGGTTACTTTTCGTTATCCTGGTTTCTGTAGTTATGCCTGGATACATACTCACTTATAAGGATTTGGTGCTAGGATCCACATATGGGGGACAACATGTTGTTTGTTTTTCTGAGTCTGTGTTACTTCACTTACTAAAACAGTTTCTAGTTGGATCCTTTCTTGATTCTTTGTTTTTTGAGTTCGCTGTATATTGTGGACGTTAAACCTCTGTCAGATGTGTTGCTGGTGAAGATTTTCTCCCATTCTGTGGGTTTTCTCTTAACTTCCTTGGTTGTCTCCTTTGATGTACAGAAGCTTTTTAGTTTAATGAGGTCCCACTTTTTAAATCTTGCCCTTGTTTCCTGGGCTATTGGTGTCTGGTTTAGAAAATCCTTTCCTACACCTATATCTTGTAGGTTATTGCCAATGTTTTCTTCTAACAGTTTCAGAGTTTCAGGCTTCAGATTGAGGTCTTTGATCCATTTGGAGTTGACTTTTGTGCAAAGTGAAAGACAGGGGTTTAGTTTAATTTTTCTGCAGGTACAGATACAGATTTGTGAGCACCATTTGCTGAAAATGCTATCTTTCCTCCAGTGAATGTTCTTGGTCCCTTTGTCAAATATCAGGTGGCTAAAATTGCATGTACTCATATTTGGGTCTTCAGTCTTGTTCCATTGATCTACAGGTCTATTTTTGTGCCAGTACCATGTTGTTTTTATGACTATAGGTCTGTAATATAGATTAAAATCTGGTATAGTAATCCCCCCAGCATTGCTCCTAGTGCTCAGGGTGGCTTTTGCTATCCAAGGTCTTTTGTGCTTCCATACGAATCTTAGGATTTTTTTTTCTATTCTGTGAAGAATATCATGGGGATTTTGATTGGCATTGCATTAAATCTATAAATGGTTTTGGGTAGGGTGGTCATTTTCACCATATTATTTCTTCCAATTCAAGAGCATGGGAGGTCCTTCCAACTTCTGGTGTCTTCCTCAATCTCTTTCTTTAAAGATTTAAAATTTTCATTGTAGAGGTCTTTAATTTCTTTCGTCAGGTTTATCCTGAGATATTAGTTTTTTGAGGCTATTGTGAAAGGGAGTGTTTCCATGTGGTTTTTCTCTGATTGCTTGTTATTGGTATATAGAAAGGCTACAGACTTCTATAGATTAATTTTGTAACCCAACACTTCACTGAAAGTGCCAATCATCTCTAGGAGTTTTCTGGTGGAATTTTTGACAACTCTTAGATATAATATCATATCATCTGCAAAAGGGACAATTTGGCCTTTCTTTTCCAGTTATTACTCCTTTAATTTCCTTTTGTTGTCTTATTGTTCTTGCAGGAATTCCAAGCACTATGTTAAAAAAGGAGTGGAGATAGTGGACAGCCTTGTCTGGTTCCTGATTTTAATGGGAATGCTTCCAGTTTTTCTCCATTTAGAATGATGTTGGCTGTGGGCTTGTTGTATGTGGTTTTAATTATGTTCAGGTATGTTCCCTCTAGTCCAATTTCCTCTAGGACTTTGAACATAAACGTATGTTGAATTTTGTCAAAGGCCTTCTCTGCATCTATTGAGATGACCATGTGGTTCTTGTCTTTGAGCCCATTTATATGATTTATGACGTTTATTGACTTACATATATTGAACCATCTCTGGATCTTAGGAATAAAGCCGACTTGATCACAGTGGATGATCTTTTTGATGTGTGTCTCTACCCAGTTTGCAAGTATTTTCTTGAGAATTTTTGCATCTATCTTCATTAAAGATATGGGTCTATAGTTTTTTTGGGGGGTTGTACCTTTACTGGTTTGGGTATTAGAGTGATGCTGGCTTCATAGAAGGAATTTGGAAGTTCTTCCTCCATTTCTATGTTTTTGAATAAATTAAGTAGTATGGGATATAGATCTTTAAATGTCTGGTAGAATTCTGCTGTAAATCCATTTGGTTCTGGGCTTTTTTTTAGTGGGGAGGTTTTGTATTACTGTTTCAATGCCCTTTTGTGTTATGGATCTGTTTAAGCTGTTGATCTTGTCTTGGTTTAATTTTAGTGATTTCCATGCTTTTAGATGCCCGTCCATTTCTTTTATGTTTTCACATTCAGTAGCGTATAGGTTTTTAAAGTATTCCCTTACAATGTTCTAGATATTTTTGGTGTCTGTTGTGATGTTTCCCCTTTCATCTCTGATTTTGTTGATTTGGAGGTGCTCTTTCTTTCTTTTGGTTAACTGGGCTAAGGGTCTGTCAATCTTCTTTATCTTTTCAGAGAACCAGCTCTTGGATTTGTTGATCCTATGTGTTGTTTTGTTTCTAGTTCATTAATTTCTGCTCTGATTCTTTTTTATTTCTTCTTGTCTGCTGGGTTTGGGTTTCATTTGTTGTTGCTTTTCAAGTATTTTGAGTTGCAATGTTAAATCATTTCTTTGTTTTCTTTCTGAATTTTTTTTTTTTGGTCTTTTTGAGACAGGGTCTCCCTGTGGCTCCAGCTGCCTAGAACTCACTCTGTAGACCAGGCTGGCCTCGAACTCACAGAGGATCCACCTGCCTCTGGCTCCCGAGTGCTGGGATTAAAAGCGTGTATTTTTTAATGTACAAACTTAGAGCTATAAACTTCTCTCTAAATACTGCTTTTAAAGTGTCCCAGAGGTTTTCTTGTGTTGTATTGTCCTTTTCATTTAGTTCCAGGAATACTTTTATTTCTTTCTTAATTTCTCCTTTGACCTATTCATCATTCAGATGTATGTTGTTTAATCTCCATTTGTTCATTTAGTTACTAGGGTTTCTTCTGGTGTTGATTTTAAGCTTTATTGCATTGTGGTCTGATAGAATGCATGGAATTAATTCAATATTTTTTATTTGTTGAGGCTTGTTTTGTGTCCCAGCATGTGTTCTATTTTGGAGAAAGTTCCATGGGGCACTGAATAGAAAGTATATTCTTTGGTGCTTGGGTGGAATATTCCATAGATGTCTGTTCCATTTGATGTATGATTTTGTTTAATTCAGATGTCTCTCTGTTAATTCTTTGTCATGTTGAACTATCTAATTGAAATAATGGGGTATTGAAATCCCCTACTATTAATGAGTTGGGATTAATCTGGATCTTAATGTAATGCAGTACTGTTTTTATGAAGTTGGGTGCACCAGAGTTTGACGAATATGTGTTCATGATTGTAATATCTTCTTGGTCAATTGTTCCTTTGATCAGAATGAAGTGGCTCTCTTTATCTCTTCTGATTACTTTTAGTTTGAAGTCTGTTTTATCAGATATTAGAATTGCAACTCCTGCTTTTTTCTTAGTACCATCTGCTTGAAATATTTTTTCTGTCCTTTCACCTTAGGAAGTGCCTGTCCTTGAAAGTGAGATAGGTTTCTTGCAGACAATAAAAAGATAGGTTTCTTAATCCATTCAACTAGCTTGTGTCTTTTGACTGAGTTGGTCGTTCCATTGATATTTAAGGTTATTGATGAAAGATGTATATTGATTCCTGTCATTTTTATTTCTATTCACATTCTTGGTGTAGCTGTGCATTTCCATAGTTATACCTTCATTAAGTTTCTTTCCATAACCCCTTGGGTAAACTAGTTCCTTTCTTCAGCTCTTTGTATTGCTTCAAGAACTCTCTGAAGGGCTGGTTTTGTGGAAATGAATTCTTTCAGCCTATATGCCATGGAAGATTTTTCTTTTCCCTTTGACTATAGTAAACATTTTGGCTGGGTAAAGTAATCTGGGTTGGCTTCTGTGGTCATTTAGAACTGGGAATATGTTGGTCAAGGCTCTTCTGGCTTTCATGGTTTGCACTGAACAGTCAGCTGTAATCCTAATGGGTTTTCCTTTATATGTGACTTGTTGTTTCTCTTTTGCAGCTTTCAGAATTTTCTCTTTGTTCTGTACATTTAGTGTTTTTACTATGATGTGCCATGGAGAGTTTCTTTTCTGATCCTGTCTATTTGGTGTTCTGTGATCTTCTATTTTTATGGGCATGTCCTTCTTTAATCTTGGGGAATTTTCTTCTTCAATCCTGTTGAAGGTCTGGGCCATACCATTATCCCAAGATTCTTCTCCATCCTCTATGCCTATGATGCATAAGTTTGGTCTTTTTATGGTGTTACAAAATTCCTGCATATTCCATTCTTGTGTTTTCTTAAATTTTTCTTGATCTTGCTTGAGTGGTCTAATTCGTCCACTTTATCTTCCATTCTCGATAGTCTGTTTTCCATTTCTAATTGGCTTATTGAGTGTTTCACTTCCTTGTTTATTTAAGCCCGAGTATTCTTCAATAGTTCTAACTCTTTTCAGAATTCATTCAGAAGTTTATCCCTATCTTCTTTCAGTTCTTTGATTTCTTTGTGTGTTCTTTAAATTCTTTGAATCTTTTATCATGTTTTTAATTGTCGTTTTGAATTCCATGTCTTGTGTTATCTCTAGGGGGTTCTTATTGTACTCCTCTACAGGACTGTTGGTATTTGGTGGGGACATATTATTTGGGTTTTTCATGTTATTATTTTTTTTACTGTGACTTTGACATGTGGATTTCTTTTGTAGTTTCTGATTCTTGTCTGAGACCCGAGCCTTACTTTGTTGAGTTTAGGTCTGCTTCTTTTTGTAAACTTTATGTGCCTTTGTGGCTTCCTTGTTGTGCGTGAAAAGCTGGTTGGTCTAGGCTTCAGGTTTCTCTCTTTTGATTTTGTATTGGAGGTGCCAGATGGCTTTAGTCCTGCCGCTCAGGAGTTCCGACAGAGGACTAAGTCAGATGAGGATCAGATGCTCTCAGGCTTTCTCCTAAGGTCTGGATCCCTTTAGTCAGCAGGCACAGTACAATCTTTGGGAAGATTGGTAGGTAGAGGTGAGATTCAGGACTCTCAGGTAGTCAGGGAAGGAGGCTGGTCTCAGGAATCCAGAACAAACAGGGAAGGAGGCTGGTCTCAGGAATCCAGGTTGAGGGTGGGACACCCAGGAATGAAGGCTGGTCTCAGGTGTGAAAAGGCGAGGTGGGGGTAAATGTAGTTTTGGGCATCAAGACACAGTGGGTAGGCAAGTTCTGCTATTCTTTTGCACAATAGGATCACTAGAATTAGCAGTGCTACATTCTATATTTCAAAATAGCTGGAAAACACATTTCTGAATATTCTCATTTAAAAGCCATGCTAATGTAGGCTTTACCTACACGTACACCTGTTTATATGTATACTGTGCACATTATAGGCTAGGATCCACATATTAGGGAGAATGTGTGATTTTTTTCTTTCTGAATTTAGGTCACGTCACTTAGTATACTTTCCAGATCCATCCATTTTCCTGAAAATTTATTGTTTTCATTTTCTTTACAACTGAATAAAATTCCATTGTGTGCCTGTAACACATTTCCATTGTCTATTCATTAATTGGTGGACATCTAGGATGGTCCCATATTTTTGCTATGGGCAAAAGGACACATGACACATGAAAGAGAAAAAGAGACTGGGGGAATAGTATACATAGTTGTAGGGGGGGAGTATCAGGGAAGTTAGGGGGATGGGGAAATGAGAATCATTAAAACACACTTCGTTAAAAAATGTCACAACTGTAAAGCTAAAAATGTACAGCCAATTTTGTAAGAGATGCATCTCAGCTCAGAAAATTGTTATTGAATATGTCAATGCTGATGTAATGAAATGCTTTCTCTATGTATGTGGTGATTAAATAAATACTTTTTTAAAAAGACAAAAAAAGTCATAATGACAGTGAACAATTTACTAAGACAGTTCTGTCATCTGACAATGCACCATTTTTTCTCTGAATAATTATTTATTACATCTTGGTTTGTTCCTACTTTTTGTTGGGGCTAGGTATTGGCTCAAGAATGCTGTTAATATTTATTCTGTATTGATAAAATTCTGTCTTGGCATTACAAGTAAAATAAGTCATAATGATCAGACAAAAACCTAGCATAGGACTGGGGAAATGGAAAGCAAGCTCCAACCTTAGTGGAGGAACCATTGGCAGCTGATTACTGCTGACTAAGGGAGAGTAGATCTTCTTTAAAGGAGTGACACTAGATAGGCTGACTAGATGCCAGTGGATGAACTTGCATTGAGGGACATCTGGATACAAATGTTTGACTGGATAGGACTTAACATATATGACAGAATGCATGAAATCCAGTGTGGGGAGTTATAGGGGGCATGATTTGGCAAGAGAGTCTAAATTTGATTAGGATCTAGTCTACAAAACTCACAAAAACTCAATAAAATATTTTAAAAAATAATGAGATCATGTACATGGTGGTGCATGCCTTTTGTCCCATGACTCAGGAGGCAGAGACAGGTAGATATCTGTGAGTTAGAGGCCAGCATGGTCCATATAACCAGTTCCAGTCTAACCAGGGCTACATTGCTGATTCAGAAAATGTCATTTTCTAACAAAAATAATATTCAGGGTAGTTTCTTTTTGTCTGAAAATCAATTTATAAGGTTGGAGAGATGGCTCAGGAGTTAAGAGCACTGGCTGCTCTGGCAGAGGACCCAGGTTTGATTCCCAGCACTCACATGGCAGATAACAACCATCTATAACTCCAGTTCTAGGGGAATCCGATGCCCTCTTCTGACCTCTGTGGGCATTGCATGACATGGGTGCACTAAATTACATGCAGGCAATACACTGATACACATAAAATAAAAATAATAATAAATAATAATGAATAAAATATTTTTAAAAGAATGTCAATTTTCAGCAACTATTTTTCTGTTCTTATCTAGGTAGAACATAGAACTGAAAAGCATAGGGTCCCAGTTTTATTCAGCTACCCCAAATAATCACAAATGATAGTGTCAGAATTGCAGATATTGGAGGTTTGAGAAATTGGACATTATCTATTATGTTTTGTAGAATCAACTATTTATCCTGAAATTCTGGCTTGTTTCTTAAGAGAAATATATTTCCTTGTGGTTTTCTAGGTATTGCTAGGTCAGGTTTCAGAAAAATAGTGAGGAACACATCACATTAAATTTAAAAGTGCAAACTATATTGTTACATTATACAACTTTTTTCAGCTATGCTGTTACACATCAATCTACCTTATCAGGCCTTAGGAACCTCCCATGTCAGTAATGCGCAAAAAAGGCCAGGAAGGAATATGGTTGTCTCATGTTCACAAAGCAAGGCAAGAGACACTCTTCCTACAGTCTTAGTCAGGGATAAGCAATATCTACATTTTCCCTTTGGGGACTTTTCAAATTGCCCCCCTGAACCTCACACAATCTTCCTTCTCCCAGTCTAGACCTTCTCTTATGAATTAAGTAGATTTGCTACTCCACAAACTCTCACAAGATGTACTGCTTTGCCACAAACTCAAAAGCAGTGAAGACAAATGAACACAGAGGAAACCTCTCAGACCATGACTCAGATAGCCTTTCTTTCTATAGGTTGATTTCTCTCAGATATTTGTTATTGTGATATAAAACTGACTAGCAGACAGACCAAACCAGTTCTTTTCTTATTAGGACAAATTGAGCTTCATAGATGATGCATAGGGTGCCAACAGTTACAGAGTTAATATTAACAGGAAAGTATGGAGAAAATTCTATCTTGACACTCCAGATAATACTCCAGTTAACAAATATCTTCTGAAGGAGATTGACTCACCTCACAGTCACTGTAAGATAACTGGAGAACTCGGGTTTTCCTCCTTTACAGACTACACTCATCTGTGCTCACACAGAAAATTTCAAATAGTTGAATCTATTCAAAGCTTTAAAATCACTGGCATCTATTGTAGGGAGGCATCTATTAGGTGCTACTTCTGACTCTGAGAAGTCAGAACCTCCTTATTATGAGGTTTCAGTAAAGGCTGATTACTTTCCTAAGAAATTAATGCTGCATATTTTCATTGGTAAATAATAATATTCTTGAGAATGGACAGGAAAGGCAGTAAGCCCCAGGCTTAACAGCTTTCCTGGGACCTATATAGCCTTGCATACTGTTTCTGTCAATTGGAAAGACATTTCTCCTGGGCTACGAATTCCTTCAGCACACAAATATTCTCCTTTGTACTTCTTATGGGACAACCTAACACTGAGAGAGTTAATTTGTATTTCTTGAGAAAATGCTCCTACATAAAACTGCCAAGTAGGGATATTGGGTGAACTGAGCAGTAACTTTGAGAGAACTCTGAAATAGAAAGCTGGTCACTTTTCCTGTAATCTATTTTTCAGGCATAATACAATCTTCTGATTTTAAGGTAGGGACCAAGAATCAGAAGTGTAAAAAGACTTCGTGTGTATACTGACGTTCACCAACTTACCTGGGATTGTGTACAGAAAAGCCCATTAGAGACTGAAAATGTCACATGTTGAAAACATCCTCAATTCATGTAACCTACTGACCATCATAACTTAGCCATTCTGCATTGGTTTTTGTGATTGAGTGGCTGGCTGCAAGCCAAGTCTCACATATGTTGTCCAGAAACTCAAGTATTGTCCTTCCAGACGTCTACCACAACAAAAGGTCAAAGTCCAAAATCTGAGGTTTAGTTTCTACTAAATGAGTATGGCTGTCATCACAAAGGCCAGTGTTAAAGATGTACAGAACAGTGAGGGGTATTTGTTGTTCTATCAAAAACAGGTTCTGAAACATGAATAACTTTACTCAACTAGTTAACACCCAACACACAAGCACACACACAATTAATAATAATAATG
>NW_008342651.1:0-13402 GCF_000622305.1 Nannospalax galili | reverse complement strand
GTAATAATAATAAAAATAAAATTTAAATTTAAGTATGAAGGAAATAAAGACACAGCTTTTTGAAGTCATACAAAACTTACATAAAATGAGAGATAGTGACATTTATCGTACCACAACAAGCACCTGAATGTAAATAACCTATTCATCATAAGCCAGAGAGAGTGTAAGAAATGAACAGTGATCAATGTTTACATGCTGTCAAATCTGTGGTAGGGACAACTTCATTACCATAAAAATTTTCTCATTTGTGCCTCAAACTCAGATGATAAATCATGTGACAGTTACCAATCTTTACAGAAAAGTAAATCTAAGAGAAAGAAAGCCAACCTTATTTTAATGGATAAAGTAAGAGCAGGGTTATTTTTTACCATACATTTTGTTCCCCTTATGTGCCAAATTCATCTTGAAAACCATACAAGCAGGGCTTTTCAGTTTTACACAGTTAAGCACTGGCTATGTGGAGAGTAAATATTAATCTCTATTCTTGACGTTATGTTTCAGATGACTGAAAATAAAAATACCACATTCTATTACAAAAGAGGACATGAAATGGAGGTTAGGGAGAGTGGGGTGGATCTTGGAGAAGTTAGGAAGAGGAGTTGGGGGTGAATTTGATCAAAATGCACTGTATAAAATTCTCAAAGAGTAAATAAAATTTTTTTTGCTCCAGTGTAGGTTCTACACCCAAGATTATTTGGACAACAGAAACTGGAGTTCATGAGGGGGAATAAAAAGAACACAAAGTTGGGAGGAGAGGGAGGAGAGGGTGAATCTGAGAGGAGTTGGGAGAGGAGGAATATGATCAAAATATGTTGTATGAAATTATCAAAGAATGAATAAAATATTTTTAAACATTTATTCTAAAAGCAAGGAAAGAAACTGAAAGAAATGCCATTACTTCTTTATAAGACCAAAACTGATGGAAATTGTAGAAACAAGTCCATACCTGTACTGAAAAACAATTCAGAAGAAATATCAATGAAAAATAACTATGAGAAGTCCCCAAATGAAGGGCAGGGTCATTTGTTCTAGTAAGCCAAGGAAGACTGAGCCCACAATGAGAACAAATATTGTTCCAAATGGAGAGCTGCTGCAAGAATCCTCTGTGCCCTAGAGAGATTATTGCTTTGGTGCTTCAAATTGGTTTATAGCTAGGCTTATTTAACAAAAGTCCTTGGTAGGCTCTGCTTTTAAAGAAAATTTCAGTTAGAAAGTGAGCATTGGGAAGAGAATGAATTTATCATATTAAAAATCTTGTAAAATTCCATCAGAATGGAGATGTAATTTGAAATAATAAAGGTTAATTTGCAGTCCTCTGAGCACATAGAATGCCAAACTGCCAAAGGGATGGTAGGCTCAAAAGAATGTGCTCGAATCTAGAGTGTCTGATGTATGTTCTTGTATTCTTTGAAAGCTTCTACGTCTGTGTACATTCTAACCAAGCTCAATAAAAAAGACTAAGTTCAGCCTGAAGCGAAGGAAGCTTGTAGTACACTAATGACTGGGGATATACGTGCAGCCAGTATGTGCTGTTTAGTGATCACTTGCTCACCACATGCCTTCATAGGAGTTGCCTGAGTGACCAGGCTAACTTTTTCGGGTATAAGGCAAGCATTTTAACCCTTCTCTTTGCTGGGCCTCTTCCAAAACATGATAAAACCTCTCTTGTCAAGTTTCCTTCCAGATCTGAATAATAGGAATGGAAGAGAGAAATCAAGGAAATCAGAGTAGAGATCTAAGGATGTCTTGCCCTGACTCATCTATTTTGCTTATTAAATGAAGATAGAGTATTTCCACATAACCTAGCAGGTCTTTTGTTTGAGAAGTTGAAAACATAGGAAGCTAAATACTGAAAGGATGTTGTTCATCCAGTCACTGTTAAAACTTAAGCCTAAGACTTCTAATCTCTTTCAGAACTCCTGGAAGTATTAACCCCCCTTTCCAATTCATACTAAACAGGACTACCTCAGGTCCCATGGGAACTCCTCCGTTGGTTTAGGGTGATATAAGGCAAAGAGGAGCCAATGAACACCCCTTAGATAATCACCCTTTACATCTTCAGCATTTCAGGTGGCAATGAAGTCATGGCATGAAGGATGTATGCTGTGTGACTTTTCCTCGGGGTATGTGAACATACATCTATTTACCCCAGATATGTCAATGATAGATCAAAGAAATGATTCCATCCAAGTATCACTTAGTGAACCAGTGAGTTTACTGGGGTTATTTAGAGGAGTATGAATCAGTGGTTACTTAGAGGTGCATGGATAATTCAAAGGCAACTGCATCACCAGAGAACCCACCCCAGCATGGGCGACTCCAAAAAGCTGCACATCTGGAGCTCTCTGCATGACTTTCAGGCAGCTTGGCTGGTTGGAGAGTCTCTTCTACCCCACAGCTGTTACTGCTCATATAACTTTGGGGAGGAGCCTTATGAATCTTGTAAGTTTAAGAAAGTTTTTGAGACTTGTTAGTTCTTCACTTCCTGTCTTAATTGCTTTTATGTTGCTGTGACAGAATTCCCCTAGAAAAGCACTTTAGGGGAGAAGGGGTTTATTCTGCTTTACAGTTCCAGGCTGTAGTCCACCATTACAGGGAAGTCACAGCAGCAGGAACCCCAGACAGCTGATCACATTGTAACCATAGTCAAGAAGCAGAGAGCAATGAATGTTTGTATTGAGCTCCCTCTCTCCTTTTCATTCAGTCCAGGGCCCAGCCCATGAAATAGTGTTGCCCATGTTCAAAGAGGATCTTCCCATCTCAACACAATTAAGACCATAGGCATGTGATCACAGACCAACTTAATCTATAACATCTCTGGATGAGACTCCCTTCACAGGTGATTCCACAGCCTACCAAACTGACAACTGAAATTAATCACCATACTCCCTAAGTCTTAAGAAGCTTACCTCTTAAGACTTGGATGGAATGTTTCAATTCAGAGGAAACTGCTATACAATAGACATATTAAAGGTCAATCCTTCACAGCTGAGGGCTTGGCTATACTGTTTAGTTCCTTCATGAAGTAGGCATTCACCATTTCTATAGTATTTGACTGCTATGTTTAAGAGGATTCCCACAGTTTTTACATTTAATCCTTCCTCATCTAGGTTTCCCTACCATCCATCCCCTAAATACACCCTAAACGCAGTTAATCATTATCCTCAGGTGGAGGGCCACTTGTTCATTCACTCATTTTGTACTGAAAATTTATTCAATTAATACTGTACCAGCTCATTACAAAATGCCTAGGGGAGACTACAATATTAAATTCATTATTGGAGCTATACATGGTGGCTCATACACGCAAAACCAGAACTTGAGAAATTGAGTCAGGAAGATTGCGACAAGTTGGAGGCCTCCCTAGGCTACGCCGTGAGTTCCAGGCCAGCCTGGGCAGCAGAGTGAGACCCTGTCTAAAACAAACAAATAAATAAATTCACTTTTGGAGTGTCTCTTTTGATTCATCATACTGCAAGCTATAACATGTTACTATTTTCTGAGAGTCCCTTCCATGCACAGATCATATCTAGAAGACATTTCATATAAATTCTCTCTAGAGAGACTTGCAACAAGCTGGGCAGACGATGCTAGAGAGATTGGCCCTTTCTGTTTGTACAGAAAAAAAATCAGAGGATTTGGATATCAGACTAACTCATCAGAGTCAAAAGGCTTGTAACTGATACAAATTGGGCCAAAATTCATGTTCTCGACCCTGATTTTAATTACTGTTTCTGTACTTGAGGCATCTCCTTTCTGCACATGTGCAGGAGTCTGGGTCTCGATGACTGCATTTCTGCTGGTGATGTTGGTTTCCCAATGACACATTCCCTGCTTCAGAATCCATTCACTAGATAAAGCCCTATGCCACAAACTCCACCAAAGAGCCAATAGATATCAAAAAGACTTTGAGCCCCATAGGACCCATTACCCCGTCAAACACATGTTCTTAACTGAATTTTTGCAATTTTCATACAGTATAATTTGACAGTATTTAGATCTCCTCCCCATCTCCAATTTCTCTTATTGCCCTCTCCCAATTTAATATACTCTTATTACACATGCACACACACACACACACACACACACACACATGCTTAAGGTGTTTAATTTGTGTCCCCAAATGTCCTTCAATCTGGATCCATCTACTGGAGCCTGGTTAACCTAACAAGAGTCCCATGCTTGAAAGAGACTGTCTCTGCCCCTCCCAGCAGCCTCTGTTGACAGTGTATGGTTGGAGCTTCTCCACTTCCTCATGTCTACGCTGGGATTTTTTTCCTGGTGTCAAACACACATTTAATCCCTTCCAGACAAACAAGTGCAAAGTATTCCTTTGTGTTTTAAGAGTTAGGAATACATGAAAAGGGAGCTAGAGAGATGGTTCAGTGGTTAAAAGCATTGACTTGCGGTGGACCCAAGTTCAATTCCCAGCACCTACATGGCGGCTAACAACTGTTCCATAACTCCAGTTCCAGGGGAAAAACTTCTTCTGACCTTCGAGGGCATTGCACAACACAGGTGCACTTAGATACGTGCAAGCAATACACCCATACGTGTGAAATAATAAATAAAATATTTTTAAAAAGAAAACATGCAAAATCTTTTCCATCATGCATTCTTTCAACAAGTATTTATTAAATGCCACTTTCATACACTGCTTTAAGCATATTGAGAGGCAAGTCTGTGCTTACTCTGTGATAAAAGCTTTCCATTGACAGTTCCATTTAATTCCCAGACCCTATGAAATCATTACATTACATCTGCTTTGCCGGTGAGACTCAGGCTCAGAGAGGTGAAAAGATCTAAGCAAGCTCATACCTCAAATGAAACAAGAAAAGCAGAATGCTAGCTCCGAAGCCTCTCTTCAGGGAGAAAAACTCTTGGGGCAGGCCAGGATAAACTCCAGGGAGGAAGGTGTCTGTGAGCAAGCAGATGGCATTTAGATAGCCGAAAATACAGGGAAGGCACTTCAGGCAGAGGAAACTAAGACCCAACAAGGAGTGGACAGTGCTCACTTTGCACTGAAGGGGGCAAGCTGAGCCACCTATGATGCCACACTGGCCTGGAAGCCTAGGAGCCAACCTGCATTCTACTATCTTCTCTCTGCTCCCCATTTCTATCCAGTGTCTGAAGCCTTCCAGTGGTCACCCTTCAAAGCATTTCTGTCTCTCCATCTCCATGGCAACAGCCTTTTAAGGCTCACTTTCCTCCCTCTTGCTTCTTATTCTAATTGCTTCCTCTGTGGCCTGCCTGGAAGAGTGTGCCCTTCCGTGAGGCTGCACAAATATAAGTCTGATCTCACTGCCCTGCTTAAGGACTCCGTGAATATGTACTAGTGTAAAGACTCTGTGCCTCTTGCACACTGCTGACTTGCTTTGCACCCCCATCTCTTCTTGTCACCCAGAGCTTTGGCCATTAAGGGTATTACTCAGGTCCTGAATGGGGCCTAGGCATTAGCCATATACACATAAACGCCTTCTGAAAACCAGGGAAGAGAATGAATGCTGTGGAAGCCAAGACAGCAAAGAAGGGCTGGGGTCAGCTGATCTCCTCCAAGAATGGGCTGTGCCGCAGCCCTCCCCCACCCCTCTCAGCTGGCTGTTGGTGAGAATGGAAGAGCCCACCGCTTGCCAAGCTCTAAGAAAAAATAATTATGAAATGCGAAGGCTGGTCACCATTTCTCTGCCCCTTGTACAGTCCCCCTTCTTAACTCCTTTCCTTAGACTTTTGTTCCCTTGCCTGCCAGCCTCCCACTCTCTCTGCCTGCCAAGGGAAGCTGGCCAGTGGGAACTGGTTAAGTATGCTCCACAGGAGCCAGTTTAACAAGTGCTGGAAGTTGGGAGGGGCGAGTCCTTCCCAATGATGTTTTGGGATTGCAGGCTGCCAGAAAGGAAGTCAAGAGGGCCCATAGAAGGCTAGGTTTGCTGGGGAACTGCTGCGTGGGAGATAATCACGCAGTGGCAAAGGGTGGCATTTTGTTGCCTGTGGCAGGGAGCTGGTTGTCAGCATCAGTAGTGGGGATGGCAGCAGTGGCAGCCTTAGTGATGGCATCATAGGTAGAGAGAATATGGGAGGAGATTATTGTGAATATAGGGATTTTAATGGTGGAAGTGGTAGATACCTCAGTGCTGAAGTCACATGTTTCTGAGGCTGCTTTATTGTACACTATGGTGGACTATTTCCTCCTCCTTTTCAGTCTGGCATAATCTCTGTACGCCCATCTCTGACTTTCCTGTGTGAATCCCATGCCCTATTCTCAACCCTTCACTGGACACAAACTACAAGGACAAAATAGTGGGCCTGGTTGAAAGTTACAGAATATAGACCACAAGTAAGGCACTTGCAACAATTTGCAGAGTCTGGTGGCTTCACATGGCCCAGAAGCCCTTTAAGACCTCCCTTGGTCCAAATACCTTGGGAGTGTCAAACAACCTAGAGTAGAGATGCTGAGTCTCTATTAGATTATTTTCCCTCCTCACCAACATCTTCAGGAACACAAGCTGGGGTCTAACATGTAGAAGCTCAGTTCTTCACAAGGACTGAGCACCTCCTGGAGGGGCCCAAGTATTCTGAGGAGTCCTACACCTTGGCAGAGACCAAGCACGTGGGGCCCTAAGTTCCTGGCTGAATCCAGACACCTAGCAGGACCTCAGTATGTGGCAGGACTGAAGTACTTCATTAGGCATTAACTGTGGAGATTTGGAGAGGGCAGAGATTAGGATCCCTCAGATATCCAGAGCTCCTGGTGCAGTCCTAGCACCTAGCAGGCCCCAACAACTGGATGGGCTCAAGCAGGGTATAAGTATTTGAAGAGGCTCTTAAACACCCAGGGGTGGTGGTGGTCTATAGAGCCAGAGCATAACAGAAACTCCAAGCCCTCCCTGGGACTCAAATACTTCAGGGACTCCGAACACCTCCCAAGGCTAGAGCAAATGGGAGACCCCAAGCACTTTCAAATGGTATAAATCTATAGACTATACTATTTCAAGAGACCCAAGAATATCCAAACATCTAAGTATACTAAGTGACCCTAGCACCCAGAGATTATCAGCACTTCTGCGATCTCAAAACCCTTGAAAGTTCAAATTGCCTGAAAAGATCCCAGCACCTTGAAAGTCCCAATTGTTTCTAAGGGCCTGAAGACCTTTGAGGTCTCCAGGACCTCAGAACATTTGAGGCCATAAGAACCTTAAAGTTTCCTAACATCATTGAAGCCCATAGAACTTCAAAGGACCCCAGAATCTCCAAGGCTCAAAACCCCCAACAATTATCAGGAGCCAAGTACCACAAAAATACTTAGCATCTCAGACTTCCCAGGAACTTCAGAGAAGGTGAATGCCTCAAAGGCGTTAAGCATCTCAGAGATACCAAATGTGTCAAAGGCCCTTACTATTTTACAAGCCCAAAATCTGTGAAAGCCCTGCCACTTTAAAAAAATGCTCCGCACTTAAGAAGTCCCAAGCATATTGAATACCTGGAGTATCTTGAAGAATCAAATCACTTCCACCTTCAAATCCCCTAGCACCTTGAGTTCCCTGATTACTTCTGAGTCTCATTCACCTCTTAGTACTTCAGAAGATCCTGGAATCTCAGAACAACCCAGAACTTCAGAGATCCCTAGCTTTCAGAGGCCTTAGCATCTCTCAGAAGCAAATAATTTCAAATGTTTGGGGTGTGTTGAGAGTGCAAAAAGCCCTAAGATTCCCAACCTTCATTAAATGTGAGAACTTAAAAAAAAATCTTCCAACCGAGAAGCTGGGCATCATTTTCATGATGGGCACATATGTTAAAGAAATGCTAATCTGGGAGGTTCTACAGAAGGTTGGGGTATATCTCAGAAAGAAGTGCAGACTATTTAGCATGGTTAACTGGAATACAAACTGGTCCATGATGACTGTTCACTAGAGTATGTATTCACATCAGGACTGAAAACGAAGAAAATAACAAAAGCCAATATGTAAAATTTCAGGCAAAGCCTATAAGAGATCCAAAGGATTGGCAATCACAATATACTGGAGCTGTTAAAAAGCGAAGGCCAGATATAGCAAAGCCAAATCACTGGCTGGTGGTCTGAGCCCACTGCGCAAATCAGAGTTAAAACTTCTGCAAAACATAGTTGTAAATTCATTGGTACATTCAGTGATAATACAAACAAACAGCCTACAGCTGTTAAAGTCGTAAACATTGCTTAGTGAGGACAAATAGAAAGGCAGAAGGTATTACTTATATGGAAAAAGGAAACAAAAATAAAGGAAAACAAAGTGTTTAATATTGGTGTTTAATATGGTATAGGCAACTTTAAAAACTTATGTCTCACTTAATATTATACATTACACCCGTTAACATAATTGAGGTTCACAATTGCTATTCAAGAGTTCGAATTCAGAATATGATCAAAGTTTTAAGCTTTTATGTTTCAGAATATTGGGTTTCCTATTGATGTAGATACTTCTCACAAGTGTTTCTTTGAACTGCTTTGAGAAAACAAAAATAGGTTCTTCATATTATACAATATTCTATGTATCACATGTGACGTTAAGTGACTGTGTTCTATAGATCTGGATGGATTTACCAATTGAGTCATACATAGCAATATGAAATAAAACAAAACTAATTTATATATGATCTCAATATATTACATGTGTTTGATACATATATACCAATATTGCCCGAAACACTGAATATTCACACACTAATAAAGTAGCTGGAGAACATAATGAAAACGTATTACATAAGGAGGAAATTTACGGGTAGGAGAATCATTGACAGAGAGTCCCCAGTAACCATGAAAGTTCTAGGTCCTGTGTGAAGGAAAAAGCGAAAACTGACAAAGCAGTGCGTGCTCTTATGAAGAATGAACGTGGGGTGCCAGGATAAGTAGAAAAGCTGATTGTGGCCACTTTGGGTGGGTGAAACAGGAAAACAGAACATACCAGATGCTTGAAAATAAGAGAGACGCTGAGAGAAGCTAGGGGAGAATAATGAGGGGCGTTAAAGTATAACATATTATTCCATATTGGGTGTTTCAGTGGATCCTTAACACAGCTTGGCAGATGAGCCCTTAGCAAAGAGTAGGAGACCTCCTAGGGTGCTATAGAAATAGAAAATACACTCAGATCATCTTGGGAGGAAGGTGGCAAAAAAAGACTGCCATGGGGACAATAGACATGAAAAGGAAGGGACTGCAAGGAAACTTCTTGATGCTCTGTCAATCTGGGTTCACAGAGTAATTGGGCTGGGAAAGGGATGAAGCACGGAGGCACCAAAGCTGACATGAATGCTAAGGAACTATTTGGGTGCTGTCAAGGGGAAAGTGGAGAGGAAGAAATGAGTCAGGGGAAGAGACGAACAGAGCCTCAAAGCGTGGCTGTTATGGTTGACAATAAATTAGTGATGAAATCATTAATACTGGTGATGAGCCTGGAGCAATCCAGAGAGCACAGTTCAGAAACAGCTGAGCATCTAGCATATTGGAGGAGCTGGAGAGGAGATGCAGCCTGTGACATCACTAAAAGGAGCTCTTCAGTTTTCTCAAGAGCTACAATTTCTTTCCATGTATATAATGCTAAGATCTCTATCATCTCTTCTCTCTCTCTCCTCTCTCTTCTCTGGAATAATCAGCCTTAATCAGTTAACAATGGGGCTCTGGATGTAGCCCCAATCCCCTGAGAAGCTATTAAGCTTACATAAGGAGTGGTATTGGCCTGGTGTGCTAGGAAGCTTTAAAATGCCTCGTCTGTCATCCTATCTCCCCTCTCTCAATTTGTTCTGATTCTCTCTCTCTCTCTCTCTCTCTCTCTCTCTCTCTCTCCATGAGTTTGTGTTCAGGGCTAAGGTAGTATGAGCATTTTCTCTTTCCCCATAAGCCACTGTGATAAGTACAAATCTGGAAACCTGGGAGCCACCTCTCCCATTCTTCTTAGCAGAGAACATGCATAAGCAGCACTCTACAGCCCCAGATCCTTCTTTATTCATCCCCAAAAGGTAAATGCTAAGTGAACTGACTTAAAGCTCCTATTGGGGAGCATAAAGGACAGCTACCTAACCTAGGCATGTCACACAAAACTAGAGTGTTTCTTCTTTACCCCTAGTTTTACCCATCTTTAGCTGAGTGAAAAACCAAGTCACTGGGTGCAGGGTACTCCAGCAAAGAATTTTCTACTGACCACAAGGACCGGCAGGCTGCAGGCAAGGGCGGGCTCAAACAACCTGGGAAGCATCAGCAGCTCCCAGCCTGTTCAGCAGAGAACATGGTGAGAGCCTTCTATGATTCAGGCAGCGTGAGAGAAACAGGGCAGGGACAACAGACTTCTCCCTTGCTCTGGAAGGTACATGTTTATCAGTCCACCTCAAGAGGTGCACAGCTGGGAATCTGAGGTAAAGGTTACCAGCTGTCGTTCTGGGCAGAGCCACTGCAGGAGCAGATCTGAGATAAGACCCTATGTTCTTTCTGCACAGTCCCAGAGTGCCTTCCTCTAAGCCACTGTGCTGTCTGTTTTGCTTGCACTTGCACACACTCCTGCTAGAAGGGAAATGTGAAGATTCAGGCTACAGTCACCCATTCCCTGGAAGGGGAGCCCCATTTGATCTTCTCCTCCTTTAATGGAAGGTGCCGCATGGCAGGCAGTCAGTCAGCTCCAGGGAAGTCAGCTAGGAAGTAGGAGAACCCTTGGAGCAAAGGGTTCCCCAGCACTTCCTGGGTGCCAGAGGTGTGACATATTTTGTCCCTGCCAAGACAGGATGATCATGGCCCATTTTTAGAAGAAGTGCCAGCTAGCTCATGGAAAGATGTGATCTCATGTCCTTCCCAACCCCATCTGAATCTGTGAATTCTTTGGCTATGCTTCATGCAGACACCAGGTCAGTAGTACCCATAGAGAGGAGAAAAATTGGGAGTAAGCCCCCAGCCACAGCATAGAAGAAATGGCTGCTAGACTTGGGTGAACTGCTGCCATAGCCCAAGGATGGAGCCTTGAAAGGGCTAAGCTCCTCTCCCTACAGGCACAGTCTGCCCGCTGCACTGCCCCAGTAGTGCAAAGAGTGAATCTTCAATTGGTGGACTAAGAGCTGAATGAGAACACAATATCCACTGGCTGTAAAATGAATGACAGGGCTCAGAGAAAGGCAGGCAGAGGAGCTCCTGGAAGTGACTGAAAAAAAGAGAATGCTCATTATAACACTGACGCAAATTCTTTCAGCTTTGAGCTCCATGTAGATGGGACATGGAGTTGTGAGTCCTTGGTTCAGTAAATCTGAAAACTTAACGGGCCCCTGTCTAGCAGTTCCCAAGGAATGAGTGGGAAAGCTACAGTTTGAGTTTGCAAGGATGACTGAGAAACTGGGGGGAGTACCTGGACCCTAGAACACTCCAGTGGTTAGGGACCTCTGAGACAGAGAGTCCAAAACTTCCAAGGCCAGCAAGAGTAGCAAGTTGCCTTTGCTGAG
This sequence comes from Nannospalax galili, assembly GCF_000622305.1. Lineage (NCBI taxonomy): Eukaryota > Metazoa > Chordata > Mammalia > Rodentia > Spalacidae > Nannospalax > Nannospalax galili. Next base: position 1,957 of record NW_008342651.1, on the reverse strand, counting down.
TACGTACACCATGCAGGGCAATTTTGATGGCTGTTTTCCTTCATTGTCTGTAGTTTTGATACCAGTCCTGCGTATAGGGGACACAAGGCCAAGTTTACAGAGACGGAAATCTCAGATCCCTTAAGCAGGTCACTAGGGTCCCATGACTGGTCATGATAGTCTTTCACAGGAACCTCAGAGCCACCCAAGTCTGAAGGTGGCACTCCAGTGCTACAAGGACAGACCTCTTTAACAGGCGGTAACGTTTACTGCTGTCAAACTTCTCTGCACCTCAGGGAAACAGTGAAGAGGATGATGATGGGGCAGGGCCAGGAGGCATCAGAAAAGAAGGTCAACACAGCCTCGCTCATGTCATTTCAAAATGGGCAGTGCGGGAGAAGTGGCCAAGATCCCCCAACTCCTGTACCAGATCAAGGAAGCCCTGTTTCTTTCTCTGCCTGTCAATCATCATAAACGAAGCTGCCTGTATTGTTCCAGCTGGCAAAATGCTCTAAACTCCATCCTTTCACTGCCTTGGAACATGTTTGTTAAGTCATGCTTCCAGTCAACCTGTGATACACAGGTGGACAAATCACAATTGCCCTGGCTTCGTGAATTACTGGTATGATAGCAAGAAAACAGAAAATAAAATGTACATTTTTTTCCAATAATAAATCACACGGTACAGTGGAACGTGGTAATCTGTTTGGCTACAGATGATAGTGGTGGTGGTCAGGGACCACAGACCTAGGTCAGGTTGGGCATCCTAGTGGAAGTGCTCGAACAGATGTTATAGCTGGAGAGGTGATCAAAAATCTGAGACTGTAATGTTGAGCCCAGATGTTCCTTTGGCACCCCTCTAAACTGAATATGAACTTGCAGGAAATTTGGCTGAAAGGTCTAGGCTACAGATATTCAGGTAGCACCTGAAGCTCATGCTGTGCTGGCAGTGGGAGGTGCATGAACATGGAGAAGGGCAGCAGAGCAGGAACAGCCCTGGGAATGGCAGAATCAGTGAGAAGAGGAGATGCCTGCTGAGGAGCTGGAGAGGAAGACACGTGGGATGGGGGAAAATCAAGAGCGTCCTGGGAACCGTTCAAAGGAAAGCATGTCAAGAGGGACATGGCCATCCACTCTGCTCAGAATGCTGAAGCCAGGTGAAATAAGAGAAGAGAATTAATCGGCCACTGTATCTGACAATGCAGATGCCCCTGGAAACATTGATACATGCAGGTTCATTGCAAGATTGGGAACAAGGCCTGCTTTGGAAAGGTTTGAGAGAGAATGGAAGCAGAGGAGCCAATGAGTCTTAAATGCAGCTTAGCGGCAACGTGGAGAAAAGAAAATTGTGACAACGTGGAAGAGGGAAAAGTTTGGCTTTGGGTGTGAGGAATGCCGAGCCGATACCACGTGGAAAGGAATGAAATGGATGGCGGAGAGAATCTTGTAGCAGTACCTTTTAGCAGGCGGGGTGGGGCACAGGTATAGTACACACAGGGGGTTGCAAATTAGTGGGTTTTGGGTAGGTACGCATGTCCCGCAAAACTCAGGTGCAAAAGATCAGCCTCTTGCCCATTTGTTGAGCCCGGGCCCCTGTTCAATTCCAGGCACAGCTTAGGCACCCAACCGAAATCTACTGCTTTAAAGTACCCGTTATAATCTGCATGTTACAACTGAGAGAGCTGCTGTGCAGGCGGGTTAGATGGACTAGCCAAAGACAGAAAAGAGAGAGGTCTGAAGCTCTGAGTCCAAACAGGCTGGCCGTCCAAGCCTTTTCGTAACCAGTTTCCTTCAGATCTGCTGTAAAAATCACAGTGCAGCATTATTTCCTTTCAGTTCCTTGCATTGGTATGGACCCCCCTAACATGAACCACAGCTGCTTGCAGTGACATGGAAGGCACAATCTGTAGGCCTGGCACTGGCACAGTCTGTAGGCCTGGCACTGGCTTCGCTGGCCTCAAGGCCAATGCAGCATCAG
>NW_008342650.1:0-1498 GCF_000622305.1 Nannospalax galili | reverse complement strand
ATGCACAAGACACACATAAGCACAAGACAGACAAAATGTCAGCATGGATGGGAGAGGTGGGCAAGAAGCCCCAGTCCTAGGTGAGGAACTGTTGGCAATTGATAGCTGCTGCGAGAGGGAGATTTGATTTTATTATATTTATTTTTATTGTTTGTACATGAGTGTTTTATCTGCATGTATGTATGTGCACCATGTACATGCCTGGATCCCCTGGATCTGGAGTAACAGGCAGTAGTTAGCTGCCATGTGTGTGCTAGGAACTATACCCAGGTCCTCTGCAAGAGCAGCTAGTACTCTTTACCATTGAACTATGTCTCCAGACCCAAGTTACTGTTGTCTTGGTTGTCAAGCATATTTGAACATTAATAATATGATTTGAAACTTCATAAAGAATAAACAGATGATTTTAATTATTGATGGTGGTGGCAGTAATAATGAGAAAAAGCAGGAAAAGCTGTTAGCAAAGTAGGTAGTTATTAGAATAATACAGAGACTAGGAATAAAGCATGGGCAGTGACATCAGAGAAGTTAAACTGTAGTTTAAAAGTGCTTGGTGAGTTGGCTTGACAGTCACTGGCCATGAGTTGACAGAAGGAGCAAATAGGAGACTGTAGTATTGACAATGAAGGTGATCATCTCCCTTAATCTAGAGAGCAGAGGAAAGAACATTAACAAGGAAGACAGAAAGCAAAGACAAGAAAGGAAATGCGAAGAGTCGTGTTCAGAGGCCATAGTGCGAATGAAAAGTAGGAGGTTATGGAAGAGTGGCAAAAATGGTAGATCTCTTAGTCTGGCTAAGAAAAGAAAAGGTTCACTTGAATAAGCAGTTTGATACTTAGAAAGAAAGTCTTCAAAGAGTAGGGAAGCATGAAATTAGGTTCCCAGTAAATGGTGATGGGATGGAAGGTGTTGGCATGAACCCTGAAAATCTACAAAGGCAAGGAGGAGGTACAGCATGGTAGCTGGGAGTCACACTGTGGACAGACGGCAGATGTTTTCTGCTCTTTGATTTTTTATGTGGAAAACCTTGAGACTGATTTTATGTTGAGTGAGAGAAAGAAATTATTTGTGGAAGAGAGCTAAATGATGGCAGTGTATAATGCTTTGTAGAGTGCATAATGAAAAAGGAATGCAAGATACTGATTTTTAATGAAAATACCGATTTTCTTCATTTCATTTCACGTTCTTGTCTGTTAAATACAGTTCCACTTTCTTCCAGCAGCAGTGTCTAACACCTAAAAAGGGAACTTACCCATAATTCATAGCATCACATTGGAAAGATAAAGTATTATTTGGTTGGATGAAAATGTAACACCTGACTAGTATTATTATTCTGCTTATAAGAAGTAAGGTGTGTTAGAGTAGAAAGACTTTTCTTTCCCTTCCCCAAATCGCTGCTCTCACTCCCCTCCCTGTCTTCCTCCTCCTCGTCCTCCTCTATCCTTCTTTCTTTTTGCCCTTTTCTGTTGTTCTATCATAAACCATTCATTATTTGATG
>NW_008342649.1:0-674 GCF_000622305.1 Nannospalax galili | reverse complement strand
TGTTACAATATGAATTCACAATGTTCCCTTGTGACAAAACAATGCTCCAATTTGACATCACATTTCTCTTATGTGCTAACACTATCCCCCATATTTCATTATATTGCTCCAATGTGCCATCACAATGTTAACATATGACATCAAAATGTTCCACTTTGACAACACTATCGCCCCATGTGCCATATATTGTTCCAATGTGCCATCACAATGTTACAATATGACTTGAAAATGTTCCATTATGACATCATAATGATTTAATGTGACATCACAATGCTCAAATATGGCAACACCAATCCCACAGGTGTCATTTTGTTGCTTAATGTCACTTCACAGTCCCCCAATGTGACATTACAATGCTCCATGGTGCCATCACAATATTACAATGTCACTTCACAATGTTCCATTGTGACATCACAATGCTCCAATGTGAAATCGCATTGCTCGAATGTGCCAATGCTATCATCATATGTACCATTATATTGCTCCAATGTGCCATCACAATGTTACAACATGATTTCACGATGTTCCATTGTGACATCACAATGCTCAAATGTGCCAACCCTGTTCGCCCCATGTGCCAATATATTGCTCCAATATGCTATCACAATGTTCCAATATGACACCATAATTTTCGATTTTGACATCATAATGTTCCATTGTGACATCACAATGCT
>NW_008342648.1:0-239 GCF_000622305.1 Nannospalax galili | reverse complement strand
GACAAGCAGTATATTCAAACAAGCAGTAAATTCTTCTTTCCCTAACATTTCACCCCTTTTTCTAGGTCAGACTAAAGAATCCTCCTCAGCAGTATCTAAGGCTTGGTATTTCTGGTGAAGGACCAAGAGATGGACAGTATTGATCTTTTCCTGAACAAACCTTAGTAGCCTATTTATTATGCAGGGCTCAATTGTGACTAATAGCAGTAGGATAATTAGAGGTCCTGCAATAGCTGAGA
>NW_008342647.1:0-250 GCF_000622305.1 Nannospalax galili | reverse complement strand
AGTTTTAAATGACCACAGATGCCAACGCAGATTACTATACACAGCCAAAATCTCTATTATAGCCAAAGGGGAAAGAAAAATCGTCCACGACATAAATAGGCTGAAGGAATTCATGTCCACAAAACCAGCCCTTCAGAGAGTTCTGGAAGCAACACAAAGAGCTGAAGAAAGGAATGACTATACCCAAGGGGTTGTGGGGAAAAATTCAATGAAGGTATAACCGTGGAAAAGTACAGCTATATCAAGAATG
>NW_008342646.1:0-717 GCF_000622305.1 Nannospalax galili | reverse complement strand
TATAGGGAAACCCTGTCTCAAAAAGACACCCCCCCCAAAAAAAAGAAAAGCTTCACAACTCCAAACTGGATTGTAGTCATGGAAAGTGTTCTTCCACTTGGTGTTCCATAGTTGTCTTCTTTCTTCTTTCTCTCTAGGAAGATTTTATTTTGGCTCACGGATGTCTTTCTTCAAGGAACTAATAGCCATGTCACTTATCTTGGGGAATACCAATCAGCTGTAGGGATTTATTAACATTCTACTGCTTCATCATCTTTTGTCACCTTCCAGATCTCTGGATAGAGTGGGACAAAATCTCAAGAGATGTTTGCTGTAAGCAGTCTTCAAGGCGTCCCCTCAGTAACATCTCCTATATTCCCAAACAAGAATGTACTTAACTTTAGGTAAGTATCAGTCAAACAAAAGAGGAAGTAGGCTGTGGCTGGGATGGGCAGTGGTAGATGGAGCTCATCTGCATTGGGTTTTTGCTTAGAAGTAAAATAACACTAGACCTTTCAGAAGGGATAAAACCAGATGCTGGTCTATTTGGTTTATTTCTAATCGTATCTGACACGCTTTTTCCTTTTATCCATATAATGCTCCTTTTGTATTGTTTTTTCAGACAGGGTTTCAAATGGCCAAAGCTGGCCTTGATCTTTTGATCCCTCCTGCCTCCACCTCCCAAATGTTGGGATTACAGGTGTAGGCCACACCTGACCTGCTCCTTTTTTTATTTTC
>NW_008342645.1:24954-25468 GCF_000622305.1 Nannospalax galili | reverse complement strand
TTTTTAAAAAATTAATTAATCTCCATCTGTTACAAAATAATTCTTTCAGAGCTCTACAAATGATCACACACAGATAGTCTGTGAATTGCTCAACCCTAAGTGACACATCTACAATGGAACCTCTAACCTCAAGGCTCGAGGAACATAGTGGAACAAAGGTTAGAGAGAACACTAATGCATCTATCAACTCTTGACAATGAAGCACCCTCACGCAACATAGGGCGATGAACACAAAATGATACAAATGGCCAAAGCATAGAGAATGAGTCTGCCAAGTGTGGACAGGACTCCTAGATTATACTTCACCCACCCAGGGCTCAAGGACCATTGTGCAAGAGGGGACAGAAAGATTGTTAGAGCTGGGGAAAAGGAGCATGACCGTATGGAAACAGAGTCCCATGGGCTCCTGGGACCTTGCTCATGTGAACCTACAGCAATGGTGTTAACATGCCCAAGACCCATGCAAACTCAAGCAGAAAAAAACACAGCATAGAACTGCTGGAATGGGGAGACA
>NW_008342645.1:723-22151 GCF_000622305.1 Nannospalax galili | reverse complement strand
TGGGACTGTGGGACATGTTCCCTTGCTGGCCTGCTGCGCTAGGGATCGCCGTGCTCCTGATCACAGTGCTCTCCTGACTGCAGTTACTGTAAGGGGCCTGCGGGATGCATCCCTCAAAGGCCCAGAGCTGCACAAGACCAAGACGGCTTTGCCCAGGCACCGCAGACGCGCCCCCTCTCTCAGGCTCCGGGACTCGGGTGAGTCTAAGGACAGGTTGCCGTCTGTCCAGGCAGCAGCAGAGATCCAGGAGAAAGGAACAACTGTGGTGCGCCTTGGTAAGGTCAACAACCAGATAGAAAAGGCTCCAAGGCGGCAAGTCTCCAGGCCGGAAGGAAGGGAGGAAGTCATGGCTGTGAGCACGGAGACCCCGAGCAAAGCCAAGGAGCAGCAAAAGTCACAGGAGCCGGGGAGGCATCTTATGACGGGAGCCGGGGACACAGAACCCAGAGAGACACAGAGAGCTTCCGGACACCAAACACGCACTGCTCATCTTCAAGAGAATATGGTTTTGGAAGGCAAGAAGATCGAGCTTCAGTTCAGAGCTCCAAAGCACGCACCGGCTCGGATTTCAGTTGGAGAGAGGGCGTGGGGAGAGAAGCGATGGTCAGGGCACCAAGGCACACTGGAGAGAGCCTCAGAAAACAGGCATGCACAGTTTACACGGGAAACCCCTGCCCTGGAGGGAACATCACCAGCCACCTGGGCGAGGCCAGTGGTTGAAAACAGACCCTTGCTACTTAGCAGGAGGAAGATGCAGCGCTTGGCTGCGTGGGCCGTTCCTGAAAGAGACTTCAACCCCACAAGCAAAGGTCACCTGCATATTCAGGACCCCCAAAAGAATGGAGGAAGAAGCTCAGTGAAATCAGAATGGGAGCCAAGGGAACGTCGCTTGGATCCCACGATCTGTGGGACCGCAGAAACCCAGGAGAAAGGAATAACTGTGGTGCGCCTTGGTAAGGTCAACAACCAGATAGAAAAGGCTCCAAGACAGCAAGTCTCCAGGCTGGAAGGAAGGAAGAAAGTCACTGCTGTGAGCACGGAGACCCTGAGCAAAGCCAAGGAGCAGCAAAAGTCACAGGAGTCTGGGAGGCATCCTGTGGCAGGAGCCGGGGACACAGAACCCAGAGAGACACAGAGAGCTTCCAGACACCAAGCACGCACTGCTCATCTTCAAGAGAATATGGTTTTGGAAGGCAAGAATATCGAGCTCCAGTTCAGAGCTCCAAAGCACGCACCCGCTCGGATTTCAGTTGGAGAGAGGGCGCGGGGAGAGAAGCGATGGTCAGGGCACCAAGGCACACTGGAGAGAGCCTCAGAAAACAGGCATGCACAGTTTACACGGGAAACCCCTGCCCTGGAGGGAACATCACCAGCCACCTGGGCGAGGCCAGTGGTTGAAAACAGACCCTTGCTACTTAGCAGGAGGAAGATGCAGCACTTGGCTGCGTTGGCCGTTCCTGAAAGAGACTTCAACCCCACAAGCAAAGGTCACCTGCATATTCAGGACCCCCAAAAGAATGGAGGAAGAAGCTCAGTGAAAGCAGAATGGGAGCCGAGGGAACATTGCTTGGATCCCACAGTCTGTGGGACCGCAGTTACTCTTGCAGAGCGAGATGGTATTCACCACCGTTTGGACTCAAAAGACCTACAAGCCCCAAAGATGAGGCTGAGCTTCCCTGCTGGGAAAGCATATAGGACATTTTCATGGCAGCCGTGCGAGGGTCAAGAACGGGGCTGAAGGCCAGGCCAGCCCAAGGTCCAGGTGGGCTCCCAGGAAGGCAGGCATGATAGCCGCCACCACCATCTTGCCCACGGACACCAAGCTTAGTGGTGAAGCCGGGGGAGCTGCCTTGGTTGACGTTTCTCAACTAAGCCTGTGTATGCTCAATGAGTACTAAGCCTCTCTGTGTGTCCTCAAGGAGTACTAAGCCTGTGTATCCTCTATGAGTACTAAGTCTCTCTGTATGTCCGTAAGGATTACAGAGCCTCTCCGTGTGTCTGCAAGGACTGCTAAGCCTCTCTGTGCGACCACAAGGAGCACAAAGCCTCTCTGTGTGTCTGCAAGGAGTACTAAGCCTCTCTGTGTGTCCTCAAGGAGTCCTAAGCCTCTCTGTATGTTGGCAAGGAGTACTAAGACTCTCTGTGTCCTCAAGGAGTACTAAGCCTCTGTGTACCCTCAAGGAGTACTAAGCCACTCTGTGTCTCCTCAAGGAGTACTAAGCCTCTCTGTGTCCGCAAGGAGTACTAAGCCTCTATGTGTGTACGCAAGGTGTACTAAGCCTATCTTTGTCCGCATGGAGTACTAAGGCTTTCTGTGTGTCAGAAAGGAGAGAAAAACCTCTCTGTGTGTTCTCAAGGAGTACTAAGCCTGTTTATCCTCAAAGAGTACTAACCCTCTCTTTGTGTCCTCATGGAGTACTAAGCCTCTCTGTGTGTCCTCAAGGAGTACTAAGCCTGTGTACCCTCAATAAATACTAAGCCTCTCAGTGTCTCCGCAAGTAGTACTAAGCCTCTATTTGTGTCCGCAAGGAGTACTAAGCCTCTCTGTATGTCTTCAAGGAGTACTAAGCCTCTCTGTGTGTCTGCAAGGAAAACTAAGCATCTCTGTGTGTCCGGAAGTAGTACTAAGACTCTCTGGTGTTTCGTCAAGGAGTACTAAGCATCTCTGTGTGTCCACAAGGAGTACTAATCCTCTCTGTCTGTCCTCAATGAGTAGTAAGCCTCACTTTGTGTCCGGAAGGAGTACTAAGGATGTGTGTCTGCAAGGAATAATAAGACTTTCTGTGTATCTTCAAGGAGTACTAAGCCTCTCTGTGTGTCCTGAAAGAGTACTAAGCCTCTCTGTGTGTCTGCAATGAGTACTAATGCTCTTTGTATGTCCCCAAGTAGTACTAAGCCTCTCTTTGGGTCTGCAAGGAGTACTAAGCATCTGTGTGTCCGAAAGGAGTACTAAGCCTCTCTGCGTGTCCTCATGGAGTACTAAGCATCTCTGAGTTTCCAAAAGGATTACTAAGCCTCTCTGTGTGTCCGGAAGGAGTACTAAGCCTCTCTGTGTGTTCGCAATGAGTACTAAGACTCTCTGTGTCTGCAAGTAGTACTAAGCCTGTGTATCGTCAATGAGGACTACGCCTGTTTAACTGCAAGGAGTACTAGGCCTCTCTGTGTCCCCAGGGAGTACTAAGTCCCTCTGTGTGTCATAAAGGAGTACAAAGCCTGTATATCCTCACTGAGTTTTAGTCTCTCTGTGAGTTTGCAAGGAGTACTAAGCCTCTCTGTGTGTCCTGATGGAGTACTAAGCCTGTCTGTGTCCTCAAGGACTACTATGCCTCTCTTTGTGTCCGGAAGGAGTACTAAGCTTCTCTGTGTGTCCTCAAGGAGTACTAAGCCTGTATATCCACAATGAGAACTAAACCTCTCCGTGTGTCACCAGGGAATACCAAGCCTCTCTGTGTGTCCGCAAGGAGTACTAAACCTGTCTTTGTGTCCGCAAGGAGTACTAAACTTCTCTGTGTGTCCGCAAGGAGTACTAAGACTGTTTGTCTGCCAGGAGTACTAAGCCCCTCTGTGAGATAGCCAGGAGTACTAAGCCTGTATGTTCACAAGGAGTACTAAGCCTCTCTGTGTGTCTGCAAGGAGAAGAAAACCTCTCTGTGTGTCCGCAAGGAGTACTGAGCCTCTCTGTGTGTCCTCAGGGAATACTAAGCCTCTCTGTGTGTTCTCAAGGAGTACTAAGCCTCTCTGTGTGTCCTGAAGGAGTACTAAGCCTCTCGGTGTGTCCGCAAGGAGTACTAAGTCTCTGTGTGTACTCAAGTACTACTAAGCATTCAGTCTGTCCTCAAAGAGGAGTAAGCCTGTCTGTGTCCATAAGGACGACTAAGCCTCTCTATTGATTCTTAAGGAGTACTAAGACTCTCTGTGTGTCCTCAAGGAGTACTGAGCCTCTCTGTGTCCTCAAGGAGTACTAAACCTCTTGTGTGTCCGCAAGGATTACTAATCCTCTCTGTGTGTCCTCATGGAGTACTAAGCCTCTCTGTGTCTTCGAGGAGTACTAAGCGTCTCTGTGTGTCCTCAAGAAGTACTCAGCCTCTCTGTGTGTCCTCAAGGAGTACTAAGCCTCTCTGTGTGTCTTCAAGTAGTACTAAGCCTCCCTGTATGTCCCCAAGGAGGACTAAGCCTGTGTAACCTCAATGAGTACTAAGCCTCTCTGTCCGGAAGGAGTACTAAGTCTCTGTGTGTACTCAAGGAGTACTAAGCCTTTCTGTGTGTCCTCATGGAGTAGTAAAACATCTCTGTGTGTCTGCAAGGGGTACTAAGCCTCTCTGTGTGTCTGGAAGGAGTACTAAGCCTCTCAGTGTGTCCTCAAGGAGTACTAAGCCTTTCTGTGTGTCCGGAAGTAGTAATAAGCCTCTCTGTGTGTCCACAAGGAGTACTAAGCCTGTGTGTCTGAAAGGAGTGCTAAGCCTTTTTGTGTGTCCGCAAGGAGTACTAATCATCTCTGTGTGTCCGCAAGGACTACTAAGCCTCTCTGTTTATCCTCAAGGAGTACTAAGTCTGTCTGTGTGTCAGCAAGGTGTACTAAGCTGCTCTGTGTGTCCGCAAGGAGTACTAAACATCTCTGTGTGTCCTCAAGGATTACTAATGCTCTCTGTGTGTCCTCAAGGAGTACTAAACCTCTCTGTGTCTGGTAGGAGTACTAAGCTTCTCTGTGTGTCCTCAAGAACTACTCCTTGAGGATAAACAGAGAGGCTTAGTACTCCTTGCGGAGTCCTCAAGGAGTACTAAGCCTCTCTGTGTGTCTTCAAGTAGTACTAAGCCTCTCTGTATGTCCGCAAGGAGTACTAAACATCACTGTGAGTCCACAAGGAGTACTAAGCCTGTGTATCCTCAGTGAGTGCTAAGCCTCTTTGTGTGTCTGCAATGAGTACTAAGCCTGTGTATCCTCAATGAGTGCTAAGTCTCTTTGCATGTCCGCAAGGAGTACTAAGCCTCTCTGTGTGTCTGCAAGGAGTACTAATCCTCTGTGTGTCCTCAAGGAGTACTAAGACTCTCTGTGTCTGCAAGGAGTACTAAGCCTCTCTGTGTGTCCTCAAGAAGTACTAAGCCTCTCTGTGTCTCCTCAAGGGGTATTAAGCATGTTTATCCTCAATGACTCCTAACTCTGTGTGTCCACAAGGAGTACTAAGACTCTCTGTGTTTCCTGAAGAAGTACTAAGCCTCTCTGTGTGTCTTCAAGCGGTACTAAGCCTCTGTGTGTATCCTCAAAGAGCACTAAGCCTCTCTGTGTGTCCGGAAGTATTATGAAGCCTCATTGTGTGTCCACAAGGAGTACTAAACCAATGAGTCTGAAAGGAGTACTAAGCCTTTTAGTGTATCCTCAAGGAGTACTAAGCATCTCTGTGTGTCCTCAAGGAGTACTAAGACTCTCTGTGTGTCCTCAAGAAGTACTAAGCCTCTCTGTGTCTCCTCCATGTGTGTCCTCATGGAGTACTAAGAGTGTCTGTGTGTCCTCAAGGAGTACTAAGCCTCTCTGTGTGTCCGGAAGTATTATGAAGCCTCATTGTGTGTCCACAAGGAGTACTAAACCAATGAGTCTGAAAGGAGTACTAAGCCTTTTAGTGTATCCTCAAGGAGTACTAAGCATCTCTGTGTGTCCTCAAGGAGTACTAAGACTCTCTGTGTGTCCTCAAGAAGTACTAAGCCTCTCTGTGTCTCCTCAACGGGTATTAAGCGTGTTTATCCTTAATGAGTCCTAAGTCTGTGTGTCTGCAAGGAGTACTAAGCCTCCCTGTGTGTCTGGAAGGAGTACTAAGCCTCTCTGTGTACTCAAGGAGTACTAAGCCTCTCTGTGTGTCCTCCAGTGGTAGTAAACCTCTATGTTTGTCCGCAAGGCGTACTAATCCTTTCTGTGTGTCCAAAAGTAGTACTAAGCCTCACTGTGTGTCCACAAGGAGTACTAAACCTATGTGTCCACAAGGAGTACTAAGCATCTCTGTGTGTCTGAAAGTAGTACTAACCCTCTCTATGTCTGCAATGAGTACTAAGCCTCTCTGGGAGTCCTCAAGGAGTACTAAGCCTTTCTGTGTGTCCTCAAGGAGTACTAAGCCTGTGTATCCTCAATGAGTGCTAAGCCGCTCTGTATTTCCTAAAGGAGTACTATTCCTGTGTATCCTCAATGAGTACTAAGACTCTCTGTGTGTCTGTGAGGAGTACTAAGCCTCTCTGTGTGTCCGCATGTATGACTAAGCATCTCTGTGTGTCCTCCAGGAGTACTGAGCCTTTGTATCCTCAATGAGTACTAAGACTCTGATAGATCTCAAGGAGTACTAAGCCTCTCTGTGCATCCTCAAGGAGTAGTCAGCCTCTCTGTGTGTCGTAAATTAGTACTAAGCCTCTCTGTGTGTCCTCAAGGGGTACTAAGCCTGTGTATCCTAAATGAGTGTTAAGCTTCTCTGTGTGTCTGCAAGGAGTTCTAAGCCTCTCAGTGGGTCTGCAAGGAGTACTAAGCCTCTCTGTGTGTCCGAAAGCAGAGCTAAGCCTCTCTGTGTATCCTCAATGAGTACTAAGACTCTTTTAGAGATTGCAAGGAGTACTAAGCGTCTCTGTTTGTCCACAAGGAGTACTAATCCTTTCTGTGTGTCCGAAAGTAATACTAAGCCTCACAAGGAGTACTAATCCTTTCTGTGTGTCTGAAAGTAATACTAAGCCTCACTGTGTTTCCACAAGGAGTACCAAGCCTATGTGTCCGCAAGGAGTACTAAGCCTCTCTGTGTTCTCAAGGAATACTAAGCCTCTCTGTGTGCCCTCAAGGAGTACTAAGCCTCTCTGTGTTTCTGCAAGGAGTACTAAGCCTCTCTGTGTGTCCTCAAGGAATACTGAGCCTCTCTGTGTGTCCTCAAGGAGTAATAAGACTCTCTGTGTGTCCTCAAGGAGTACTAAGACTCTATGTGTGTCCTCATGGATTACTAAGCCTGTCTGTGTGTCCTCAAGGAGTACTCAGCCTCTCTGTGAGATCGCAAGGAGTAATAAGCCTCTATGTTCACAAGGAGTAGTAAGCCTCACTGTGTGTTTGCCAGGAGAACAAAACCTCTCTGTGTGTCCTCAAGGAGTACTAAGCCTGTGTATCCTCAATGACTGCTAAGCTGCTCTGTATTTCCTAAAGGAGTACTATTCCTGTGTATCCTCAATGAGTACTAAGACTCTCTGTGTGTCTGCGAGGAGTACTAAGCCTCTCTGTGTGTCCTCCAGGAGTACTGAGCCTGTGTATCCTCAATGAGTACTAAGCCTCTCATATATCCACAAAGATTACTAAGCCTTTCTGTGTGTCCACAGGAGTACTAAGCCTCTTTGTGTGTGCTCAAGGAGTAATGAGCCTCTCTAGGTGTCGTCAAGGAGTACTAATCCTGTGTATCCTCAATGAGTACTAAGACTTTTTGAGAAATCGCAAGGAGTACTAAGCCTCTGTGTATCCACAAGGAGTACTAAGCCTCTCTGTGTGTCCTAAATTAGTACTAAGCCTTTCTGTGTGTCCTTAAGGGTTACTAAGCCTGTGTATCCTCAAGGAGTACTAAGCCTCTCTGTTTGTACTCAAGGATTACCAAGACTCCCTGTGTGTCCAAAAGTTGTACTAAGCGTCTCTGTGTGTCCCCAAGAGTATTAAGCCTGTGTATTCTCAATGAGTACTAAGCCTCTCTGTGTTTCCACAAGGATTACTAAACCTCTCGGTGTGTCCGCAAGGAGTACTAAGTCTCTCTGTGTGTACTCAAGTAGTACTAAGCATTCATCTCTCTGTGTGTACTCAAGTAGTACTAAGCATTCAGTCTGTCCCCTAAGAGGACTAAGCCTGTCTGTGTCCGCAAGGACTACTAAGCCTCTCTGTTTATCCTCAAGGAGTACTAAGACTCTCTGTGTGTCAGCAAGCTGTACTAAGCTTCTCTGTGTGTCCGTAAGGAGTACTAATACTCACTGTGTCCTCAAGGAGTACTGAGTCTCTCTGTGTCCTAAAGGAGTACTAAGCCTCTGTGTGTGTCCTCATGGATTACTAAGACTCTCTGTGTGTCCTCAAGGAATACTAAGCCTTTCAGTGTGTCCGCAAGGAGTACTAAGCCTCTCTGTTTATCCTCAAGGAGTACTGACCTTGTTTATCGTCAATGAATACTAAGCCTCTCTGTGTGTACTCAAGTAGTACTAAGCATTCAGTCTGTCCCCTAAGAGGACTAAGCCTGTCTGTGTCCGCAAGGACTACTAAGCCTCTCTGTGTGTACTCAAGTAGTACTAAGCATTCAGTCTGTCCCCTAAGAGGACTAAGCCTGTCTGTGTCCGCAAGGACTACTAAGCCTCTCTGTGTGTACTCAAGTAGTACTAAGCATTCAGTCTGTCCCCTAAGAGGACTAAGCCTGTCTGTGTCCGCAAGGACTACTAAGCCTCTCTGTGTGTCCGCAAGTAGTACTAAGACTCTCTGAGTGTCCTCAAGGAGTATAAGCCTCTCTGTGTGTTCTCAAGGAGTGCTAAACCTCTCTGTGTGTCCGAAAACAGTACAAAGCCGCTCTCTGTCTGCAAGAAGTACTAAGCGTCTCTGTGTGTCCTTAAGGAATACTAATCCTCTCTGTGATATCGTAAGGAGTACTAAGCCTCTCAGTGTGTCCTCAAGGAGTACTAAGTCTCTCTGTGTGTCCAGAAGTAATACTGAGCCTCTCTGTTTGTCCTCAAGGAGCACTAAGCCTCTACGGGTCCTCAAGGAGTAACAAGCCTCTCTGTGTGTCCGCAAGGAGTACTAAGCCTCTTAGTGTGTCTGCAAGTAGGACTAAGCCTCTCTGCCTGTCCTCAAGGAGTACTAAGCCTCTCTGTATGCCCAAAAACTGTACAACTCCTCTCTGTGTCCACAAGAAGTACTAAGCATCTCTGTGTGTCCTTAAGGAGTTCTAAGCCTGTGTATCCTTAATGAGTACTAAGCCTCTCTGTGTGTCTGCTAGGCATACTAAGCCTCTCTCTGTGTCCCCAAGGAGTACTAAGCCTCTTTGTGTGTCCACAAGGAGTACTAAGCCTCTCTCTGTTTCCTCAAGGGTACAAAGCCTGTGTATCCTGAATGAGTACTATGCCTCTCTGTGAGATTGCAAGAAGTACTAAGACTCTCTGCATGACCCCAATGAGTACTAAGCATCTCTGTGTGTCCGCAAGGAGTACTAAGCCTGTGTATCCTCAATGAGTACTAAGCCTCTCTGTGATATCGCAAGAAGTACTAAGACTCTCTGCATGACCTCACGGATTACTAAATTTCTCTGTGTGTCCGAAAGGAGTACTAAGACTCTCTGTGTGTCCACAAGGAGTACTAAGCCTCTCTATGTGTCTGAAAGGAGTACTCAGCCTCTCTGTGTCCGCAAGGAGTACTTAGCCATCCTTTGTGTCCTCAAGGAGTACTAACCTTGTTTATCGTCAATGAATACTAAGCCTCTCTGTGTGTCTTCATGGAGTACTAAGCCTCTCTGTGTGTCCTCAAGGAGTACTAAGCCTGTGTATCCTCAATGAGTACTATGCCTCGCTGTGAGGTCTCAAGGACTACTAAGCCTCTCTGTGTGTCCTCAAGGAGTACTAAGCTTGTGTATCCTCAATGAGTTCTAAGCCTCTCTGTGTTTCCACAAGGAGTACTAAGCCTCTCTGTGTCTCTGAAGGGAGTACTAAGCCTCTCTGTGTGTCCGCAAGGATTACTGAAACTCTCTGTGTGTCTGCAAGGTGTACTCAATCTCTCTGTGTGTTCGGGAGGAGTACTAAGCCTTTCTGTGTGTCCAAAAGGAGTACTAAGCCTCTCTGTGTGTCCTCAAGGAGTAGTAAGCTTCTCTGTGTGTCCGGAAGCAGTACTAAGCCTCTATGTGTGTCCTCAAGGAGTACGAAGCCTCTGCATGTCCTCAAGGAGTAACAAGCCTCCCTGTGTGTCCGCAAGGAGTACTAAGCCTCTCAGTGTGTCTGCAAGGAGTACTAAGCCTCTCTGTGTGTCCGGAAGTAGTACTAAGCCTCTCTGACTGTCCTCGAGGAGTACTAAACCTCTCTGTGTGTCCGAAAGCAGTACAAAACCTCTATGTGTGCTCAAGAAGTACCAAGCGTCTCTGTGTGTCGTTAAGGAGTACTCATCCTCTCTGTGTGTCCGGAAGTAGTACTAAGGTTCTCTGTGTGTCCACAAGGAGTATAAAACCTCTGTGTCTGCAAGGAGTACTAAGCCTCTCTTTGTGTTCTCAAGGAGTACTAAGCCTCTGTTTATGTCCTCAAGGAGTACTAAGCTTGTGTATCCTCAATGAGTACTAAGCCTCTCTGTGTGTCTGCAAGGAGTATTAAGCCTCTCTGTGGGTCTGTAAGGAGTACTAAGCCTCTCTTCATGTCCTCAAGGAATATTAAACCTCTCTCTGTGTCCTCAAGAAATACTAAGCATCTCTGTGTGTCTGAAAGGAGTACTAAGTCTCTCTGTGTATGTGCAAGGAGTACTAAGCCTCTCTGTGTGTGCCGAAGGAGTACTAAACATCTCTGTGTGTCTGCAAGTATTACTAAGCCTCTCTGTGTGTCTGCAAGGAGTACTAAGGTGCTCTGTGAGTCCACAAGGAGTACTAAGCCTGTATGTTAACAAGGAGTACTAAGCTTCACTGTGTCTACAATGAGTACTAAGCCTCTCTGCGTGTCTGCAAGGAGTACTAAGCATCTATGTTCGTCCAGGAATACTAAGCCTGTGTATCCTCAATGAGTAGTAAGCTTGTCTGTGTGTCGTAATGGAGTACTAAGCCTCTGTGTTTGTCCGCAAGGAGTAGTAAGACTCTCTGTGGGTCTGCAAGGAATACTAAGCCTCTTTCTGGGTCCAAGAGGAGTACTAAGCCTCTCTGACTGTCCTCAAGGAGTACTAAGCCTCTCTGTATGTCCTCAAGGAGTACTAAGCCTCTCTGTGTGTCCAAAAGCAGTACTAAGCCTCTCTGTGTGTCCGTAAGGAGTTCTAAACCTCTCTGTGTGTCCGCAAGGAGTACTAAATCTGTGTGTCTGCAAGGAGTACTATGCGTCTCTGTGTGTCCTCAAGGAGTACTAATCCTGTGTATCCTCAATGAGTACTAAGCCTCTCTGTGTCTCCACAGGAGTACTAAGCCTCTCTGTGTTTCCGTAAGGAGTACTAAGCCTCTCTGTGTGTTCACAAGAAATGCTAGTCTGTGTATCCACAATGAGTACTAAGCCTCTCTGTGTATCCTCAAGGAGTACTAAGCCTCTCTGTGAGATCCAAGGAGTATTAAGCCTCAATGTGTGTCCTACAGGAGTACTAAGCCTCTGTGTCATCAAGTAGTATTAAGCCTCCCTGTGTGTCCACAAGGAGTACTAAGCCTGTGTATCCTCAATGAGTTCTAAGCCTCTCTGTGTTTCCACAAGGAGTACTAAGCCTCTCTGTGTCCAAAGGGAATACAAAGCCTCTTTGTGTGTGCCCAAGGAGCACTAAACATCTCTGTGTCCACAAGGAGTCCTAAGCCTGTCTGAGTTTCCTCAAGGAGTACTAAGCCTGTCTGTGCATTGTCAAGGAATACTAAGCCTGTGTATTCTCAATGAGTATTGAGCCTCTTTGTGACATCACAAGGAGTATTAAGCCTCTCTGTGTGTCCGCAAGGAGTACTAAGCCTCTCTGTGAGTCTGTAAGGAGTACTAAGCCTCTCTGTGAGTCTGTAAGGAGTACTAAGCCTCTCTGTGAGTCTGTAAGGAGTACTAAGCCTCTCTGTGAGTCTGTAAGGAGTACTAAGCCTCTCTGTGAGTCTGTAAGGAGTACTAAGCCTCTCAGTGTGTCCTAAAGGAGTACTAAGTCTCTGTGTGTCCACAAGTATTACTAAACCTCTGTCTTTGTCCGCAAGGAGTACTAAGCCTCTCTGTGTGTCCGCAAGCTGTACTAAGCCTCTCTGTGAGTCTGTAAGGAGTACTAAGCCTCTCTGTGTGTCTGTAAAGAGTACTAAACCTCTCTGTGTGTTCACAAGGACTACTAAGCCTCTCTATGCTTCCGAAAGGAGTACTCAGCCTCTCTGTGTCCACAAGGAGTACTTAGCCTTCCATTGTGTCCTCAAGAAGTACTAACCTTGTTTATCCTCAATGAATACTAAGCCTCTCAGTGTGTCTGCAAGGAGCACTACGCCACTCTCTGTGTCCTCAAGGAATACTAAGCGTCTCTGTGTCTCCGAAAGGAGTACTAAGCCTCTCTGTGTGTCCATAAGGTGTACGAAGCCTCTGCGTGTCCTCAAGGAGTAACAAGCCTCCCTGTGTGTCCTCAAGGAGTACTAAGCCTCTCAGTGTGTCTGCAAGGAGTACTAAGCCTCTCTGTTTGTCTGCAAGTAGTACTAAGCCTCTCTGCCTGTCCTCAAGGATTACTAAACCTCTCTGTGTCCACAAGAAGTACCAAGCATCTCTGTGTGTCATTAAGGTGTTCTAATCCTCTCTGTCAGATCGCAAGGAGTAGTAAGCCTCTCTGTGTGTCCTCAGGGAGTACTAAGTCTCTCTGTGTTTCTGGAAGTAGTACTAAGCCTCTCTGTGTGTCCACAAGGAGCACAAAGCCTCTGTATCCGCAAGGAGTACTAAGCCTCTCTTTGTGTCCTGAAGGAGTACTAAGCCTCTGTTTGTGTCCTCAAGGAGTACTAAGCCTCTCTGTGTGTCCGCAAGTATTACTAAGCCTCTCTGTGTGTTCTCAAGGAGTACTAAGCCTCTGTGTGGGTCTGCAAGGAGTTCTAAGCGTCTCTGCTGTCCTCAAGGGGCGCTAAGGCTTGGTATCCTCAATGAGTGCTAAGCCTCTCTGTGTGTCCGCAAGGAGTACTAAGTCTCTCTGTGTGTCCGCAAGGAGTATGAAGCCCCTCTCTGTGTCCTCAATGAGCACTAAGCCTGTGTATCCTCAATGAATACTAAGGCTCTCTGTGTTTCTGCAAGAGTACTAACCCTCTCTGTGGGTCTTTAAGGAGTATTAAGCCTGTCTGTGTCCGCAAGAAGTACTAAGCGTCTCTGTGTGTCCTTAAGGAGTACTAATCATCTCTGTGAGATTGCAAAGAGTACTAAGCCTCTCTGTGTGTCATCAAGGAGTACTAAGACTGTATGTCCAGAAGTAGTACTAAGCCACTCTCTGTGTCCACAAGGAGTACTAAGCCTCTCTGTTCGAAAAGAGTGCTAAGCCTCTCTGTGTGTCTGTAAGGAGTATTAAGCTTCTCTGTGTGTCCTCAAGGAGTACTAAGCCTCTCTGTATGGCCGCAAGAGTAGTAAGCTTCTCTGTGTGTCCGCAAGAGTAATAAGCATCTCTGTGTGTCCGCAACGAGTACTAAGCCTCTCTGTGTGTCCTCAAGAGCACAAAGCCTGTGTATCCTCAAGTAGTGCTAAGCCTCTCTGTGTGTCCTCAAGGAGTATTAACCCTGTGTATACTCAGTGAGTAGTAAGCCTGTCTGTGTGTCCACAAGGAGTACTAAGTCTCTCTGTTTGTCTGCATGGAGTATGAAGTCTTGCAGTGTGTCCACAAGGAGTGCTAAGCCTCTCTGTGTGTCCTCAAGGAGTACTAAGTCTGTGTGTCTTCAAGGAGTACTAAGTCTCTCTGTGTGTCCTCAAGGAGTACTAAACTTGTGTATCCTCAATGAGTACTAAGCCTTGCTATGTGTCCCCAAGGATTACTAAGCCTCTCTGTGTGTCTGCAAGGAGTAGTACGCCATTCTCTGTGTCCTCAAGGAGTAATAAGCCTCTCTGTGTCTCTGAAAGGAGTACTAAGCTTCTCTGTGTGTCCCCAAGGAGTACTGAGACTCTGTGAGTGTCCACAAGGTGTACTAAATCTCTCTGTGTGTTCAGAAGGAGTACTAAGCCTCTCTGTGTGTCCTCAAGAAGTACAAAGCCTCTGTGTCCACAAGGAGTACTAAGCATCTGTTTGTGTCCTCAAGGAGTACTAAGCCTCTCTTTGTGACCTCAAGGAGTACTAAGCATCTGTTTGTGTCCTCAAGGAGTACTAAGCCTCTCTGTGTCTCCAAAAGGAGTACTAAGTCTCTCTGTGTGTCCGCAAAGAGTATTGAGACTCTCTGCGTGTCCACAAGGTGTACTAAATGTCTTTGTGTGTTCGGAGGGAGTACTAAGCCTCTCTGTGTGTCCTCAAGGAGTACAAAGCCTCTGTGTCCACAAGGAGTACTAAGCCTCTCTTTGTGTCCTCAGGAGTACTAAGCATCTGTGTCCTCAAGGAGTACTAAGCCTCTCTGTGTGTTCTCAAGAAGTACTAAGCCTGTGTGGGGGTCTGCAAGGAGTTCTAAGCCTCTCTTTCTGTCCTGAAGGAGTACTAAGCATCTGTGTCCTCAAGTAGTACTAAGCCTCTCTGTGTGTCCCAAGGAGTACAAAGCCTGTGTATCCTCCATGAGTACTAAGCCTCTGTGTGTCTCCGCAAGGAGTATGAAGCCTCTCTGTGGGTTTGTAAGGAGTACTAAGCCTCGCTGTGTCTGCAAGAAGTACTAACCTCTCTGTGTGTCCTTAAGGAGTACTAAGCCTCTCTGTGTGTCCGCAAGAGTAGTAAGTCTCTCTGTGTGTCCGCAAGAGTACTAAGCATCTCTGTGTGTCCACAACGAGTACTAAGCCTCTCTGCGTGTCCTCAAGAGCAGAAAGCCTGTGTATCCTCAATGAGTACTAAGCCTCTCTGTGATATCACAAGAATTACTAAGACTCTCTGCGTGGCCTCACGGAGTACTAAGCTTCTCTGTGTGTCCGAAACGAGTACTAAGCCTCTGTTTGTGTCCACAAGGACTACTAAACCTCTCTGTGTTTCTGCAAGGAGTACTAAGCCTCTCTGTGTGTCCCTAAGGAGTACTAAGCCTGTGTATCCACAATGAGTACTAAGCCTCTCTGTGTGTCCTTAAGAGCACAATGCCTGTGTATCCTCAAGCAGTACTAAGCCTCTCCGTGTGTCCTCAAGGAGTACTAACCCTGTGTATACTCAATGAGTACTAAGCCTTTCTGTGTGTCGATGAGGAGTACTAAGTCTCTCTGTGTGTCTGCAAGGAGTACTAAACCTCTCTGTGTCCTCAAGGAGTACTAAGGCTCCCTGTGTGTCTGAAAGGAGTACTAAGCCTCTCTGTTTGTCCTCAAGGAGTGCTAAACTCCTGTGTGTCGGAATGGAATACTAAGCCTCTCTTTGTTTCTGCAAGGAATACTAAGGTTCTCTGTGTGTCCGCACGGAGGACTAAGCCTCTCTGTTTGTCTGCAAGTAGTACTAAGATACTCTGTGTGTCTGCAAGGAGTACTAAGCTTCTCTGTGTGTCTGCCTTCTCTGTGTGTCTGCCAGGTGTACTAAGCTTCTCTGTGTGTCCGCACGGAGGACTAAGCCTCTCTGTGTGTCCGCAAGGAGTACTAAGACTCTCTTTGTCTGCAAAGAGGACTAAGCCTCTCTGTGTGTCCTCAATGAGTACTAAGCCTGTGTATCCTCAATGAGTATTAAGCCTCTCTGTGAGATCACAAGGAGTTCTAAGCCTCTATGTGTGTCCTCAAGGAGTACTAAGCCTGTGTATCCTCAATGATTACTAAGCCTCTCTGTATGTCTGCAAGGATTACTGAGACTCTCTGTGTGTCCTCAAGGAGTACTAACCCTCTCTGTGTGTCCAGAAGGAGTACTAAGCCTGAGTATCATCAATGAGAACTAAGCCACTCTGTGTGTCCGCAAGGAGTACTAAGAATCTGTGTGTGCAAGGAGTACTAATCCTCTCTGCGTGTCCTCAAGGAGTTCTGTGCCTCTCTGTGTGTCCGAAAGGAGTACTAAACCTCTCTGTGTGTCCACAAGGAGTACTAAGCCTCGCTGTGTGTCCTCAAGGAATACTAAGTCTGTGTATCCACAATGATTACTAAGCCTCTCTGTGAGATCGCAAGGAGTACTAAGCATTTCTGTGTGTCCTCAAGTAGCATTAAGCCTCTCTGTGGGTCCTCAAGGAGTACTAAGCCTGTGTATTCTCAATGAGTACTAAGCCCCTCTGTGTGTCCACAAGGAGTACTAAGCCTCTCTGTCTGCGAAGAGTGCTGAGCTTCTCTGTGTGTCCTCTAGGAGTACTAAGCCTGTGTATCGTCAATGAGTACTAAGCCTCTCTGTGAGATCTCAAGGAGTACTATGACTCTCTGTGTGTCCGAGAGTAGTACTAAGCCTCTCTGTGAGATCTCAAGGGGTACTAAGACTCTCTGTGTGTCCTCAAATAACACTAAGCCTCTCTGTGTGTCCTCAAGGAGTACTAAGCCTCTCTGTGTGTCCCCAAGGAATACTAAGACTTTGTATGTCCCCAAGGAGTACTATGACTCTCTGTGTGTCCGAGAGTAGTACTAAGCCTCTCTGTGTGTCTGCAAGGAGTACTAAACCTCTCTTTGTGTCCAAAAGGAGTACTAAGCCTCTCTGAGTGTCCAAAAGGAGTACTAATCCTCTCTGTGTCCTCAAGGCTTACTAAGCCTCGCTGTGTGTCCTGAAGGAGTACTAAGCCTGTGTATCCTCAATAATTAATAAGCCTCTCTATATGTCCGCAATGATTACTAAGATTCTCCGTGTGTCCGCAAGGAGTACTAAGCCTCTCTATGTGTCCTCAAGAAGTACTAATCCTCTCTGTGTGTCCTCAAGGAGTTCTAACCCTCTCTGTGTGTCCAGAAGGAGTACTAAGCCTGTGTATCATCAATGAGAAATAATCCTCTCTGTGTTTCCGCAAGTAGTACTAAGACTCTCTGTGTGTACGCAAGGAGTACTAAGCCTCTCTGTATGTCCTCAAGGAGTACTGTGCATCTCTGCATGTCTGAAAGGAGTACTAAGCCTGTCTGTGTGTGCCCAAGGAGTACTAAACATCTCTGTGTGTCTGCAAGCATTACTAAGCCTCTCTGTGGGTCTGCAAGGAGTACTAAGGC
Organism: Nannospalax galili; assembly: GCF_000622305.1. NCBI lineage: Eukaryota > Metazoa > Chordata > Mammalia > Rodentia > Spalacidae > Nannospalax > Nannospalax galili. Next base: position 5,282 of record NW_008342645.1, on the reverse strand, counting down.
ACTCTGTGAGTACACAAGGAGTACTAAGCCTGTACGTTAACAAGGAGTACTAAGCTTCACTGTGTCTACAATGAATATTAAGCCTCTCTGTGTGTCTGCAAGGAGTACTAAGCCTGTGTATCCTCAATGAGTACTGAGCTTCTCTGTGTTTCCACAAGGAATACTAAGCCTCTCTGTGTCCAAAGGGAATACAAAGCCTCTTTGTGTGTGCCCAAGGAGTACTAAACATCTCTGTGTCCAAAAGGAGTCCTAAGCCTCTCTGAGTGTCCGCAAGGAGTACTAAGCCTCTCTGAGTTTCTGCAAGGAGTACTAAGCTTCTCTGTGCTTTGTCAAGGAATACTAAGCCTGTGTATTCTCAATGAGTATTAAGCCTCTCTGTGAGATCGCAAGGAGTATTAAGCCTCTCTGTGTGTCCTCCAGGAGTACTAAGCCCCTGTGTGTCCTCAAGTACTAATAAGCCTCTCTGTGTGTCCACAAGGAGTACTAAGCTTGTGTGTCCTCAATGAGTACTAAGCCTCTCTGTGGGTCTATAAGGAGTACTAAGCCTCTCTGTGAGTCCGAAAGGAATATAAAGCCTCTCTGCATGTCCTCAAGGAGTACGAAGCCTCTCAGTGTGTCCTAAAGGAGTCCTAAGTCTCTCTGTGTGTCCGCAAGTATTACTAAACCTCTGTGTGTGTCCGCAAGGAGTACTAAGCCTCTCTGTGTGTCCGTAAGCTGTACTAAGCCTGTGTATCGTCAATGAGTACTAAGCTTCTCTGTATGTCTGCAAGTATTAATAATAGTCTCTGTGTGTGCGCAAGGAGTACTAAGCCGCTCTGTGTGTCCTCAAGGAGTACTAAGCCTCTCTGTGTTTCCTCAAGGAGTACTAAGTCAGTGTATCCTCAAGAGTACTAAGCCTCTCTATGTCTCCACAAGGAGTACTAAGCCTCTCTGCATGTCCTCAAGGAGTAGTAAACCTCTCTGGGTGTCCACAAAGGAGTACTAAGCCTGTTTATCCTCAAAGAGTACTAAGCCTCTCTGTGTGTCCACAAGGAGTCCTAAGCCTCCCTGGGTGTCCGCAAGGAGTACTAAGCCTCTTTGTGTGTCCTCAAGGAGTAATAAGCCACTCTGTGTGTCATCAAGGAATACTAAGCCTGTGTATCCTCAATGAGTACTAAGCCTCTTTGTTGGTCTGCAAGGAATACTAACCCTCTCTGTGTGTCCAAAAGGAGTACTAAGCGTCTTGGTATGTCTGAAGGACTACTAAGCCTCTCTGTGTGTCCGCAGGGAGTACTAAGCTTGTGTGTCTGCAATGAATACTAAGCCTCTCTGTGTATCTTCAGGGAGTACTAAGCTTCTCTGTGTCCAAAAGGAGTATTGAGCATCTCTGTGTTTGCAAGGAGTACTAAGCTCTCTGTGTGTCTGCAAGGAGTACTAAGCCTCACTGTGTGTCCTCAAGGAGTACTAAGCCTGTGTATCCTCAATGAGACTAAGCCTCTCTGTCGGTGCACAAGTCATATTAAGCCTCTCTGTGTGTCCTCAAGGAGTACTAAGCCTGTGTATTCTCAATGAGTACTAAGCGGAGTACTAAGCCTGTGTATCCTCAATGAGACTAAGCCTCTCTGTGTGTGCACAAGTCATATTAAGCCTCTCTGTGTGTCCTCAAGGAGTACTAAGCCTGTGTATCCTAAATGACTACTAAGCCCCTCTGTTAAATCGCAAGGAGTACTAAGCGTGTCTGTGTGCCCGCAAGGAGTACTAAGCGTGTCTGTGTGCCCACAAGGAGTACTAAGCCTCCCTGTGTGTCTGCAAGGAGTACTAAGGCTCTCTGTGTGTCCTCAAGGAGTTCTAAGCCTCTCTGTGTGTCCTCAAGGAGTACTAAGCCTGTGTATCCTCAATGAGACTAAGCCTCTCTGTATGTGCACAAGTCGTATTAAGCCTCTCTGTGTGTCCTCAAGGAGTACTTAGCCTCTTTCTGTCTCCACAAGGAGTACTAAGTGTCTCTCTGTGTCCTGAAGGAGTACTAAGCCTCTGTATGTATCCAAAAGGAGTAGTAAGCCTCTCTGCATGTCCGCAAGGAGTGCTAAGCCTCTCCTTGCGGACACACAGGTTTAGTCCACCTTGTGGACACACAGAGGGGCTTAGTACTACCTCCGGACACACAGAGATGCTTACTGCTCCTTGAGGACACACAGAGAGGCTTAATACGACTTGTGCACATACAGAGAGGCTTAGTCTCATTGAGGATACACAGGCTTAGTACTCCTTGAGGACACACAGAGAGGCTTAATATGACTTGTGCACACACAGAGAGGCTTAGTCTCATTGAGGATACACAGGCTTAGTACTCCTTGAGGACACACAGAGAGGCTTAATATGACTTGTGCACACACAGAGAGGCTTAGTCTCATTGAGGATACACAGGCTTAGTACTCCTTGAGGACACACAGTGAGGCTTAGTACTCCTTGCAGACACACAGAGAGCTTAGTACTGCTTGCAAACACAGAGATGCTCAGTACTCCTTTTGGACACACAGAGAAGCTTAGTACTCCCTGAAGATACAGAGAGAAGCTTAGTATTCGTTGCAGACACACAAGCTTATCTTTGTGCTCCTTGAGGAGACACAGAGAGGCTTAGTACTCCTTGCGGACACACAGAGAGGCTTAGTACTCCTTGAGGACACACAGAGAGTCTTAGTACTCCTTACGGATACACAGAATGGGTTAGTACTCCTTGCAGATAAAAAAAGAGGCTTAGTACTCCTTGAATACACAGAGAGGCTTAGTACTCCTTGCAGACACACAGAGAGGCTTAGTACTCCTTGCAAACACACAGAGAGGCTTAGTACTCATTGAGGATACACAGGCTTAGTACTCCTTTAGGACACACACAGAGGCTTACTACTCCTTGCAGACACACACAGAGGCTTAGTAGTCTTTGAGGGTACACAGAGAGGCTTAGTACTACTTGAGAAACACAGAGAGGCTTAGTACACTTGCAGGCACACAGAGAGTCTTAGTACTCCTGCGGACACACAGACAGGCTTAGTTCTCCTTGCAAACACACAGAGAGCCCTAGGACTCCTTGCAGACACACAGGCTTAGTACTCCTTGAGGGTACACAGAGAGACTTAGTTCTCCTTGCGTTCAAACATGCTTAGTACTCCTTGCCGACACACAGAGAGGTTTAGTATTCCTTGCGGACACACACAGAGGCTTATTTTTCCTTGAGGACACAAAAGAAGCTTAGTAATCCTTGAGGACACAAAGAGAGGCTTAGTGCTCCTTGAGGACACATAAATAGGCTTAGTACTCCTTGAGCACACATAGAGAGGGTTAGCACTCCTTGATGACATGCAGAGAGCATTAGTACTCCTTTAGGATACACAGGGTGTCTTAGTACTTCTTGCAGACACACAGAATGGCTTAGTACTCCTTGTGGACACACAGAGAGGCTTATTACTAGTTGAGGTCACACAGAGAGGCTTAGTACTCCTTGAGGACAAACAAAGGGGGTTAATACTCATTGAGGATACACAGAGAGGCTTTGTACTCCTTTTGGAGACAGAGAGAGGCTTAGTACTCCTTAAGGACTCACAAAGAGGCTTAGTACTCCTCTGGACACACAGAGAGGTTTAGTACTCATTGCGGACACACAGGGACTACTTGTGGACACACAGAGATACTTAGTACTCTTTGCAGACACACAGACTTAGTACTCCTTGTGACCACACAGAGACGCTTACTACTCCTGAAGACACACAGAAAGGCTTACTACTCCTTGCGGACAGACAGAGAAGCTTGGTACTATTTGTGGACACACAGAGAGTCTTAGTACTCCTTTTGGACACAGATAGGCTTAGGTAGACCTAGTGGACACACAGAGCAGCTTAGTACTCCTTTCGGACCCAGAGGCTTAGTACTACTTGCAGACAGACAGAGAAGCTTGGTACTCCTTGAGGACATACAGACAGATTTAGTACTCCTTGAGGACACAAAGAGAGGCTTAGTACTCCTTGTGGACACACCCTGAGGCTTAGTTCTCCTTGAGGACATGCAGAGGCTCAATACTCCTTGAGGACACACAGAGTGTCTTAGTACTCCATGAGGACACACAGAGAGGCTTAGTACTCCTTGCAGACCCACAGAGAGGCTTAGTACTCCTTGCAGACACACCCTGAGGCTTAGTTCTCCTTGAGGACATGCAGAGGCTCAATCCTCCTTGAGGACACACAGAGTGTCTTAGTACTCCCTGAGGACACACAGAGAGGCTTAGTACTCCATGAGGACACACAGAGAGGCTTAGTACTCATTGAGGATACACCGAGAGGCTTAGTACTCCTTGTGGATGCACAGAGGGGCTTAGTACTCATTGAGGATACACAGGCTTAGTACTCCTTGAGGACACACAGAGAGGCTTAGTACTCCATGAGCACACACAGAGAGGCTTAGTACTCATTGGGGATACACAGGCTTAGTACACGTTGCTGACACACCGAGAGGCTTAGTACTCCTTGCAGACACAGGCTTAGTACTCCTTGCAAACACACAGAGAGGCTTAGTACTCCTTGCAGACACAC
>NW_008342645.1:0-614 GCF_000622305.1 Nannospalax galili | reverse complement strand
CATGCAGAGAGGCTTAGTACTCATTGTGGACACACATAGAGGCTTAGTACTCCTTGGGGATACACAGAGAGGCTTAGTACTCCTTCTGGACACACAGGCTTAGTACTCCTTGCTCACACACAGAGACTTAGTACTCGTGACTAAGTTGTTTATGGCATAAGATTAAGGAAAAAAGAGTAATACTTAATTCAGAGCCCCCTCTGAAGACATTGGCAGCTAATCTGTCAACTTCAAAATGGGATGTCTGTCAATGGAGCACATGTCAGATCAAACTCCAGGTTTTAAGATTGCCTTGTGGGGTCTGAAGAGATGGCTCAGCAGTTAAGAACACTGATTATTCTTGGAGAAGACCTGGGTTCATATCCCCGCACCCACATGGCAGCTAACAACTGTCCGTATCTCTAGTTCCAGGGGATCTGACGGCCTCTTCTGTCCTCTGTGGGTATTGTACAACATGGGTGCACTTTCCTACATGCAATACATGCATACACACAAAATAAAAATAATAAAATATTTTAAAAAATTTAAAAAAACAAAAAAACAATTGAGCTGGGCGTGGTGGCGCGTGCCTTTAACCCCAACACTCAGAGGCAGAGGCAGGGGCGTCTCTGTGA
>NW_008342644.1:0-501 GCF_000622305.1 Nannospalax galili | reverse complement strand
CCATTTATGACAACCCAAAAATGTCTCTAACATTGTCAGATATTCTTTGGAGGGAAAAAGCCCCATCCCACCCCAGTAGTGAACCCTTAAGATGACCCATCCCCACGAATTTCTATAGGATGCAGTCACCCGAGCTTCTGCTTAAAATTGCCCTCCAGAATGCTTGATACGTTAGGTGCATATATGTATCAGCATTGTCCAAAGGATGTTAGAGCTCTTAAAAAACCCATTTAAGGAGCTCATGGTTAACAGACAAGTTCCATTTCACTGTAATGCAAAGGAAATAGGATTGTCAGCTGCTGGCTGAATAGATGCTTGCTCTGATACCTGTATTAATTACCTTTCCTGTTGCAGTAACAAATACCTAATAATTAATGGTTACTTTTGCTCACTGTTTAAGAAGAAATGCATCCATCATGGTCGAAACAGCATGGTAACAGGAGTGGGAAGTGGCTGGTCCGACTGTATCTCCAGTCAGAAGCAGAGAGGGAGGAATGCTGA
>NW_008342643.1:0-2137 GCF_000622305.1 Nannospalax galili | reverse complement strand
GATTATTTTTCCACAAGGCAAAGGTAGACTGACATAAAACAGAACAAAAATTCACAGTGAGGTATACATATCTTTTCCTAATTTTCTACTAATCGTTTTCTTATTTTATTTATGGTTTAGGCTCATAATGTACAAGTACACAGAATTGTGCTCTCAGAACAAAAAATTCATGAAGACACAGATATAACCATAGTACAGAAGCAGTATCCAGTATAATTTCTGTATGTAATGTTAATTTTAACTCTGTTAATTTAACTTTAGTGGTCATGTCAGTAAAGAACAGATAGACACGCACGTGTGGTGGGCTGTTTTGAAATTGTGATTTTGCTCCTGCGTATCACTGGGAGTGAATGGCAGAACTTTTCCAAGGGCACGGCACTAGATACATTTTGTCACCAGATTTTTTTTCTCTCTCCCTTTAAAGCAGATGTCTGTACTGAATTGCTCCTTTAAAAGATATTGTTATAGATTAGTCAGGATGGTTCAAGATAATTCCTATTAGCAAGAGAATACACTTTTAATTTGAAAAGGAGTTTCCCTATAAAAAGGTGATTGCACAGGAAAAGAGTCCAAATTAATGTGGGGGTGGGGCAAATATTTATAAAAGTTGAAATTTTACTGTTGTGTCTAATATTTATTGTGTTCATATTGAGTAATTGCCAGTTGGATCAATTTCTGAAACATGTATATTTGGATGGATGTGTCAATTGTACAGGAACATAAGACACACAGGGAAGCTTATGTGCAACTAATCTCAGTACTTTGCTTACCACATAATGCTTGATGTAAAATAATTAACAGTATTAAATTGTAAATCTGGAGATAACAAATTAAACTCAAATCTGAGTCACATTTTATCACCCTGTCTCCCAGTAAAATAATTTCCTGGATTCAGTCAATGTAATAAGGCATTTGATGATGGTCCATGAGTTTGATCATCATAATTAGCCACTAGATTTATAGCTCCCAACAATAAAAATTATAGTTTATAGATAAAACAAAGCACTATCTAGTTTGATCCAAGAGTGACTGTATGTTTGCCTCACACAGCAGTAGGGAATATGGTATTAGAACTTTTATTACAACAGGAGCCCAGCAAGCCCATAAGCATGTGTGTGACTATATAAAATGTGTGTTGTAAGACAGTATGCATTACAGCAATGCCTGAATGAAGACAGCCTGATTCTTGGTATCCATTTTAATCAAGAGGTGGCCAAAATTTCTCTGAGAACATTCCTTCAGAGTTCTCCTGGAACTGCATTCTGGAAAAAGAGTTTGTTCTTTATAGTATATGCAGCATGAAATGGGGACGAGAAAAGTGAAAGGATTTGTCTTAGGAAATTTTCTCCTTTCATCCTTTTTGACCTAGACCAGCACACACAGTCACCAACAGATGGTACCAGTTAAATTTTCATCTATTGTTTGCAACACAAATGGGATAATTATCTCATTGTTTCCAAGAAATATCTGTTGTTTGCAGCGTGTGATACACAACACACACACACACACACACACACACACACACACATTCATACATTTTTATGGGTCAAGGGTAAGGAATGATCATGAGAAATTAAGCATATATATTTAGGTTACAAGAGGAAACAAGTCTAGTTGAGATAGCGTTAAATGAGCTCTAAACATAAGCTTAGCTTTTCAGTTACCAGGTGTGCTGGATTAGCTTTAGTGTCAACTTGACACACCTGGTTGAGGGAGCCTCACTTGGGGGATTGCCTCCATTGGACTGGCCTATGGCCATGTCTGAGGGGCATTTTCTTGAAGAGTGATATGGGAGGGCCCAGCCCACTGTGGGTGGTGCCACCCCAGACATGTGGGCCTGTGTTGCATAAGAAAGCAGGCTGAGCAGGGGCCAGAGGAGCAAGCCAGTAAGCAGTGTTCCTCCAAGGCCTGTGCTCCAGCTCCTGCTTCCAGGTTCCTGCCCTGAGTTCCTACCTTGGGCTCCCTGATGAACTGTGAACTCAGAGATTTAACATAAATAAACCCTTTCCTCCCCAAGTCGGTAGTGGTCAGAGTGTTTTGTCACAGCAATGGAGAAACAAACTAAGACACCAGGTTAGGTAAACGTCTTTGTCCAGAGCATGTCCAAACTGTAAAAGCTATTCCCAAAGACAGCAAA
>NW_008342642.1:2440-2671 GCF_000622305.1 Nannospalax galili | reverse complement strand
TCCCCCAAGTAATACCTTAGATAAGCAGCAAATATGAACATAATCCAGGTACAAGGATAAATGTCACTATTTTAAAACAATGATTATAGTCACTTGATAAATATGGTTGTTTCCAGAAGTTCATAGAAAATCACAACCACTAAAGTTAGAAGAGCCTAGAGTCATACAAGCCAATTGGAATATTTCTAAGTAATGATATAAAGGTCATAATTCTTTATGATTAAGTAAGAG
>NW_008342642.1:0-1472 GCF_000622305.1 Nannospalax galili | reverse complement strand
TTTATGTTTCTTTAAGGCATGACTAATTCCTCTAGTGAAGCTTGCCATAGTTCTTCATTTGAAAATCAGTTTTAAGTACCTATATAATTCTGGACCCTTTCTTTGATAGCAAAGGAGAATGATTACAAGCAGTCTCCTTTCAGAGAGACTGTCTTCTACTAAGAAAAACCAACATTAACCCTCAATACAGATGAATGAATAAAATAATTTTGCATTGCAGATTGTTACATGTAATGATTATATCCTAAAATAGATTTGATCAAGATCATCTACCATGGGTGGGTGCTTCTGTTAAGTGGATATTTGAGGTGAAATGTGAATGACTAGTGTCCTAACAGTGCATCAGAAGTACTTTATAAATTTTTTCATGAGTATTGTGTGCATACATATCTGTATGTGTGTGTATATATGTATGTGCCTGTATACATGTCTGTGTGCATTTGGAGGCAAGAGATCAATATTAAGTGTCTTCCTCTATTACTCTTTCCTTTCTTTGAGAAAGGATCTCACTATGTAGCCCTGGTCATCCTTGAATTCACTATGTAAGTTAGGCTGGCCTTAAACTCACAGAGATCCACCTGCCTCTGCCTTCCATGTGCTAGGATTAAAGGCTTATACCACCATACTAAGCTCCACCTTATTTTTTGAAACAGAGTTTCTCATTGAACCTGGAGTTCACCCATCTGACTAAACTGTTTGGCAGGGAGCCCTAGGAGTCTTTCTGTTTCTGCCACTTCAGTCCTGAGATTATTAGGACACACAGCTATATGTGGTTTGATATGGACATTGGAAGACTGAACTCTCTTCTTCCTTCCTCACACCTGCACATTATAATGCAAGGGGGGTAATGGAATACAGTATCATGGGTCTCAATAAGAATTATCTGATTTCAAACAGGAGATGGAAGGAGTAAGAGAGAAGTTAATGAGGAAGTCCAGATGTTCCTCGAAGCATTAAAGGCCTAGAAAAAGCACCGATTAAAATCAGCAGAACAAGTATCACAAAGCTCAAGGATAAACTTACTTGCTCTGATACCATGCAGCCAAGTTTACAACACAGTCTTTCTTAGAGTAATTGTAGGTTCAAGACACACCAGCAATTTCAGTAAAATGACACAAGACCTCATACCTGATATTACGCCACAGCTTTCTTTATGACCATTGGTTTCCATGGAGTCTTGAAATATCTTATATGAAAGGACACAGACTAGTGGTTCCTATAGTGAGGGAAAGTTCTGTCTGACTAAGTAGAAAAAAGTTCAAAATAGTAGACCATGATTCAATCACTAGAAAATGAAAATGTTGTTACTTATTAACCTTCCATTTTCATAGCTAAGTGTTTGCTTTCAGTCAGATCTCTCCTGGTTCGAAATAAGAATTATTTCCCAATTTTTATTATCCCATGTAAAAATGTAACCCTAGCTACATTATGAAATGTGAATCTATATTAGCTATCTTGATAGGTTTTTTTTT
>NW_008342641.1:1073146-1076240 GCF_000622305.1 Nannospalax galili | reverse complement strand
TGTGGGGCCAGGAGTCTCCGTTTTTACCTTATAGGGCAGTTTTCAGGCCTGCGCTTGCTTAATCTATAGTTTCCTGGAAGAGGGGGCGATAGCAGGCGGGGGTCAGGGCATGTCTAGGCATGTCTAAAGCAGCAGCGAAGCATTTTACAGAAGATAAAAGAGCAATTAGTGGGGGTCTGGAGGGATTGGGGGTAGCGGGTGAATGAAGAGGGTCTCAGGGTCCTACACCACCAAAAGGTAGCGTCCACATTTGGGATGGATCTTCCAGCTTCAAATAATCCAAACAAGAAAGTCTCTTTCATTTCATTTAATGCCAGATCCAGTCAGGTTGACACCCAAAATTAGCCATCACAACATGTTTGAGTTTGTAGATAAAATTTAAGTTATTAGATGAGAAAACATAGTTGCTAATTTGCATGTTTACCAATATTAATAACCTAAATTTAGGTTTATTTGTGCTCAGATACATGTTATAAATGATTGATACTTTTTTAGTTTATTTCACAAAATCTCATGAATAAAAAATACAATTTTATTTTAACTCCAAATTCAACATTGTTCAAAATGCAATTTCTCCCAAAGTAACTAAAAAGCAGAACTTCAAATGGATAAATATATACTACTTGTGGATGGTAGCTTTATTCACAATAGCCAAAAGAGGGAAACCAACCAGATATCCATCCACAAGTAAACAGATAGACAAAATGTATTAGATATGCACAACAGACTATCATTCAGCCTTTAAAAATGCCTGAAACATTTGCTTGATATAACATTAATGAAATTTGAGAATATTTAGTAAGTGAAATAACCATTGCTCAGTTGGGCAGAGTTGAAACTTAGAAAAAGCAGGGACCTTACATGATATTGAGCAGTGTAAATTCTTTAATTCTGGGCTTTTTGTTAGTTGAGAAAATAAACACCTGTGTTTAAACAACTGCTAAGCAGGCATGAATGTATAAATGACTTTTATTAATGGATGAAATCTGAACTAATGACTTTTAATTAGCCCCAGCAAAACCATGCCCAATCTTGGGTCAGATGAACTAGGTGTCTCCTAGGTAAGCCCATTTCGTACTCTACCCAAAAAGATAATGAATTACTGTGGGTATGCATGAGAATTAGCAAAACTAAGCCCTACAAGCAGCATACCTGCCCATCTCCATAGAACATAGTGGAGGTTGGGAAGGACTCATGACCTTGAATGTATGAGATTCTAGGGACGAAAGACTGCATTGTCTATTGAGATAAGGGTGGAGCTGAACTAGTACTTGTACTTCCCCAAAGAAGCTGGAGAAATTATTTTTAATAAATTATGAGTGTGACTTGAGCTGGGGGGAGTGGGGAGAATTCAGGCTCCAGAATCAGTTCCACCAACACAGGGTGAGGACATAGACAACTCTAACTGCATAGCTTGAGGGGACAAGAGAGATTCATCAGCACAGTTCTGGGAGACAGGCAGTCCTCTGTGAGACTCAGGTCCTCTTATTATGGAAGTAGAACTTATCAGATGTTAAAGGATTTTGGATTGTGATGGTAATTAAGAACTCCAGGAATGGGGAAGTAAAGAGGAGTCTTCCCTTGCCTCCTTTGGTTATCCAGGATAAGAAGGCTTTGTTTTCCAAAGCTATCACAGTCCTGTATAGACCTAAGGCTTTTGCATTCCTGTAACCTTTGCATTTCTATTACCTTTTCTGCCCCCTTTTATCGTGCTTAATTACCATGTATATGCTATGTACCTAGTGTAGTCACCCCAACTTGAAATGGGAGTCTGACTCCTTTATTTGTGGTGTCAGTCCTGCTAGCTTCAAATTAAACTTCCTCTCCTTACCTGACTTAGGCTCTTGGTCTCTGATTTTTCCATAACATTTCTGGAGGTCCCCAGCGAGAACAAGTCACCATGCCCTTGTTGGTAATAGAGGCTGCCACTCCTGGACCCTGCAGCACCCCCCTTGGCCTCAGGAACAGAGAAGTACATACCCCAAAAGAATTTCCTCTGGGGTCTCCTTCCAGGGGGCCAGCGAGAGCTGCATAGTCCCGGACTGGAGCTCTCATCAGGTGAAGCAAGTCAGAGACCCAGAATGGACATCCAGACCAGGTAATGGCCCCCAGGTCAGACAGGCAGAAGCTGTCTTGGGCTGATCCCCCCACAGGAGGCTGCATATGATGTCTTGATATGATTCCAAGATGGCACTGGCCTCCAGTCAGGAATGAAAGGGACAACAACTAAACCTGGATGTGATTCCAAGGTGCCTGCCCCATTTAAAGGAAAACAGGAATCAGGTAGCAAGCCGGGCCACAACTAAACCTTAATGCGATTCCAAAGTCCCAGCCCCATTTAAAAAACTTTCTGTGAAGTCCAGTGACTTGGAATCAGGCCATACTGGATAAGAATCTCTGAGTCTGGATGGAGGCTACCTGAACTCCAAAACTGAGCCTCATACTTACCAGAAAAGGAGTAATCTCCATAGCTATGAGGAGATTATTGAGGAAGTGTTCTCCACTTCACCTTTAAAGGATGAGTGCCTTACATGCAAAGGACCATCCTAATCAAACTCCTTGGTGTTTGTGTTTTGGGTACAGCTAGTTTGCATGGAATTATGTCATGTGTGTCTATGATAATCATTTTCCATGTGTTTGGGATTTCATGCAATTATGACATGTATGTTTTCTCGTGTGTTGAGATCTCAAGTAATTCTGTCATGTGTGTCTGTGATCACTGTCTTCATATGCTTCCATCAAAACACACTGGCCACTTTAATTATTTTCATTCATTTACTGTACACAAAATTATTGGTTTTGCTAGCCTGCACTACTATCCTCAGGACTCTTGGGGTAAGTCTATAGCGCAGCTCTCCGCGCCCGCACGCCAGGACGCCCTAAGCCACATTCACCCCTCCATCACCCCACCCACGCCGTTCTATACTCCTAGTTTGAGCCCTGCGCCATTCCTAGTCTTGGGGCCCCAGACACCTGGGGAACCAATACTGCTTCCTGACCCTTCTTACCCAGAGCAACTCAGTCCTTTTCTTGGGCTCCAGGAGCACCACTTCTGGTCCTGGCCCTGCCCTCACCTCTCTCTGCTTCCCTGGGC
>NW_008342641.1:1063680-1065931 GCF_000622305.1 Nannospalax galili | reverse complement strand
ATATTGTTGTAACTGTATTAATTCAAATGTAAACCTAAAAATTTACAGCCAATTTTGAAGGAGATGCATCGTAGCTCTGGAAATTGTTATTGAATATGTCAATGATGTTTTAATGAAATGCTTCTTCTGAAATTATGTTTATTAAATAAATAATTTTAAAAAAATTATTGGTTTTATTTTGCTTTATTTTGGCATGCCCAATTAAAATATATGTGCAGATTTATTTTTTAAAAAGATATTTTGATAGTACATTAAAAGGCCTTGTAAATTCGGGTACCCTAAATATCTTTAAGTTTATTGGACAATGTCTCTAGGTCTATTGTTTCACCAAACTTTTAAGCACTAGTTTTTATAAAAAACAGTATCTGAAGGTGGGTGTGGTGGTGCATCCCTTTAATTCCAACACTCAAGAGGCAGAGGCAGGCAGATCTCTGAATTCAAGGCTAGCCTCATCTTCCTAGTGAATTTTAGGCCAGCTGAGGCTACAGGGAGGCCCTGTCTCAAAGACCAAAAAACAGTATCTGAGCTGGTTATTTAAGGACTTTATTTGCTACATACCTTTTGGTGTGGGTTTTTTTTCATAGTGTATGTTTTAAGGTATCTCGTTTGTTTGCTCACTTTGGAAATATTTTGGTTTTGACATCCTAGGCCTGGTTTGTGCCACTTTCAGACCTCTAAAGGCCTGAAAATAATTTGAAAAAAAAAATTTAAACTGCAGTTGGTTATAGGTTTGATTTAACATGTTAATTCATCTTTGAAGATGGAGGTGTATTCTGGGAATGGTCTTATCTGTTTGGCCTTGACCTTTGTTCTCTGTTTCCTGCAGCACGGCTCTGTATGCAGGCAGATGTGGCCTGTTTAGGGAAGGGGCACATTTCGTCCCTGGAAACTCTGCTGGCTTAGATATGGCTCTGTGATTTTCTCCCTTGGAGCAACTCTTGCCTTTAGCTCTCATGTTTAAGTCTGCATTGAACTGCCTTTATATTAGCTATTCCTAAAACTCCTATCAGTCATTGAAACCAGGAATCTTAGTTTGGCTTGAATGGAGGTCCCTGATACCTGGAAGAACTCTGCCAGGCTCCTGGAGATGGCCATGTGGCAGTGGTGCTGTTGTTTTGTTAGGGAAAGAGGAATTTACTGCTTGTTTGAATATACTGCTTGTCTGAATTTACTGCTTGAATTTACTTGTTTAAATTTACTGCTTGTAACCAATTAACTCAACTGGAGACACAGGCATCTGGAGATAGAGGAAAGTGCTACAGCCCCCAGAGCCTGACCTGTTCTGTGTCATGTCATGTAGACATGTCTGCTTACACAAGATAACAGGAAAGACTCGTGCAGGCACATACCAACGATCTCTCCCCGATTGAGACACCTGAAGGGAGTTGTAACATTTTTCTTGTTTTAAAGTTATTGGTTTGTGAAATGCTTGCTTTGAAACTATTGGCTGTATAAACGCGGGCTTTTGTGTAACGGTTGTGGGAGCCTATATAAACTTTACCTAAAATTGCCTCAGGGTTGATCGCTCTAACCAGACCTGCGTGTCCTGGAAGGACGGTCGGCCCCAGCTAGCTGGTTTAATAAAACTCTGCTTGATCTTTGCATCTCCATACTTGTGCATTTGTTCTCCAGAAGAGACCCACCGAGTCACGGACCCTAACATTTTAGGGGCTCGTCTGGGATTCGTGGGGGGCTTCTGGGGATCAATGGACGAACGGGGGCAGAGTTTCTTTTCTCCGCACAGGGAAGTGTAAATTGAGGGTGGCTCCCTCGTGTCTGTAAAATCCAGAACAAAGCGGGAATCGCCATCCCGTGTCTGGTCTCGGGTTCGAGTCCCGAGCAGGGAAGTCCGCGTTAGAGTCCCGGCACCTAGGGTCCCAGTGTCTCGGCCCTGGGGAGGAAGCCCGATTGGCAGAAACCTGGCGCCAGAGGAAGAGGAAGTCAAGCTCGTTACCTTGAGGCAGTCCGAGTGGACACCTTTTGGGAGAATCATGAGGAGTCTCGGGGATCCTGAAGGTGAGAGTGAAGGTGGTGAATGCGGTGCGTGCCAGGGTGAGAGGAGGACCAGTCTGAGCGAATGCAATGAGATGTGGTGCGCGTGCTTGATAGTTGTGCTAATTGTCTTACTGGGGGGGGGTCTGGTTTTGTATTTTTCTCTACGCTCTCTATTTTAAAACCTTCTTTTCCCCCTTTTCCTTCCATTTATTCTCTGTATCTCCCACCCCTCTCCATCCCTCTCTCCGGCTACTGA
>NW_008342641.1:1056436-1058734 GCF_000622305.1 Nannospalax galili | reverse complement strand
GGACAGATTGGAAATTGCATTGTGCTTACAAACCCACGGAGCTCGGGGCAGGTAGAAAGAATGAACCGGACATTAAAGGAGACCCTTTCTAAATTGGTAATTGAGACTGGCTGTGACTGGGTGACTCTCCTCCCCTTGGCCATCTTCCACATTCGGAACTCCCCATATGTACATGTTTTCACCCCCTTTGAGATAATGTATGGGGCCCCTCTGCCAATAACCTGGTGAGCCCAGCCCCCGGGGGAAGAGAAGTCAGCCCCTGACTATTTAAATGTGTTGCAATCCCTTGCCAAAGTACAGCAAGAAATTTGGCCCCTAATTAAAGCATACTATGAAGGGGAAAGAACCCCAATTGTGGAGCATGGTGTGGTCCCAGGGGACATGGTCTGGGTCAAAAGACACAAAGTAAAAACTCTCGAACCCAGATGGAAGGGACCTTATGCTGTACTGTTTACCACCCCCACTGCCCTAAAGGTTGACGGCATGGCTCCCTGGGTCCACCACACCCAAGTTCGGAAGGCCTTGCCCCTTGAAGACTCAGAATTCGGTGTAAGGAAGCGGGAGATGTGACCAAATCCTGCAAATCCCTTGAAGTTACAGCTGAGCTGGACATGAGAGGAGTCCTGCTGATAAGCTCCCTATTATGGACTATCCTGAGGACAGCAGAGTTGATGGAAGCCCGAAGCACCAACCCCCACCAACCGGTGCGCCAGACGTGGATCCTGCGAAATGGCGATACTCATGAGGAATGGGGCCAAATCTCTCGCATTGCCCCACTGTGGACATGGTGGCCGGACCTGTATGTAAACTTAGAACTTGTATTGAGGGAATCCCTCCCCCAGAACCCACCCTGGCGTGTCTGGAAGAGCCGCCAAACTACTCGTAGCAATGGGTTCTATGCTTGCCCTAGTTTCCAGACAGGATGGTGGAAGCAACATTGTGGGGGTGCTGAAAGTTTTTATTATGCTGAATGGGATTGGGTAGAGACTAGCGATGGACAGGAGAGACGGAAAGCTTCCCCTGATTTAATTGACATGAGATTTATCAATCCGTACAACAGGCAAAAAGTATCTCTTGAAGCTAATAAGATAAAAATCACCTTTACCTCAAAAGGAAAACAAGATAGGAGGTGGACAAGTGGGCTGACATGGGGCCTGAGACCTAACTCATGGCCACCGACTATAGGGGTTATGTTTCAGATCTTCCTCAAGGTCGAGGCAGTAGTCGAATTGGCAATAGGGTCCAACCCAGTGCTGAAACCTCCCCGCCCAGAGCCCCGATGTCCTACACCGAGGCTCATTCCCCAGCCTACTACATCTGCTACCCCAACTATGGGAAACCCACCTCCTTTCAAGAATCCCATGTGGGAAATGATACAAGCAGTGGTAGAGACCCTAAATCACACCAGTCCCTCCCTTGAGGACCCATGTTGGTTATGCTACCCTGGATCCCCACCTTTCTATGAAGCAATCGGGATGAATGGCTCTTACACTCTCAACAGCTCTCATCCTACTTACTGGGATGGGAGACCATGGGGATTCACTATTTCCCAGGTTTCTAGTACTGGTACCTGTGTAGGCACAGTTCCAGCATCCCAAAGCCAGGTATGCTCCTCAAGCCCTACCAGCCCATGGGAGCAGGAAAAGTGGGTTATACCCTCTTCAGGATGGTGGCTTTGCTCAAAAATAGGCCTCACCCCAGCATTATCCACCTCTGTGTTTAACTCCACTGCTGAGTTCTGTGTACTAGTGGCCATTCTGCCCCAGCTTTCATGCCACACCCATGAATCTTTTCTCTCTTATTGGGAAGGAAGACTAGGTCCCCTTAGGAGTAAAAGGGAGCCCATCACGGCCCTAACCATTGGGACCCTCTTTTCTTTGGGGCTGGCCGGAGCAGGAACGGGAATTGCGTCCCTAGTGACACGGGAACAAGGACTTACAGCCCTAAGACTGGCCGTTGACAAGGACTTAGAGCAGCTCCAGCAGTCAATGTCAGACTTGGAGCAATCTCTCACTTCCCTATCAGAAGTGGTGCTACAAAACAGAAGGGGCTTGGATCTCCTATTCCTAAAAGAGGGTGGGCTATGTGCAGCTTTAAAAGAGGAATGCTGTTTTTATGTGGACAAGACAGGGGCAGTCAGGGAATCCTTGACCAAGTTAAAAAAGGACCTGGAGAGGAGGTGCAAGGAGTATGAAAATAGTGGAAGCTGGTTCGAGTCCTGGTTCACACACAAACCATGGTTTACAACTCTCCTCTCAGCTATCGCAGGACCTATAGTTATTCTATTAATATTAGTCC
>NW_008342641.1:1041012-1056105 GCF_000622305.1 Nannospalax galili | reverse complement strand
AAGTTATTGGTTTGTGAAATGCTTGCTTTGAAACTATTGGCTGTATAAACGCGGGCTTTTGAGTAATGGTTGTGGGAGCCTATATAATATTTACCTAAAATTGCCTCAGGGTCGATCGCTCTAACCAGACCTGCATGTCCTGGAAGGACGGTTGGCCCCAGCTAGCTGGTTTAATAAAACTCTGCTCGATCTTTGCATCTCCATACTCGTGCATTTGTTCTCCAGAAGAGACCCACTGAGTCACGGACCCTAACAGTTTCTCTGGCTAGAGGACAATTCACAATTGATGGAGAGTACAGAGAGGATCTTCTACCTGTAATTCCTCAGTCAGTAACTAAACCACCACAGTTTTCCTAAATTGACTGTTCTGGGGGTTGTAAACATCAATTTGATGATGTTGACTATGTACCAGTTGTTATAAAGCACAGTTTCTTTTATATACATCTGATCAGAATTTCATCAAGGTAATCAATCGGTCTTGGTTTTGAAACTGGTTTGTAGTGACATTGTGTCTAACCACAGTATTTATTGTATGAGACTTGTGAATGTGTAGACTTATGTTTAATACTGAGGGAATAATTATTAAATAATAATTTACTAGATATCAAATTGAATTGTAAGTTCTCTTGTAAACTGAAATTGTTAAATTATAACATGGTTCCTATTGAGAATATAAATTTTTGCTGGGTGTGGGGGCACACGCCTTTAATACCAGTACTTGGGAGGCAGAGGCAGGCGGATCTTTGTGAGTTTGAGACCAGATTGGTCTACATAATGAGTTCCAGGACAGCTGGAGCTACAGGGAGACCCTGTCTCAAAAAGACAAAAAATAATAATAATAATAAAATAAAATTTTAAAATGATAGCTTCTACTCCAGGGTGCAATTTATCTCTGCATTTAGATATGTTTATATAAAATAAACATTTTCCAAATCTATTTAAAATACCTCTAAATCTTTAAAGGAGACTTGGTAATTTAAAACCCGCTTCAAGGCTTGAGGTAAAATCTTAATTGCTTGGTAAATTTGTTTTATGTTATTAAAAGTGTTTATTAAATTCTGAGCAGGGTTATATAGTACAGTTTTCCTTATGTGATTATGCTGGAGGTTGGGTGCCCATTGCTTCTCTTTATCTTGTGTTTATACACCTTGTTTCATAGACCACCCTCTGAACTATAAGGTCTACCTGGGATCTTAAAGCACAATGCGTACATGGGTAATATAAACTCATTTTATTATCTTATATAATAAGATGATGCTTCACAGTACTCTTCTGAGTCAAAGAACTGCCATCTTCAACTTCAGCTGTGCCTTCTTATAAAAGTTTATCACAAGTGGGCTTGCTGACGGTTGTTATTCCTTCATTAAAGGAGGGATAACCTCACCTGAATAGCCAGCCATTCTTCCCAGACAGCTGTATATAACTCTGCCCTAATTGCAAATGGTCTTCTGAATTTGAAAAGGACTATAGAAGACACACACACACACACACACACACACACACACACACACATATACGGGTTAAAATGACAGGATATTTCCAGAATAGAAGGGATAATGAAATTCACTTTAAACAACATTATTAAAAGGTCTGAACAGGTTTATTGAGAAATGGAGTTGTTAGTTTTCAGTCCACTCCTGACTTGTACTGCACAACAGGTTACAGATTTGGATTAAATGGATACAGACAAGTATTGGGTTATCTATGACTACTGAAAGATGTCTTTTATGTTTCTCTGTATTATGCAAATGTTACTTTTGCCATTTTCTTTTGTCCTTGAACCAGATGTATGCAATCTAGAAGAAAACAGTTTCTGTGAAGCTTGGTCTGAATTCTGATCAGTTTATTTCCTATCCATAGGTATGTGATATAATGCCTCTCTTCCTTCTGAAAAGTATAAATCAGGATGTAGAGAACTAGAAGGACACTGTTTCTGTTTGTAATAGAATAGCCTTCATTTGAGACAGACTTAAATTCTTGTTTTAAGGTCCCTTTCCTGGGCTGTGCCTAGTTAACCTGTGGTGGTAAATCTTCGTCAATGTTTATTGAGAATGTTTGGATTTTGTTCAAGCTTTATCTATATATTACACAGTAATTAAAGGTACCAGGCTGGTGCAACTGACCTTCTTGGCTGGTTAATAACCATACTTAAAGGCCCATACTAATCTAGACAAAGTAGCTTAAGGGACAGTTTTGTTCCTTGCCCTCAAAGGTCAACAGTGTCCCAGGGGACTATGGGAATCTCTTGATATGTCCTGTAACTGTGATGAGTAACCTGTCCTCTTGTTCAGGGAGGTCATGGAGACCCCACCAGAGGGACAGTGTCCAGTCTGCAAAGAGGAGGGTCAACACAAAGGAAACATTTCCTCCATGCTTCCAAGTGAAGCCCCGGTGGAGCAAGACCTCTTGACTTATCTTCATGTAGATGGAACTGGTAAAAGAAAAGCCTAAGGATTCAGGGGCACCCCCAAGCCCATGTGACCCCCAAGGACCAGATCCTCAACTGAAGTTAAAGTAAATTCATTTATTTGGGCTAAATGCATGATCATAGACACCCAAAAGGAAAGTATAACCAAAAATTAATCAGTATATTTCTTTAAGAGCCCAAAGGTTTGCATTTCCCAGGTATTAGCCTTAAGTCCAGGTAAATGTTATTTAGACAATTATTTCTCAATAAGTGATTTTGTTCTTAACAAGAAAATGTTGCTCAGGTGTAAGACTTCAAATCTTGGTCTCCAATACTGTAGTGTCCACCTGCAGCTACTATTGTTCTAAAATGATGGCAAATTTATTTTCTTTCCCTGTCTAAAGACTGATTCTAGCTATTCTAACAGCTAGAATCTATCAGAGTGCCTGAAAACAAATACCAAGTTCATCACTCTTGAGTCCAGTCTTGGTGGCCAAAAGAAAAATGAGGAGGAACCCAATAGATGCATGCTTTTAGAAGTCTTCATCAAGAAATTCCAATGGACTTTAATTTGTACATTTAAAATTTGTCCTGTTCTGATTTTTCCTGGTTCCCTGTCTAGAACTTGTAATCCTAACTATTCTAGCCTTTACTTCTTCATATCGCCCAGGCATTGGTCAAGGACTTTCTTTTCTACCTACAGTTAAAACTTATGCAATTTTGGAATCTTTTAGATAGACCCACTGAAGGGGCACCCTAATTGCCACACCCTGTGTACCTGTTCAGCATGGAAGAAGCCAGAGCAGTCTGCATCCCAATTCCCCATAGGCAAATTGGGTAACCTCTTCAAAGTAATAAAAATAAAAGGTAAAAATTAGATCATTTTAAAGTAAAGACTCCAAAAGAAAATGACCAGTTCTTTCTGACCTGGGAGTTGGAAATTTTGTTAGATCTTCCAGTAAACCTAACCCTGAGAATAAAGATGCCAGAACCATCAGAGAGGAGGTATGTGTGCCTATGTGGGAGAAAAATGCTGTTTTTTATACAAATCAATCAGGCATAGTTAGAGAGAATGCAAACCAACTGCTAGAAAAAATAAAGGTTGGAGAGGAGGGAAATGAGTCTTTCTGGAAGAATACCTGGAGAACCTGGGGTCCCTGGCTGGCCCCATTTATAGGACCCATAGTCGTGATTCTATTAATCCTTCTGATAGGGCCATGCTTAATAAATATTCTCAGTAAGTTTATCAAAAACCAAGTAGAAGCTATCAGACTTAAGGTGATTCTTGAAGACTATCACAGGGTTCCTCTAGAACATAAGAAGAGGAGGGAAATATGGAAGTAGAACTTATCAGATGCTGAAGGATTTTGTAATGTGATGGTAATTAAGAACCTGGGGGGGGTGGAGAAGTAAACAGGAATCTTTCCCTGCCCCCTTTGGTTATCCAGGTAAGAAGTCTTTGTTTCCCAAAGCTATCATATTCCTGTATAGACCTAAGGCTTTTGCATTCCTGTAAAGTTTGCATTTCTATTACCTTGCCACCCTCTGTTAATTACCATGTATATGCTAGGTACCTTTTGCTTGCACTCCTCACATGAGTATAAAACTCCTTCAAAACTTGAACAGGGTTCTGACTCCTTCATTCCAGGTGTCAGTCCTGCTAGCTGTCAAATTAAACTTCCTCTCCTCACCTGACTTCAGCTGTTGATCTCTGACTTTTCCATAACACTCAGAGTAGTCAATGCTCTGAACTGTTGAGCCAGGTCTCTAACCCCAGAGATTTCTTTTCAATGAAGACAATAAGATATCACTAAAACTTCTGAGTACCAGAGTGCCATGCCGAGAGCTGTGCGTTGGTTGTAGTCATCCAGTTGGGTGAAAGATGATTATACTTGTTAAGGTTCAGATAGCCACGCCCCCTCACCAACAAGGTCTCAAGGACTTCTCAAGTTCCTGAGAAAAGGGAACTGAATTGATAAGAACCTTGGTCCTTGAAGTCAAGAGAAGCAGATTTTTCTCCACTGTTTGGGCAACACAGCAGGCTTACCCTTTAATCTCTAAAGAGAACAGGTTTTAACAGTTCCACTCTCCCACTTCCCCCTACCCAACTTAAGAAAAGAAATACATCTTCCTGCCTTCTGCAGGAAGAAGAAGTCCCCCCCCTTTAAAAGACCCCAGCTCATGACCCAGGGCAGACATTTTCCCTGCCGGGGAGGGAATATGTCCCATTGCTAATGAACTCTGCTTTCTCCTGATCAACCCTATTCATCATATGTCTACTTTTTATCTATCAGATAGTGCCAAAACCTGGTTCTTTCTTCAAGGGACCTGCCTGGACTTCTACAATGCCACTAACTTGGCTTTGAGGTACACTTCTTTTCTCTCTGCTCCTCTCCCCAGCCCTCTGCTTTGCTTTCACCTCTTTCTGGCTCTCCTCACTGTGAAACACACTCTGCCTAGCCTACTTCTTTTGATCTCCTTTCCCATTGATTTTCACCACTCCTGGATAGCACTGTGGTCTCCGTGATGGACCTGCTTCATCAGTTCCCTATCTCGGTTCCCCCACGGGCCGCTCACCACTGACATCTTGCCCCTCCCCCCTCCTTTGCCATGGGCCTTCAAGGT
The DNA here is from genome assembly GCF_000622305.1 of Nannospalax galili. Taxonomy (NCBI): domain Eukaryota; kingdom Metazoa; phylum Chordata; class Mammalia; order Rodentia; family Spalacidae; genus Nannospalax; species Nannospalax galili. Next base: position 1,051,073 of record NW_008342641.1, on the reverse strand, counting down.
CTGCTGTCTTCCATCCTTTTACCTGTTTTTGTCCTCTTCTACTGCCTTTCTTTCTCACTTTACTCGGGATAATCTCTGATACCGCTCAATCCAACACATACAAATGCTCTTTATCCTTCTCCTCTCTCTCCCCCTCCCATACTAAAGCTTTCTACTCCCTGCCATGTGTCTGCCAGCCTGCCATGTGTCTGACCTCCCATGCAGGCTCTAAACTTGCATGACCCCAAGCCTTTTTTTTCCTTCCTGCTATTCACCCCCTCCAGGCAGCTGCCAAGATTGCCCCTGACCTGGGGATTTTTTTTTTCTTTAACATTCTAATGAAATGATGTTTCCAGCTGGGCGCGTTCTTAAATTCTCTTATAAATGTGGCTGAGAACCCTTTAGGGGATGCTTTCTCTGAGTTTTGATCCAACTAGCTTAAACTGGCTGGGCAACTTTGCTGGATAATTTAAAGAATTTCAGGTGGCTTGCCCCATGCACAAACAAAAAAAAGGTTTTAAAAGCCTTTTTTTCTCCTAAACTTTTTCTGAGGCAAAGGGGCTCAAAATTTTGATCTTAGGCCCTCTTGAGCATGAAGCAACTGGTGCTCAGGCACCTACTTTTCTAACTAGACCTAACCATTTTAAATTTCACTATACATAAAAGGTCACAGGCACTGCTCAGGTGAGTCGGGCTATGCTTTCAGACCAAAGAGCACTGATTTATATGCCTTGTTCCTTCTGCTGCCCTCATGATTTTCCTTTCCAGCATAGCTTGTGTCTAGAAATGAAGAGATCCTGAGAACTTGGTTTCACATTCACAGCTGCAATGGTTGGTGAGAAACACGGATTCCTTTGATTTGCTTTTCTATTTGGGACACACACACACACACACACACACATGTATATCTGAGGGTACTTTCTTCTTTTATATGAAGCCTAATCTACAGGTACCAGAGGATTTTCTTGCAATTTATTTTTGTTTTCGTTTCTTGATGTCATAAAATAAACAATGCATTTCTAGTTCAAACTAAGGTGATAATGCCAGATCTACACAATGGGAGTTTAAATTTTAACATCGTTTACGGCCTGTTTCTAAAGGGGATTACTTTGAGTTTTAACTTCTGTGGTATATTTACTGTTTTTTAAAGATGATTGTTTTAAATTTTTATATTGTTTGAAATATTTATGGATATTTTAAAAGGAATTATTTTTAGGTTTTGACATTGTTTGAGTGACATCTTTATCTGGTAATTTTAAAGGAATTATTTGGATTTTAACATCTTTTATATGGTGTTTTTATGAGTTTCTAAAAATGACTTTTAAATTCCTACTGTTTTACATAGTATATTTGTTGGTTTCTAAAGGGAATTTAAAGTTTTTCTAGCCATTGACCTTCAAGGTGCAAAGGGAGCTGACACTTTGTTATGACTAGACCTGTGAAGCACATGAAAATTTGCTGTACTCCAGGAACCAAACCTTACAAGAGAAAAGCTACTACCAACACATAGTTACAACAATGAGAGGTAAAAAGTAGTAGTTTACTTGAATGAGAGGCTTGAGATGCCATCTCTACTAGTCTTAACTCCTCTGCTTTCTACATTATGATTCTAAGCCTATTTTTCTCTGGAAGAGAGTTATTTCCCTCTCTGATACTCAGATGTTGTATACTTGCTTAGGTTCCTGCCCCATCATTCCCTGAGTGCTTTCTAGTTATAATGTTAGGGTAATATTGGTAAATTGGTATATTGGTAAATTGTCATGTGCTGTTTGAGCTTACTGAGATGCTGACTCTGAAGATGGGATTGGCCCTCCCACTTCAGACTCAAGCTTATTATCTCAAGATGTGTTCTCCAAGGCTTTTCCAGGTTCAGGTTGGCCCCCTTACCCGGTGACAAGGAGAAGGAGAACAACAAACTTCAGTTGTTAACTTGACAAACATGGAAAGAGGGAACAGTTGTTGAGGAGTGTTTTCTTGATAGTTGACATGTTGGAGGCCTCAGCCCATTGTGGGCAGTGCCACCCCTGGGCAGTTGGTCCTAGGTTATATAAGAAAGTGGGCTTAGCACAGGCCAGAGGAACAAGCCAGTAAGCAGCATTCTTCCATGGTCTCTGCCTCAGTTCTTGCCACCAGTTTCCTGTCCTGATTTCCTTCCTGACTTCCCTCAAAGACGGGCTGTCACTCAGCTGTATAAGATGCTCTAAATCCTTTCCTCCCCAAGTCATTTTAGGTCAGAGTGTTTTTCCTCTTGAAGTCATTTTAGGTTAGAGTATTTTACCACAACAATAGAAAGCTAACTGGGAAAGTTTTTATTTAATAATATGAGATATCTATTTTTAAATTTTTTTCGAGAATTTCATACATCTGTATTGTCTTTGCATTATTTGCATCCCTTCCAGTTCCCCCAACTCCTCCTATGTCCCCCTACTCCATCTCAATAATATTAGAAATTAAAAAAAAATTTTATGTATTATTTTTATTTTATGTGCACGAGTATATTGCCTGCATGTATGTGATTGCACCCGTGTCATGCAATGCCACAGAGGTCAGAAGAGGGCTTTGACTTCCCCTGGAACTGGAGTTAAGGATGGTTTGTAGCACCATGTGGGTGCTGGGAATCGAACCTGGGTTCTCTGCAAGAGCACTCAGTACTCTTAACTACTGAGCCATCTCTCCAGCCCCAATATTAGAAAATTTTAGCCAAAAAAGGACATCAAAAATATCCTGACCTAGTCTGCTCATTAGAAAGAAAAGTTACCTCATTCACAGTGAAATCATGATGCTGAGGTTTATACATTTCTAAAGACTAGTACACCAATGAAAGTAATCAATACCCCTGTGTGAATTCTGCTTAAGTCTATCTTTAAATAAGTGTGTATTTCTTGGCTCTTTTATTTCTAATATTGTTTGAGATAGGATAACTGTTTTCAAAGATATCAAGACCTGATCCTTATCCTCAAACTGCCATTTAGTTCAAGGAAGACAATAAAGCATACAAAATATCTACATTGTAATAGATTGCAAGGGGGCGGAAATGGACATTCAGTTCAGGAAAGGAAGAGATTAATATGACCTAGAGGATCTGTTCTACAAAAACTTAATGTTTGTATAAGAACATAAAGAATGAAATTTACATCAGTGTATTTAGGATAAAGCTAAGGTGAATAGACATTAAAATATTTCTGAATTACCTGTAAAGAATGTATTCAAAGTCATTTTAAATGTGTTTTTATTTGTAAGACATTATATACTAAGAAAATGGTTATATTATGTTTACTATTCTATTCTGGTGGTAAAGGTATTAAGAATTTGCAAGTACTTTGATTTTCAGAACTGAATGAGAGAATTGTTTAATCACCTTGCTGTTCCTTCAGTGCAGTACAATAAAATTCTGAAATTAAGAAAAAAATATCTTAAAAATGTTAAAAAAAAAGATTTCAGGAGGTAAGATTCACAAAGTGAATTTAAATATTTTATTTATTGCTTTTGAGTGTATGAGTGTGCTGTCTGCATGTATGTAAGTGCACCCATGCTGTGCAATGCCTGTGGAGGTCAAAAGAGGACATCCCCTGGAGCTGGAGTAACGGATGGTTCTTAGCCATCATGTGGGTGCTGAGATTCAAACCTAGGTTCTCTGCAAGAGCAGCCAGTGCTTTTAACAACTGAGCCATTTCCCCAGCTCCAACAAAGTGAATTTAAATAGTAGCTTAATGATGTTAACTGAGTATTTAGTTATGTAACTAATGTTTATTTAACGTTTACTATGAAACAGGGACAAATTCTTTAGCTATACTGTTCCACTTGATCCACATTACCATGAAGTTTACTTTACTCTTAATTTAAAGTTAGGTTAATGTTTTTTATTCATAACTGATGCATCAATGCTTCAAATTCATGTTTAAAAAGCTTACTTTGTTAACCTACTACTACATCATATCAACACCATAGAATAAAAAGTATTAATAATATAACTTTTTGAATTTGTGTATTTATTATGAATCTCAATCAGTTTGGGGGTACAGATCATGCCATTTATTCTTATAATAATAAAATTAAATATTCAAGTCTCTATTGGCTCAGCTCTAGTAAAAATATGTCCATTGTTGGGGAGGCCTCCCTTTTAATTGTTCAGTTGCTAATAGTGACAAGAGTCTCACTCTGATTGTAGTAGCCACTGGAGGAGAAGACTTGAAAATCTCGTTAGGCTTTTGATGGATCTGTTCCCAGCTATCATGGCTTCTACTGTAGCCCTATCTGGCTCATCATGGCTGGATGCAGCTTGCTCATCTGAAGTGACAGTGGCACCCCTCCTGGTAGAGAACACTGCACAGGCCACAGTCATCCTCTTTATGGGCATGCTGCACCAAGTGCAATCACACTTGAACTTGAAAGCTAACAGATCTTTGTTTACAATGAATTGCTCAGCCTTTGTCTTCAAACAATCTTAGGTGGTAGAGTCAGGCTGAACTTCCAGTGTCCACTCATGCTGATAGAAGTAGCATATATTCTATCAGCATGTTTAGTTAAGAGTTTTGCCAGGCATCACCTTATCTAGACTTTTCTGTTTTTCATGGGTCTTGTTCTTCACTGGACTATAGTCAAAATTATTTAATCCACTAAGTCTAAAATCACGCTATATCCCCAAGAAGGGATTGTGAGACCATTTCTTTAAGGCACTGTCAGTCTAATGCATCTTATCTAAATACCATATAAGAATGAATTCTACACACCACCACTCATATTTGGCTGGCTCCCTGAAGTATGTTTTGAGCTCAGAACTGCTCAATTACTTGCCAAATCAACCTTTCTAACTGGATAAATGTCAGATATTTCAAATTTAGTAGATCATAAAGTGAGCTTTTGATGCCCTATTTCTAAATTGCTTCACCATCACAGTCTATGGTGCTGCTAAATACCCAAATATTTGAAACAAAAATCTGAGAGTCAGATTGGATCCTTCCTTTTCCTTCTCTTTTAGGTGAAATCTCCCTTCAAGTCCTCTGGTTAAATCTTTGTGATGCTGTAATTGTGCCATCCTGCTCCCGCCGTCTGCAAACACCCTTGTCCAAGCCAGTAGCACCCCTTTTCGGGGAGATTTGTCTTGCTTTGTTCCCCTCACCCATCCCCACAATCTATCCACCCACACCAGAGAAGTCTTTCATTGATGCGGTGAAATCTTATCTCAGCTCTGATTAAATCCTTCAGTTATATCCTATTTGGCTTAAAATAACACTGAACTCCTTTCCTTTTACATGGCATTTACTCTCAGTCTTCCTAATTCCCACCACACTTGTCTGAATTTTATTTTTAGAATGTATGGAGCAAGCCCAACTTTGCATCTTAGTGTTAGTGCATTGGCCCTTCACACCCCAGACTTTCTTAATAATCATCACTTCATTCTTATTTTTAGATTTCGGCTTAAACTTCACCTCTTCAGAAGGCCTCTCAATAAACCAGTGATAGCCACCTTACCTGATGCTTTCCATATCACACTTTTCTCTTTTCAAAATTTTTTTCTTATTTATTTGTTTATTTATTTATTTATTTATTTATTTATTTATTTATTTATTCTGCACCTGTCACAGCTTCCATTGGAGGGAGGTCAGAGGACAGCTTGTTGGGAGTCAGGTCTCTCCTGTGGGATTCAGGGATTGAACTCAGGTCATCAGGCTTGGTAGGAGTACTCTTACCTATTGAGTCATTTCTTCAGACACCCCACCACCCCACCCTCTGCTTTTTTAATGTGACTTACTTGTATCTCAATTATCTTTCTCTACATGAGCTCCATGAAGGCAAGGGCAGGTAATCTTTAGTGGTAAAAAATTAACACATAATAGGCATCCCCCCACATAATTTAATGAACCACTAAGTGAAATATTCAATAGGTGAATAATTACAAGATATCTTTTGTGCATTCTAGAAGTGGGAAGGTCTGCCATGTTTGTTTTGCATCTTGACTCTGTTTTCTCAGTCCTGGCTGCATATTAGACCCTGAGCTATGGAGCTTTAAAACCCTAACAGTGTGTATGTATCACACCATATCTATTAATTCAGAATCTTTCTTGATGGGACCCAGGGATCATTATTTTAATTTTTCCCACTTTTATTAATTTTTATGTGTGTGCCACGCAACGTGTAGAGGTCAGAGGACAATTTTCAGGAGTCAGTTTTCTCCTTCTACTTATGTCATTTCTGGGGGTTGAACTTGGTGGCAAATGCCTTTTCCCTGTTAAGCCATCTCACTGCCTCTGGGATAATTATTTTAAAGACTCTTTCAGTTGATTCTAATCTGTAACATTGGTTAAAGAGATCACAGATAACTATAATTCCCTTTTCTTAAAATCCCAGGACAACACTCTTGTCATTTAAATTAAATATTATAGTATGATTTTGCCAGGAAAATATTTCTGGAAACACCAAGATCACTTTATGATCCTTACCACTTCAATTTTCTATTATTTTTAGATTGCATAACTTGTTCTCTGGTTGTGATAGTTAATCTTTGCCATCTAATTGATTGGATGTGGAATCAACTAAGAAACAAGCTGCCAGGCATATCTGTGAGGATTTTCTTAACCAGGGGAAGAACCACCCAAATGTGGGTGGCACCTTTAAGTGGTAGCCCAGATCGAAGAGGCCTGAGGAAAAACGCATTTTGTTTTTGCCTACTTTTCTTTGCATATGAATGGCAAGTTCATCTACCCTGTTTGTGAGTTCATCTACCCCGTTTGTGTGTGGTCACCACTAGTGGCGGCCGCTCCACCTTTCTCACGGGCGTCTCTCCTTTGTTCTCATGGGCCTTGAGGCTGCTCCTCTGCTCACCCTGGGCTGAGGCCACTCTTCTGCCTGCCCTTGGCTGAGGCTGCTTTTCTGCTCGCCTGGCACTGAGGCTGCTCTTCTGCTCACCCGGTGCTGCCTTCTGTCATCGCTGCTTCTGCCATGTCCAGAACCCCAGGGCTGGTGAGGAGACTGTGTCAGCGGAGCTGCATTCAGACTCAGGAGACCAGGTTCAGTGACACAGGTCTGCTTTATTGCAGGAAGGCACAAGCTTATATAGGGGTAGTGGTCCAGTCATAGCACAGCAAGTAGGATACCTTATTAGCATAACAGATTTAGCGTCCTATCACAGTACAGGAAGTAGGATACATTATTAGCATAACAGACTTAGCATCCTATTAGCATAACAGAATTAACATCCTATCACAGAATAGCGGGTAGGATGCTTCATTAGCATAGTGGGTTTCAGATTACAGAGCCTGGATTCCTCAAAACCACATGACCCTGACTGTTGCAATATCTAAGTGTTACAATTTTGGATTCCAAGGGTGCTGATTAGGGAGTGGCCAGCTCTAGGCATCAGTCTCATGATCTGCTAATGGGAGCAAATGTCACAAGGCATTTCTTGTGGCTCCAGCCATTCGGGCTGTAGCCTCTGGCCTGCTGTATGGCTGTCAATAAGACTTTCGCCCTAGGCTCAAGCCCATCTCCCACATTTGTGAGTTCATCTACCCTGTTTGTTTGTGAGTTCATCTACTCTGTTTGTTTGTGAGTACATTTACCCTGTTTGTGAGTTCAGCTACCCTGTTTGTTTGTGAGTTCAGCTACCCTGTTTGTGGGTTTAGCTACCCTGTTCCTTCTCCTGTCACTGTTGCTGCTACTATTGCTACTCCAGCTTCTAAGTCTCCAGGTCTTTAGCATCTGATTGGGACTCCTGAGGCATTTAGCACCATGAACTGAGCAGCTCCTGTGTTCACAGCCTCTCCAGTGTGAAGACAGCATTGTTGGATTACCCAGCCCATACTGTATAAACTAACTTAATAAATACCCTTTGTAATATATTTACTCATATATATATGTATATATATATATATATATGTATATTCATTCTGTCAGTTCCATTCCTCTAGAGAACACTGATTAATACACTGGCCCTGGGGATTCTTGGGCTTCTTTGAGGTTCTAGAGTAATAAACATTCTCTGAGAAATAATTTATATGGCTATTAGGTCTGAATCCTATCAAGAAGCACTACATCATTCAGATTTCATGCACAAGCTTTTGCTATATATCCATGATACACTTTCCTTGCTATCTGATAGTCTCCCAGATATTTGTTTGGTGTGTTTCTCTCCCAATTGAGGTTTTTGTTCAAATCTTCCTTATTAGAAATGCACTCTCTCCCTCTCTCATTTTCCCTCCCTCTCTTCCTCTTTCTCCTTTCCTCCCTTCTTCCCTTCTGTCTTTCTGTGGAACAGTGAATAAATGGAAACTTTCCTTGTCTACAACAGGGAGTAGTACTAGTATGTTTGGTATTGACAACAGTACTGCCTGCCTGGAAACGCATTTTAAATATGGGGAAGGCTGGAGAGATGGCTCAGCTCTTAAGAACACTTGATGCTCTTGCATAGAACAAGAGTGAGGTTCTCAATACCCATAAGTTGGCTAAGAACCTTCTGTAACTCCAGTTCCAGAGGATATGATACCCTCTTTTGGCCTCCTTTGGCATTACATGCACATGTTGTACTTACATGTATGTAGGCAAAACACATACACATAAAATTTTTTTAATTACAATTTTTTAACTTGAGAATTTCATGTTATGTATTTTGATCATATTCAACCAGTTCCCACAACTCCTCTTAGATTTACCTCACCTCCCTCTTTTTTATTTTCTAAAACCCTTCAAGTCTAACTTGTGTTCTCCAAATACTCTTGAGGGTAGGTCTATCCCATGGAGCATGGTCAACGCACCAGAGGCCACACCTTCAAAGAAAACTCTCTTGTTCCCAGCAGCTATCAATTGCTCCTTGGTTAGGGGTGGTGGTTTGCGCCCACTTTCCCCCTGCATGCTGGAATTCCCTCTAGCGTGAACTTGCCTAAGTCCTGTGCATGCTGCCACAACCACCATGAGTTTATATATATACAACTGCCCAGTTGTGTCCAGAAGGCACTGTTTCCTTACAATCATCCACTGCCTTTGGCTCTTACAGTCTTTCCACTTCCTTTTCCATAATGATCCCTGAGCCTTTGGGGAGGTGTGTAATATAGATACTGCTTTTTAGAGCTGAACACTCCATAGTCTCTAATTCTCTGCACATTGAGTTGTAGGTCTCTGTGTTAATCACTATTGCAAAAAGAAACTTCTCTGCTGAGAATTGACAGAAGAACTAATCAATGAGTATAATAATAAACCATTAGAAGTTGGTTTAATACTATGTCCATTTACCAGAATAATAGTAGTAAAATCTCCCCTAGGGACTATCGCCTGTCTGTCCTCAAATTCTTGGCCTCAATAACTCTGTCAGGTATGGGTTCCATTTTGTAACATGGGCCTTAAATCCAAAAAGGGTAGCTGGTTACTACCATAACATCCCTGCCATTATTGCACCACTGGGATGTTGTGTCAGGTCAGTTGTTAACTGAAACTTACAGGATTCCCAGTTGGGTAAGACTGATGATTTATTTTCTATTTTGGCAGCACCCTCAAGCACTATAAAAACTAATCAAAAGGGGTAAAGCTTTGAGGTTAGTACCAGCTTGATTCCCCCACATTCTATGACTCAAATATGTAGTAGCTTCAGCAATAGGATCATAACTGTCAAGTTGTAGAGGAAAACCAAGAACAATGACAATAGCTAGAAATGTTTAGGGTCCATGGTAGTCCATTCCTATTACTGGGATTTTTATTTACTAGCCTGTTGTGTCAACTAGGGGCATTGTTCCTCTTTATTGGGTAACTCATTTAAATTCTGATACATGTTTATACGTATTTTAGAAAGCTTCTCCAGTAGTAGGTTTCCATATGACTTTTTCAAAAGGCCTTTAGTGTTAATTATCTCTCACCGTACTCCCTCCTCTAACTTGCTCTCCTGACTTCACCCCGATTAAAGCTTCCTTTTCCATTATTCCCCCCGTTTCCTTTTATATCACTGAATTCTATCTTTTCTCCCTTGGAAGTTCCCCATATTCCTTTTCTAGTTTCCTGACCTTTATGGGGTTTTGAAATGAACCACACATATCTAAAGATTCATTCACATATGCACAAAAACATTCAATATTTACCTGGCTCTGGGCTCCCTTGCT
>NW_008342641.1:1039632-1040563 GCF_000622305.1 Nannospalax galili | reverse complement strand
CCAAAGGAGCCTCCATACTCTGTCAGCCCTGCCACTGTCCACTGTGTTGACAGGACCCCCATCCATTCCCCACTATCTGCCCTTCTGGTAAACCTAGTCAGCCAGAGGTCCCTGTTCCAGGAGGATCAGCTGTTCCTCATCTTCGGCAATCCGTTGTTAGTATTCCTTTGGATAGAATTGGGGTCTGCTGTTCATTTTTCCAGTAGTATATTGGGTTACTGTCTGGAAGAGCCTTTATCTATCCTGGCCAACATCTCGACTGAAGGTGTCGCCTGTCTGGCTTTGCTGTTTGTCAAGTAACTTTTAGTTATATATATGTATGCTCTTATGAAATTATATTGGCCCCTTTAATCTTTGGTTATACTTCCCTTTTAGGAGTTTAAGGACACACCATTGGACCAGATAAACTGATTTGTTTTCACTCTTGAGGTTGTTTGATGATCTGTTCCTCAGGGGTCCCATGGGCCTGGGAGGAGCCCCTGGCTCCTTTCTTTTACCACTTCCATCTATGTGACGACAAGTCAAAGGTCCTACTCAACCATTGTTGGCTTCTCTTGGAACCATGGAGGAAATGATTCCTCCGTGTTGACCCTCCTCTATAGACTGGACACTGGCTCAAGTCCATCTGGTGGGGTCTCCTCGGCTTCCTTGATCAAGAGGCCAGATGACCCACCACCATTATAGGACATTCTGAGAGATGCTCATAGTCCCCTGGCACTAGTCAACCTAGGAGGGCAACGAGCAAAAAGTGTCCTTTATGTCCCTCTGACCAAATTATTATAGACCTCAAAGTATGTCTGTTAAACACCCAAGAAGGTTAGTTCCACCAGTCTGGTATTTGTAATTATTGTGTATCACGAAGATAAATCTTGTTTGCATTTTTTAAAACAAAATGTCAATTGATGTGACTAGGGAATGGACCATCTGTGAA
>NW_008342641.1:1038697-1039126 GCF_000622305.1 Nannospalax galili | reverse complement strand
GTCAAATCGTAGGTTCATTTGTAGTTTTTTAAGAGTTCTCCACACTGCATTGCATAGGGGCTGAACAAGTTTGGAGCCCCACCAGCAGTGGGTGAGTGTTCCACTTTCCCCACATCCCCTCCAACATTTGGTGTCATTTGTTTTCTTGATCTTAGCCAGTCTGACTGGGGTAAGGTAAAATATTAAAGTGGTTTTAATTTGCATTTCCCTGATTATTAGTGATGTTGAACATCTTTTAAGATGTTTCATAGCCATCTTTACTTCTTCTTTTGAAAATTTTTTGTTCAGCTCCTTAACCCATCTTTCAATTGGGTTGGTTCTTGTCTTGGTTCTCTGCTTTTTAAGTTCGTTATATGTTCAGGAAATTAAACCTCTATCAGATGTATCGCTGGTGAAGATTTTCTCCCATTCTTTGGGTTTTTTGTTTGT
>NW_008342641.1:1037205-1037820 GCF_000622305.1 Nannospalax galili | reverse complement strand
GTCTATAGTTTTCTTTTTTGGTTGTATCTTTACCAGGCTTTGGTATGAGAGTGATGCTGGCTTCATAGAAGGAATTTGAAGTTTTCCCTCCATTTCTATTTTCTTGAATAAATTAAGTAGTAATGGTTTCAGATCTTCCTTAAATGTCTGATAGAATTCAGCTGTAAATCCATCTAGTCCTGGGATTTTTTTAGTTAGGTTTTGTATTACTGTTTCAATTTCTTTATATCTTATGGGTCTGTTTAAATTGTTGATATCTTCCTGGTTTGTTTAAACTGTTGATATCTTCTTGGTTTAACTTTGGTGGTTCCCATGATTTTAGATATCCATCCATTGCTTTTAGATTTTTCAAATTTAGTAGAGCATAGGTTTTTAGAATAGTCCTTTATAATGCCGGGCGTGGTGGCGCACGCCTTTAATCCCAGCACTGGGGAGGCAAAGGCAGGCAGATCTTTGTAAGTTGGAGGCCAGCCTGGTCTACATAGTGAGTTCAGGAAAGCTGGGGCTACAAGGAGACCCTGTCTAAAAAAGACAAATATGTATATATATATTCCCTTAAAATGTTCTGGATCTTTTGGGTGTCTGTTGTGATGTTTCCCCTTTCATCTCTGATTT
>NW_008342641.1:1031074-1035434 GCF_000622305.1 Nannospalax galili | reverse complement strand
CTTTATGTGTCTTTGTGGTTTACTTTTTGGGTATGAAGAGCTGGTTTGTCTAAGCTTCTGGTTCTCTCTTTTGATTTTATATTGTCGTGGTCGGACTGATTTTGTTTTGAGGAATTCCGCGTTGGCCCAATTCCAATGTGGGTCAGAAGTTTTCAGGCTTTCTCCTTAGGTCTGGAATCTTCTAAGAATGATTTTGGCCTCAGGCCTTGGGTGTTTGACTGACCTGAGACCCTGGCATTGGCTGCACCACGCAGGGATGCAAAGGCAGCTGGGGTGAGAAGAAGCTTCTAAGAATGCTTTTGGCCTCAGGAACTTGGGTGTTGGAATGACCTGAGACCCTGGCTGTGGCCGCGCCACACAGGGATGCAAAGGCAGATGGGGCGGGAAGAAGCCCCAAGATTTCCCAGGGAGTTGATTGAGTAGCTGGGTTGTACTGGATGCAAAGGATCAGGGAGTGGTAAGGTAAGCCTTGGAGCCCCAGAAAGTGGCTGTCAGCCCCAGCAAGAGGCTGGCAGGTGTTGCAGGGCCAGGGAGGTAGAGGGAAGTGATGGCAGGGCCAGTTTCAGAAGCAGTGCTCCTGGGGCCTAAGAAAGTCACTCAGTTGGTCTGGGTGAGAAGTATCAGGAAGCAGTCTTGGTTCCCCAGGTGTCTGGGGCCCCAAGACTAGGAATGGTGCAGGTCCCAAACTGGGAGTAGCGAACAGCGGGGGAGATGGAAGGGTGAATGTGGCTTGGGGATTCAAGGCACGGAGGGCTGTGCTATAGACTTACCCCAAGTGGGCTGAGGATAGGACTGCAGGCTAGGAGAGTTAACTGGTGGTGCAGGTCCCGGGATGCAGAGAGAGGTGAGGGTGGGGCCAGGACCAGAAGTGGTGCTCCTGGGGCCCAAGAAAGGCACTCAGTTGGTCTGGGTGAGAAGGATCAGGAAGCAGTATTGGTTCCCCAGGTGTCTGGGGCCCCAAGACTAGGAATGGCGCAGGTCCCAAACTGGGAGTAGCGAACAGCGGGGGAGATGGAAGGGTGAATGTGGCTTGGGGATTCAAGGCGCGGAGGACTGTGCTATAGACTTACCCCAAGAGGGCTGAGGATAGGACTGCCAGAAATTTCATTTTTCTTAACAGCTGAATAATACCTATTGTGTAAATGTACATTTTAATTATTCATTTGTCAGTTGATGGCCCTCTAAGTTGTTACCATTTCCTGGCTATTGTGAATAGAGCAGCAGTAAACAGGAATGAGGAAGTATCTCTATAGTATGATATTGAATCCTTTCGGTATATACCCAATAGTGGTATAGCTAGATCATGTGATTTATCTCTATCTTTTTGATGAACCTCCACCCTCATTTTCCATAGTGGCTGCACCAGTTTGTACTCTCACCAGCAGTGAGTAAGTGTTCCCCTTTCCCCAGGTCCATGTGAGCATTTAGTGTCTTTTTTTTTTTTTTTAAATCTAGCTATTCTGACTGAAAATGAAATCTCAAAGTAGTTTTAGTTTGCATTTCCCTGATGGCCAAGGAATTTGAACATTAAAAAAAATACTTCCCAATCATTTGCGTTTCATCTTTTGAGAACATTTTCTTTCCTTGTCCTAATTTTTAATTTTTTTTTGTTTTCTTGGTGTTTACTCTTTTATTTCTTTGTATATTCTAGATACTAACACTCTGCCAAACATATAGCTGGTAGATATTTTTTCTATTACATAGGCTTCTTCTTTATACAAATTATGGTGCCTGTCTTAGTTTGTTTCTTCACTGCTGTGACAAAACACTCTGACCAGTACCAACTTGGGGAGGAAAGGGTTTATTTGTCTTACATCTCCCAGGTCGCACGCAGTTCATCAGGGAGCCCAAGGTAGGAACTCAGGGCAGGAACTTGGAGGCAGGTGCTGGAGCCCGGGCCATGGAGGAACACTGCTTACAGGCTTGCTCCCTTGGCTCCTGCTCAGCCTGCTTTCTTATGCAACACAGGCCCACCTGCCCAGGGGTGGCACCACCCACAAGGGTCTGGGCCCTCCCACATCTCTCATCAAGAAGATGCCCCTCAGACATGGCCACAGGCCAGTCCAATAGAGGCAATTCCCTGATTGAGGCTCCCTCAACCCAGGTGTGTCAAGTTGACACTAAAGCTATCCAGCACAGTGCCCTTTGTGGTACAGAAGCTTTTTAGTTTCATGTGATTCTATTTGTCAATTGTTAGTCTTAATTCTTGAGCTACAGAGTACTATTCAGAAAATTCTTTCCTGTGCCTAGAAATTCCAGAGTATTTCCTACTTTCCCTTCATAAAATGGTACTTAACCTTTGATATCAGTCACTGTTTTTTCCTTCTTTTGTCCCCTTTTAGAATAGCACCACTAACAAACACCAATGTGTTTATGATGTGTATTCTCCAAATAGAATGTAGGATATGTAAGAGCAGGAATTGTGACGGTTGTTCACTACCATGTGCCTAGAAGTGTTCCATAAACACTTGTTTAGAAAATGAAGGAATGGGTGAACAGCGTTCTGCCAAATTGTACTTTCTTTGTTTATACCTTCTTTTCTTCCCAAATTTTCAGTGGACTTGCTACATGAGAAAACATTCTGTGGGAAAAATAAATGTTCTTGGTGGTACCCTGAGCCATTTTTTCCATGTTTTAACAGTCCCAATTGCCTCCGTGTGGTCATTTTTTGTCACTATAACAAAATACCTGAAAGAGATTAAGTTCATAAGAAAAGAGATATCTTTTGATTTGGAGGTTCATGGGCATGATATTTGTATCAGCCCAGTTTTAGTGAGTATACTCCTGCCTATGACACATCATGATGAATGTGGTGGCTTCCACACATAACCATATCTCAACAGGAAGTCAGAGACTCAGATGCTACAGTACCTTTTGAGTGCATGTTCCCAATGGACCTAAGGGCCTTTCATTAGGTCTATCTATTACATGTCCACCATGTTATCACTGTCACGGAGAGGACTAAGCCTCTAATGCACAGGCATTTGGAGATATCCCAAAAAACAAAGCATTGCACTTCCCAGAACTAGTCATAACTGTTAGGGTTCAGGTCCACAGCAGCGCTACCCCCTCATCAACAGGGCCTCACGAGTTCTGCAAGCCCCTGAGATAAGCACCCTGGTCTTTGAAGTCAAATGCAGACTTTTCTCCACCATTTGGCCAGCACAGCAGCATTTCCCTTTGATCTCAAAAGGGGGTGGGTTTTAACAGTCCCACTCTCCCTCTCTCCACTACAACCTTTAAAAATATATCTTCCCACCTTCTGCACCCTCCACCCCCCATAAAAGGCCCCAGCTCACTACCCCTGGGCTGACATTTTTTCCCTACCCAGAAGGGAATCTGCCCCAAGAGAGGCTTTCTTTGCTAATAAACTCTATTCTGCTGGGGTTTTATCTGTGTCCTGGTGCTTTCTCCTGATCAACCTGATTCGTCCATTAGCTTCGTCATCTATCAACAACTTTGCTGTTCTGTTTATTTATTTTGAGATCCTGGACTCCATAAAAATATTCTTTATTCATTGTAAAGGAAATTTCCATGAAGTAAGATATAATTACAGTGATGAGTGCCTGGTAGCTATTGAAGACAAGAGTTAAAATTTCTGTGGTTTGTAGAAAGCTAGGTAACAGACATTCATCAAGTGCTTCCTGTGTTAGAACACTATGACAAATATGATGGGGACCTTGAAAATAGAGAGGCATAGTTTTCCTTCCAAGATCTTAAAATCTGCTTTAGAACTATTCATAAATTACATGTCTATGAGATTTTAAAATAATCATAAAGTCATAAAAGAGATGCAAAATAGAAAGTAGATGCAGGTGCAAATTGAAGACACATCGTCGTGGGATATATAATATTTAGCTTAACAAGAAATGGTGAGGGGTTTGCTTAGTCAGTAAAATGATTGCTAGGTAAGCATATGAATATGAGCGTGATTCCCAAAACCCATATTTAAAAAATCTGGCCATGGTGTTGTGCTCCTGTAACCTCAGAGCTGGGGAGGTGGAGATAGATTAATTTCTGGGGTTCACAGGTCAGCCAGTACTTGTTGTGTTCCAGGCTGCTGAAAGACCAGGTCTCAAACAAACGATGGATAGTGCCTGAAAAATAACACTGAGGCATACACACACACACACACACACACACACACACACACCTACATGCCAATGTGCACCTGCATACACATGAACATGCACATATCCATTCACATACATTAAAAATTGAGAAGAAGCCAGGGATGGTGGCACACGCCTTTAATCCCACCACTCAGGAGGCAGAGGCAGGCAGATCTCTGTGAGTTCAAGGCCAGCCTGGTCTACATAGTGAGTTCCAGGACAGCTTGGCCTATAGGGAGACCCTGTCT
>NW_008342641.1:1025020-1031049 GCF_000622305.1 Nannospalax galili | reverse complement strand
GAGAGAGAGAGAGAGAGAGAGAGAGAGAGAGAGAGAGAGAGAGGAAAACTGAGTTTAATGAGAACTGTGAAGATGATGTAGGAAATACATTTGATACTCCTTGGAAAGTTTTTGTTTATAAGTCATTTAGTCATTTATGGTCTGATTATGAAATGATGTTCATTGACTCAGGTCCTGAACAATTGGTCCTCAGATGGTGATGTACTTTTGGATGTTGTTGAAACCTTAGTAGGTGGGGCATAGCTGGATGTAGGTACTGGGAACATGCCTGGACATTATATCTGGTCCCCAGGGCCTTCCTGGCTTTTCCTCTTTGACATCAGGTGAAGCACCAATCCTCCACAGTACATGTTCTATTCACGTGCATAGGGCAGAGAAAGAGGGCTCAATCCCTATACTATATCAGCAAAACAAATCTTTCCCCCCTTTTAAGTTATGTCAGGCATTTTGTCATGTGATAAGAAAAAGTAATACAGAAAATTAGCGTTGAAAGTAGTATAGTTGCTGTGACTAACCCCAATCACATGGTTTCTAAGCTTTTAGAACTGTTTTGTGGAAGGACTTTAGACGATTTTGGAGACGTGGGTTAGAGAAGTCCTTGAATACTACAAGGGAGAACATAATGGACTATTTTGGTATGAGCTCAGAAGATTAGAATGCTGACAGAATTATGGACAGTAAAAGCTATGTTCAAGGGATCACAGATGAAAATGAAAACTGTTGAGATTTGGACCAAGGTTCATATATGTTACATTTATGTGCATTTCATCCACACCCTACGAGTTTGTGGGAGACTGAGTTTAAAGTGTATAGGTTAATTAATCTGGCCCAGACAATTCAAGGTAGCCAAGTATTTGGTTCCAACTTGTTTATTGCTAGTTGCTTTTAGGAACATTCACAGTAAGAAAGGCAAGCAATAGGCAGAACAGAAAGACTTGAAAAACTTGCAATTTGGTTTAAAAATTGTAAAATTTGGGCTGGTTTCTGAAGAGATTGGCACCATTGTATAGAAGCCAAGTATTTTGCATTAAGACAAGAAAATGATGGAATTAGCTAGGCCACATCCATGCAAGTTTGAAACTGTGAAAGAGTAATGCATTTGAAAGACTTCCTTCAGAATAGCTCTTGGGTGACCCATTCACACAGGGTCACTTAGGAAGTTGTTTCCCTAGGATTCATTTCATTGTGCTCAGCCAGCCAGACACTCAAAGGCTCACATTGATGGCCAACCTTGGCATTGTCCATGCTGGGTGTCACCCAAGTTCCCTCGGGGTCTCTTGCCCTATGAAGCAAACTATGTAACATGCATTTATTATTATCATGGGTGGGGAAAAGAGAGGGGAGTAACAGAGGAATGAGTACCCAGTGCCTAGCTCCGCAGCTCAGAGCCCGCCCTATCAGACTGTGCCATGCTCATAGTCACCTCTAGCATTTGCTCATGCCTCAGGAGCCAATGATCTCACCCCATGTTCATAAGTGTCGGGGCATTCTGTCCTTGAGCTGTTGCCCGTGGCTGTGCATTCCCCATGCCACGGTCATGTCTTCTGTTCCAAAATGGCTTCCAGCAGCCCCCCCCGCCAGTCATCCACACCCTGCAGCAGGCCCCACCCCTTGGAGGAACTAGCCAATTGGGAGACACTCCACCCCTTTCCTCCACTCTTACAATCTTCCTGCCAACCTTCCACTAAGGTCCCTGAACCTTGGAGGGGGTGACAGATGTAGGAAAATCTCTCTTGTATCATGGCAAGGTAGTGGCTTCTTGGGCCTCCCCATTAGTCGTCTTTAGTCCATGGCCACTGATCTATCTCAGTGGTGTTTCTTCTACTATAAAGACAAATGGAAAGAAGTAGATGCATTTAAACAAACATGAATGTAAATACAAATGCCTAGAAGATATCCCAGTTAGGTATACTATATTCATTAAACAGTATACTTGTGATGCCTTCTCCACTAGGGCCTGTAGCCTTTCTTGACACAAGGCATTGGCCTGGTATACAACACCAGATGTGTGTTCCACTCCTTGGAGCAGACCTGATCGAATCAGAAATTTGTCAGTTGTACATATGTTGGTTGAGCCATTATTGAACTTGCAGGTATTGCTTGGCATGTCCATAGTGTACAGCACACAGGGTCCATCATTGAGTAGAATTATAGGGGATCCTTTCTTCCCCAACCATCCGTACAGAGCCTTCTGGCAATATGAACGTCATCCATCCAGTGGCACAGAGTTTTTTGGCTTAGTCTCAGTTCCATCTCTTCTCCTTTCCTCACACTCAGAACATGCAGTGTCTTCAGCAACATGGCCTTACCGACCTTTCTAGTGTACAACTGACATTAATGGCAATAGCCTTGGTGAATTGGAGGACCTCTAGGATCTCTCTTTGACCAACAGCTCATAGGGGGCAACCAATCCCTGGTACTGTAGATTTTCTTAACAGTTGTATAATTTGGGAGTCTCTGCCTTTATCTTACCCAACCATAAAACTCCCAAGAATCTTACAGCTATAGCTGGCCTTTGCTACTTCGGGTCTCTTTCAAATGGATTTCACATCCGTAAAACACTCAAAGGAATGTTAACATATATTAAATCACTCATAGACAAGGTCTCACAAACCACAGAAATGTTTTGTCCATTCGTATTAACTGTTTTCTCCATAGATCTTGTTAGGTATCATAGCATTGGTATGAGGCATCAATTTGGTTAGCTCTTTACCATTTTTAGTTATCCCTTTGGAGTAATTTTTCACTTGGGGTATTTTACATGGGGTCTTTTTGTATTATTTTATTCTTGATACACCTACAGGTGTTGGCTTCAGTTGCCTGACCCTGCACTGGGCTAAGGAGGCAGAGGGCTTCTCCTGTCCCTGCTGCACTTGTGGGTTCCCTGAGTCAGGCAGACTCTGGGTCTGACTCTTGACTATAGCCATATCTGTCCTCTTCCCATTGACCATACCAGGTTTCTGAGGGAGAACTTGGTGGGAAAATATGCTTTCACCACTAGCATAGCCTTTATCAGAAGAGAAATGCATCTTATTTAATCCTTGGGGATTCTTAACCACCCCTTATACAGTTGTTATCCTTTGAATGTCCTTTGTAATCTGTTCTTCTGGTTTGAAAACCTTCCAGAAATGCCTTAGTAGTGAATTTGTTTTTCTATCAATTTTTTCTCTGGGGATTTGGGCTTGACATAAGTCTTGCCACATTTGTCTTCGAGTAATCCAAGTGGACCATTTCTTCGATCTGGTCTTTTTTATATCTCGTATAGAGTGTTCTGTTATTTTACAGATATGTTTTACATGCTGGTCAGAATCATTTAGATTTGCCAAAGACTCTCTCACTTTACAAAGATCCTGTCCCATCAAAGGGCTTAGTAAAACCATTAAAGCCCCATGCCATTCTCGAGGTCCCAGTTGAATTAAGCTTTCTTTCATATTTCTAGTGAACACAGTCTTATCTTGATCAGTGAACTGGACATCATATATTGCTTTTCTCATACCTAGTTCTCTCAGGAATGCCTGTCCCTCCTTTATTGTCCTCCAGC
The DNA here is from genome assembly GCF_000622305.1 of Nannospalax galili. Classification (NCBI taxonomy): domain Eukaryota; kingdom Metazoa; phylum Chordata; class Mammalia; order Rodentia; family Spalacidae; genus Nannospalax; species Nannospalax galili. The sequence goes on along the minus strand of NW_008342641.1, from coordinate 1,027,508 downwards.
CCCTGCTAATCATGTTAGTCTCCCTTGGGGACAACCATCTATTTTTAATGCCTTCAATGAGCCACCCAATTAAGGAGTGCTCCCTCCTGCATTGGCCTAGGTTGAACAGCCTATATCGCAATGTTGGATGGGTGGTTATATAACTCAGCTGTGAAGCTTCTAAAAGACTTATACTGATGTCATTTGCTCCCATGTCCCATACTCTTACAAGCCACATGGCCAGGGGCTCTCTGTTTCTTGCTTGTAAGTTTTTCCTAGCTTTAACAGTTCTAGAATGGAATGTTTCCTAGCTACAGCAGTTAGCTTTTCTTTTTTCCTTTTTACTATTATCTGTCTTTTCTTCTCAGTTCTTGGACTTTACACAAGTCAAAGAGTCTGCCTTTTTTTCTCTCTCTAGTTCTGCAACTGGGTCTGCCAATCCAGCCTTTTCAGGTTTCCCTGCCTGGGACACCTCTTTTATGATGCAAAGTGGCCGCACTATCTCTCTGGGTACTCCATTTGGGTCCAGAGCAGGTAAAAAAATTTCTAGCCTTTAGCTAACCTTTAACAAATCTTCACATACCTGCAACATATCCCCACATTTACAACATAGCTGTGGCCCTCGCTTCTGTGTGGCTGGCCTCTTTTTAGTTATAGATTTTATGATCCATTGTATAACCCATATGACTATCCCTAACCCTATTAAGCATATGAGTTTTGATTGGCCTCTATCCTGGATTTGGGACTCAGAGCCCAGCTGACCTGCCACAGGGGCAGCAGGAACAGCACTGCTTTCTGAGACCCACATCCCCAAGGCTGTGGTTCCTTTATCCTGCCGACTATGCCAATTTTGTTGCCTGAATTCCCTTGGGGTCTCTAGCACTATCAAGCAAACCATATAACATATCTTTATGTGCATTTATTATTATCATGGGGGGTCGAGAGGGGAGTAACAGAGGAATGAGTAACCAGTGCCAAGCCCCGTGCCTCCGGGCAACATGGCTCAGACCCACCCTATCAGACCCTGCCATGCTCATAGTCACTGCTAGCATTTGCTCATGCCTCAGGGGCCAGTGATCTCACCCCATGTCCATAAGTGTTGGGCCATTCTGTCCATGAGCTGTTGTGCTCCACTGTGCATTCCCCATGCCACAGTTGTGTCTTCTGTTCCAAAATGGCTTCCAGCAGCCCCCCCCCAGTTGTCTACACTCCATGGCAGGCCCACCCCTTGAAGGAACTAGTCAATTGGGAGACACTGGGTTTGCAGGCAAAGATTACTAGGTCATGGAGGTGTTCATAAAGATTGTAAAGGAAAACCAAGGGGCAGGCAATGGGTGGTGGGGCCAGTATTTGTGCAGGTAGCCCTTGAAAGCTAGCATGAAGTGGTGCAAGTAAAACCCAAAACCCATGCCGTGATGCAGACCATATAATGCCTGGAATATGGAAAGTCTGCTGGACAGAGCCACAGATAATGAGTCCAGGAGAGAGTCCCAGAGGCCTGCAGATAGCAAGACTAGAGGGATGGGCCTGCCTGAGGCTGTGGAACCTCACAGCATGGTCACATGCTCTGAATGCCAGACATGGATTTAACAGCCACCTAATGGGTTTGGGCCTACTTCTCCATCCTATGTCCCATTCCTCTCCTTTGGAATGGCAATATTTACCCTCTTCCATTGTATTTTAAAAGTTTGTAACGTTGCTTTTTTTTTTTTTTTTTTGCACGGGCTCAGATAGCTCAGAGATTAAGGCTCAGGTGAGAGTTTCAATTTGGACATTTTTTTCTATAAAGTTAGAAATAAACTTCTGAGGCCTCTTAAGGTTGAACTGAATGAATTTTCATTATAAGATGGGGACAAGATTTTGGGCACGAAGATGAAATATTATGGTTTAAATATGAATGGACCTACAGGCTCCTGTGCTGATCAATTGATTCTCAGATGCATGCTGGGGCTGCTAATAGTGCAACTGGCACTGCCTATAGAAACCTACTTCATTGGGTAAAGGAGTATTAATTTGTAGGTGTGTGTGTGTGTGTGTGTGTGTGTGTGTGTGTGTATGTGACACAGAGAGAGAGAGAGGGAGAGAGCGAGAGAGAGAGAGAGATCAAGAGAGAGACTGTTATATAGAACTTCAGCAGTAGAGAAAGGCCTTCATGTTTTGGGTGAAAGCAGAGAAGTAATATAGATGAAAGAACTGAAACATTTTTTAGTATTACCACAGGGGTAAAGAATATTTACTTAAAATACCGAGGACCATGTATTTCCTATCCCTTGTATCATGCAGTAAAAAATTAAAATATGGATTAAAAAAGACTGAGAACACACATCTTTCATTAATAACTTTAAATATTAATGGACTGAATTCCCAATCAAAAGATACAGACTAGGTGAATAGATTAAGAAACAAAACCCATCTTTTTCTTGTCTGCAAGAAACTCATTTCACTTTATAGGATAGACACTATCTCAAAGTGAAAGGATGGAAAAAAATATACCAAGCAAATGGCACTA
>NW_008342641.1:1023690-1024773 GCF_000622305.1 Nannospalax galili | reverse complement strand
GTCAACAGGGCAGAGAGTTAACAGAGAGACATCTGAATTAAACAGTACCATAATGGACCTGACAGACATCTACCGAGAATTCCACTCAAGCACCAAAAGACACACTTTCTAATCAACACCCCATGGAACCTTCTCCAAAATCGACCATATACTGGGGCACAAAACAAACCTCAACAAATACAAAAAGATTGAAATAATTCCATGCATTCTATCAGACCATAATGCAATAAAGCTTACAATCAACACCTGAAGAAGCCCTAATCACCACATGAACACTTGGAGATTAAACAACACACTCTTGAATGATGAACGGGTAAAAAGAGAAATTAAGAAAGAAGTAAAAGTGTTCCTGGAACTAAATGAAATGGACAATACAACACAACAAAACCTCTGGGACACGCTGAAAGTGGTTCTTAGAGGGAAGTTTATAGCTCTAAGTGCCTATATTAAAAAATCAGAAAGAACAAAAATGACTTAATAATGCAACTCAAGACACTTGAAAAACAACAAATGAAACCCAAATCCAGCAGACAAGAAGACATAACAAAAATCAGGGCAGAAATTAATAAAATCGAAACAAAGAAAACAATACAAATAATCAACAAATCCAAGAGCTGGTTCTTAGAAAAGATAAGATTGACAGACCTCTAGGCCAAAAGAAAGAGCACCTCCAAATCAACAAAATCAGAGATGAAAGCAAATCCAAATCAACAAAATCAGAGATGAAAGGGGAAACATCATGACACCCAAAAGATCCAGACCATTATAAGGGCATATTTTAAAAACCTATATGCTACCAAATTTGAAAACCTAAAAGAAATGGACAGGTATCTAAAGGCATGGGAACCACCAAAACTAAAAGAAGAGATTAACAGCTCAAACAGACCCCATAACACAAAAAGAAATTGAAGCAGTAATACAAAACCTCCCAGCTAAAAAAAGCCCAGGACCAGATGGATTTACAGTAGAATTCTTTCAGATATTTAAAGAAGATCTACGTCCACTACTACTTAATTTATTCAGAAAATATAAATGGAGGGAGAACTTCCAAATTCCTTCTATGAAGCCAGCATCACTCTCATA
>NW_008342641.1:1022327-1023357 GCF_000622305.1 Nannospalax galili | reverse complement strand
TGCTGACCTTAATGCCTGAGCAGCTGATGTCTGATTTAGAAAGTACTTTCCTACACCTACTCATGGCCAACATCATTCTAAATGGAGAAAAACTGGAAGCATTCCCATTGAAATCAGGAACCAGACAAGGCTGTCCAATATCTCCACATTTCTTTAACATAGTGCTTGAAACTCTTGCAAGAGCAATAAGACAAGAGCAGGAAATTAAAGGAGTAGTAATTGGAAAAGAAGAGATTAAATTATCCCTTTTTGCAGATGATATGATATTGTATCTAAGAGATGCCAAAAATTCCACCAGGATACTCCTAGAAATTATTAACAAGTTCAGTAAAGTAGCAGGTTACAAAATTAACCTAAAAAAGTCTGTAGCCTTTCTATACACCAATAACCAGCAATCAAAGAAAGAACACATGGAAACACTCCCTTTCACAATAGCTACAAATAAATCTCAGAATAAACCTGACCAAAGACATTAGAGACCCCTATAATGAATATTTGAAAGCTTTAAAGAAAGTGATAGAGGAAGACATCAGAAGATGGAAGGACCTCCCATGCTCATGGATTAGAAGAATTAATATTGTGAAAATGACCATCCTACCAGAAGCCATTTATAGATTTAATGCAATGCGAATAAAAATCCCCATGACATTTTTCATAGAATTGGAAAAAAAATCCTAAGATTCATATGGAAGCACAAAAGACCTTGGATAGCCAAAGAAACCCTGAGCACTAAGAGCAATGCCAGTGGGATTACTATACCAGATTTTAAGCTGTATTACAGAGCTATAGTCATAAAAGCAACATGGTACTGTCACAAAAATAGACCCATAGATCAGTGGAACAAAATTGAAGACCCAAATATACGCACATACAATTTCAGCCACCTGAAATTTGACAAAGGGGCCAAGAACATTCAATGGAGGAAAGACAGCATGTTCAGCAAATGGTGCTGGTAAAACTGGGTCTCCACCTGTAGAAGAATGAAACTAAACCCCTATCTTTCACCTTGCACAAAAGTCAACTCCAAATG
>NW_008342641.1:1016464-1022224 GCF_000622305.1 Nannospalax galili | reverse complement strand
CTGACCAGGGAAGCGAACAGAAAACCCATAGAATGGGAGAAAATCTTCACCAGTGACACATCTGACAGAAGTTTAATATCCAGAATATATAATAAACTAAAAAAACAAGAGAGTCAAGACATAAAGTAACCCAATTAAAAGATGGGTTAAGGAGCTTAACGAAGAAGTAAAGATGGCAATGAAGCATCTTAAAAGATGTTCAACATCACTAATAATTAGGGAAATGCAAATTAAAACCACTTTAAGATTTCATCTTACCCCAGTCAGACTGGCTAAGATCAAGAGAAGAAATTATACCAAATGTTGGAGGGGATGTGGGGAAAGGGGAACACTCGTCCACTGCTGGTGGGGCTGCAAACTGGTTCAGCCCCTATGGAAAGCAGTGTGGAGAACTCTTAAAAAACTACAAATGAACCTACCATTGGCCCAGTTATGCCACTCCTTGGTATATACCCAAAAAACTCGTCCTATTGCAGAGACACTTGTACATCCATGTTTTTTGTTGCTCTTTTCACAATAGCTAAGAGATGGAAGCAACGTAAGTGTCCCTCAGTTGATGAGTGGATAATGAAAATGTGGTTCATTTATATGATGGAGTTTTACTCAGTAGTAAAGAAAGATGAAATCATGAAACTTGCAGGCAAATGGATGGAACTAGAAACTGTTATACTAAGTGAAGTAACACAGACTCAGAAAAAAAATCAACATACGTTCCCCCTCATTATGTGGATTCTAGAACCAAATTCTGAGAAGTGAGTATGTATCCAGACATAAGTACAGGAACCACGATAATGAAAAGGAACCTGGAAGTAAAGGAAAAAAAAGAATCTGAAAGAGAAGAACAGTAGGAAACAGGCATTAATAAGGGAGATATGGATAAAAATTGGGATAGTTCAAGGGACGGAGAGGGAAGGGTCTAGATGGAACATAGGGGATAAAGGGAAAGAAGGATCTTAAGAGAGGTAGTACCATAGGAGAAGTGTATTATTAAGGGTGAAAGGGGGAAAATGTGGGCACCTTAATTGATGGAACCATGATGGAGGGGTGAGACAATGTGAGAGATAAATAATACCTAGCTAGTTTTAAAAACTAGAGGGAACCATATTACTCCACAACCTACTGACAAATTATACATAGCAGATCAAGAAATATTTGTCTAGGTAAGGTTTGTCTGAGAACTATTGGTCTTTGCTCAAGATTTATCAACATGGCACATAGTCATTGAAAGTATCAGATTGGTGGAACTAACCTTGCATGTTTAACAGACATACCTTGAGGCCTATATTAATTTGATCAGAGGGTCATAAAGGACAGATTTTGCTCCTTGCCCTCCTAGGTCGAGTAGTTACAGTCGACTAGTTGAGCATCTCCCAAAATGTCCTGTAATTGTGGTGGGTCACCTGTCCTCTTGATCAAGGAGGCCAAGGAGACCCCACGAGATGGACATGAACCATTGTCCAGTCTACAAAGAGGAAGGTCAACACAGAGGAATAATTTCCTCCATGCTTCCAAAAGAAGCCAGCCACGGTGAAGCAGGACCTTTGACTTATCTTCACATAGGCGGAACTAGTAAAAGAAAGGAGCCAGGGGCTCCTCCCAAGCCCATGTGACCCCTGAGGAACTGATCCTCAAATGAACTTAAGAGTAAAACTAGGGGCTGGAGAGATGGCTCAGCAGTTAAGAACACTGACTGCTCTTACAGAGGATCCAGGTTTGATTCCCAGCACCCATATGGCAGCTATGAACAGTCCTTAACTCCAGTTCTAGGGGAATCTGAAGCCCTCTTCTGACCTCCGTGACACATACACATAAAATTAAAAAAAAAAAAGAGTAAAAATAAGTTGGTTTATCTGGGCCAACTGTTTGACCTTAAACACCCAAAAGGAAAGTATAACCAAAGATTAAAGTGCCAATGTAATTTTTTTAAGAGTCCATATGTATAGCTAAAGTCTACATATCAAGCAACAATGCCGGACAGGCGATACCTTCTTTTGAGTTGTAGGCTGGGGTGGCCAAAGGGACTCCCAGATAGTAACCCATCATAGAACTGGGAAAATCAACAGCAGACCCCAATGTTATCCAAAGGAATTTTGACAACTGATTGCTGCTAGATGAGGAACAGCTGTGCTTCCTAAAACAAAGACCTCTAGATAGGCTGACTAGACTCACCAGATGGATAAGTAGTGGGGAATGGCTGGGGATGCCGACAACACAGCAGACAGTAGCAGGGATATCAGAGTATAAGGCTCTAGTGGGGGGAGGGAGGCTATGGGAGGATGCCATTTGGGAAGTGGGTGTATAGTTGAATAAGATGGTTTGGGATGTTCTGTGTGATATACACGCAGAGAAAAAAATCAAATTAAAAAGAGTGCATTATATTTGAGAAGGAAGCATATATGTTTACGTCATGTTAATTAGTAAAGTTGATAACATTACCATTGAAATCTACCCAATGACTTTACAGACATATACAGGCACCAAGGATCTGTGTGCAAACAATTTTGACTAGTAATAATCAGATACATACAGATTAGAGATGCATGCGCCAACATCTTAGTGTTAAAAGCAAAAACAATGAGTCTTTCTGTAAGAAACAATATATTTTAGAATGAAATGGAGATCTCTTTTGAGGCTTAAAAACTTATTCAATTTTATGTCTTACAGGGCTTATACTGAGTTCAATATTGGATAACTATATTGATTGAACAGCAAACCTAGAAATTTTATAGACACTTTTGAAGGAGCTTCGTATTTGCTCTGGAAACTGTTATGGCTCATGTTAAAGTTGTAATGATATGCTTCTTCTAAAAAAAATTAAAAAATATTAAAAAAATGTAAGAAACAGCAAAAATCAAAGTCTGAGAAAGTAGGTTGTATCGCATCCCTCTTAGATGTCAAAATCAAGATGCCAAACTATGTGAGTCAGTGTATTTCAAAATCAGTTAAAGATTTTATTTTTATTTTTAATTATGTGTATCTGTGTATATCAGTATGGGGGTATGAGCATGTGAGTGCATGTGCCTGCAAAGGTAGGAGGTGTCGGGTCTCCCAGGAGCTAGAGTTACAGATGGTTTTGAGCTGCTGGACGTAGTTGCTTAGAATTGCACTCAGGTCCTCTGGAACATCTACAAGTTCTCTTAACCCCTGAGACATCTCTGCAGCCCTGTGTAATCAGTTAAATGCCAAAGAGAAACTGGGACTGAGTTCTGAACAGTGCTGCACAAAGTATACTGATAAAAGTTACTCAAATGTAAGACACAAAACTTAACCCCCATCCCAGAATAAAACCTACTCTGGGAGTTGGGGTTCAGTGGACATAATTTTAGAAAATTCTACAATTTAGAAAAAATAAACTATTTGAACAGTTAATGCTCATTAAATCTTAGAAGAAAATGGAAAATGAAATTCTGTTGACATAGGGTTGTAGTTTTTGAATGATATGAGAATTGCAGGTGTCGACATAAAAGCAAAACTCTCACCTCAAGGAGGATTAAGAGGTAGTTTATTCTGGAGCCAAATATGAGTGACCATGGCACAGGAACATAGATTCAGGTTACTCCAAATTCCATGTTCCAGCGTGGTAACAGTTGCCTTACATTTTTATAGTAACAGAGCAAAGAACAGTCATAAATCAAGACATTTTTAAAATACATTGGAGGATACATTCAGTAGGCAGGTCGCAGCAAAGTGAGGGATTTTTACCATAGGTCTCAGATGCTATCTGATGACATTCTTAGACTTTTGATTGGTGAGACTGGGTGGTCTGCTAGGATAATACATTCTAAAAGGATTTTTTATCTGTTAGTCACAGGATGTTAGATCAGAAAGAGAGGTGGGTAAGGAGTGGCTGTTTAGGGGGCTAAAGATGGTAATTAGACTCTGGACCTGCAACATTCCTCTCTACAGTCTCTGGAGTGATATAATCACTTGGTCAGCCTTGCAGGAAGTTCAGTCCACGGTGCAGGAGTTTGGAACTTTTCTTTCACACAGGGGATGACTAGAGCTGATGGGATCTGCATATACCTATAATGCTAACCTAGCACAATTTTGGAGAAGAATTGTTAGAAACTACTCAAATCAAATTTCCATAATTGTGAGCACAGAAGGGTGGCCTTGGTTTACCCTGTTCACACCTAGATTGTGGTTTGTCCACATGAGTCTGGCACAGTGTGTATGTTGCTGATATCACTGGCACATTCTAGCTTGTGGCTTTCTCTTATAATGCTCAAGATATGCATAGCAAGTGATTTTTGACTTATACCTTTAGGCTATGGCTAAAAGTAAAAATTAAGAAAAATTAAATATGCTATAAAAAGAAAATTAAATTCTAGTCACTAAATTAAAAGGACGCTAAATTGCTACAGAAGAAAAATTAAAAATGAATGTGAGAGTTGTTGTTCAAATTTCCACATTTCCCCCAATATATCAGTTATTGCAAGGGACTATGGAGAGAATTCTGTTCCTCTCTGGTCTAATGTACTTCATCAACAGATTTATTATGTATTTCTGCAAAACAGATGCAGTCACTTTTAAATATTGGAACACAAAAATAAATGGAAAAATACTGTTGATGGTTTTGGATACCTTTAGTTTAAGCAGTAATACAGGCTTTAATTTATATTTCCGAGATACTTGTGCTAACATCGAATATTTTATACCTTTCTTTTGTTCCAGAAAATAACTAATGCAAGAAAGAACTATCTATGCATACTTGAAATGTGCATAATTTTCTTCTGAAAATTTGTCTGCCAGTGAAGAACTCGGGCAACTCACCAGCAGCAACAAAACCTAGCTATTTAAAAATGGGCAAATAGCCTTCAATCCCAGAACTTGGGAGGCTGAGGGAGGATGATTGGGAGTTTGAAGCTACACAGTGAGACTTTATCTCAAAAATAACAAACACAAAACAAAACAAACTAAACATGTCAAAGGATTTGAAGAGATTTTTCTCCTAAGATCCAGCCATGTTCAATGTTACCAGTCAATGGAAAAAGAAAATGAAAACCTCAGTGGGCACTACTTAACAGAGTAATGTCAGGACTCACACCCCAAACAAAACAAAACAAAAAAGCAAGAGTGCAGTCAAAGATTCTGAGAAAATGGAACCCTAATACATCACTGATGGGAGGGGGAAATGGTATAAAAGGTATATAAATTGGATGAGTATTTAATTATCAAATCAGGATACACTCTAGCAGTTCCACTCCCAGAGAAGATACACAAAATACTAAATGTACACAATAGGCAAAAGGTGGAAACAATCCAGGTATCCATTACCTGACAAATAGATAAACAAAATGTGGTCTATCCATACAATACAGTATTTTTCATCTGTAAAAACAAATGAAGTATTGATATATGCTGCAACATGATTGAATCATAAAAACACGCTAAGTAAAAATAAACAGACATAAAACCTCACATATTATAAGGGGTTATTTAAATATTTAGAATAGACAAATTCATAGAAAAAGACAGGACTTAGTGATTGGGGTATGTGGGAGAATGTGAAGTGACTAAAGGGGATAGGGTTCTGACTCGTGGTCATACAAATGTTCTGGAACTAGATAGTGGGATTGGTTATCTAACCCAGTAAATGTTAAACTACAAAATGGTTATTTGTAACCACTTAAGATGGCAAGTGGTAAATTTTATATTATGTGTATTTTGTCATAATAAAAGATTTGAAACGTGTTTGCCTAGTCAAAGATTTAGATTCAGGATATTACCCTCTTGGGCTCTCTCTCTCTCTCTCTCTCT
>NW_008342641.1:992741-1016344 GCF_000622305.1 Nannospalax galili | reverse complement strand
TGTTTTTACAGCTTAGATTACTGTTCTCTTTCTCTCTCTCTCTCTCTCTCTCTCTCTCTCTCTCTCTCTCTCTCTCTCTCTCTCTCGCTGTGTATACACATATATACAAGTGTGTGTTCATACATATATTGCATTATCAATTTAATAGATATTTTGCATTGAACACAATAGAAAATATAGAAAAGATTTCATTGTTTTCCAAAGAATCTTTCTATGATCAGGTGAAATGAGAAAATAAATAACCAACAGAACATGTATTCATATTTCTTAAAAGTCAAATCAGTGAATTATATAGTCAGAATTCCAATATTAAGTCGAGTGAAATATCACATTTTCAGATCTAATACTGTGTTTCAAATAAGGATAGAGATTCAAGGCATAGGTTTTAAGAGTTTAATGAACTTAAATTGTAGCTTTTCTAATATCAGACATGGAAATTCAGCTAGATTACAGTAACTTCTTAAATCTTTGGTTCTTCGCTAGTAGAATGGGGATATCTAATTTAAGGCAAAATAAGAATTAAAAGAATTCATGTATGAAAATAAGCATTGGAGTCAGCACAGAGTAAAGTAGCATAGCCATTTGTAAGACATTTTGTAAGCTTTTCTTTTGTGTATATATGTTTGTGTGCACTTGAGTATTCAGGTACGAGTGTGGAGGCTGGAGGTTCTGTGTCTTAGTTACTCTCCCTCTTATGTTTTGAGACATGGTCTTTCACTGAACCTAGAGCTTGCTGATTGGCTAGCCAGTAAATCCTAGGAATCTATCTTTTCCTCCCCAGTGCTGGGATTACAGTCTGAGGCCACTGGGCCTGATCTTTATGTAGGTCATGTTAGAATTTTGTAAAATAAAAGGAAAAATAGCATAGGAGACAAGAAACCAGAGCCAGACCTGCAACAGGCAAGGAATATACTTGTCTTTATTCAAAGAAGATACAGTGAGACGTAGAGGCTGTCCACAGGAACCAAGTATCTACAACTAGACAAAGAAAATGGGGGTTTTTATACCAGGGTTGTGGGACACAGCTGCACTTAGTGGGGAGTTGAGTTAGTCTCTGGGCTTGGTGTCCTTGGAGTGATTGAGGGTCTCCCTTTCACGATTATTTCCCCAGAAACTGGCAGGAGTGTTATCTATGGCCCTAGAGGAGATAGGTTGGCTCCATAAACATTTTTCTCAGGGAATGACCAACTGATAAGGGGTGAGCAGAGCCCAGGTGTGAGCAAGGCCAGGCTGCCAATTTAGGGCCAGTTAAGACACTTTAACGGATTTATGGCTTTCCCTAATGAGGCTTGTGGCTCTTCTGCAATTCACACATTCTATCAGCTTGTGGGGGACTGAATTTGAGTCTTCATGCTTGCGTGGCAAACACTATGAGGACTGAGTCATCTCCCTTAACCCTACAGGTAACTTTTAAAATATAATTTCAAAATAAATTTTGCAGCATCTTCATGTTAGTGGTAAGGACAACTGCTCAGTTTCGTAGCATAATAATCGGGCGTTTGTCTTCTGCTATGCTGACTAAATTCTGGCACAGACGATTCTGAAAGTAGTCATTTATTTTCAGTGTCTTAGTCGCCAATTTTTCCCAAGTACTTTAGAAACTTTCCTTTTTTTTTTTTTTTTTTTTTTTTTCTTCTTTTTTTCCTTTTTTTGCTTTGTTTTGTGCCAGGGTTTCCCTGTAGCCCCAGATGGCCTGGAACTCAGTATTGTTGACCAGGCTGGTCTCAATCTCACCCAGCCCTGCTTGTCTCTACCTTCAGAGTGCTGGGATTAGAGGCTTGTGTCACCAGCTTCTAGAAAGTTTTCTGGAAAAAAAATAAAAAGAGCAAATCTAGCTTACTGGAAAACTATTAGTGTAGATGCTGGCTGCATGTAAGGCAGTCTTACCAAAGGTGTGAGCAAAACGCTGGAGTCTAAACCCAGCTCCCTGACCTCGGGGAGCTTTGGCAGCGTTGACGTGGGAGAGATTGGCCGTGTAACTCAACCTTGAGGGCAGCGGATGAAACGCGACAAACGAGTTGGCAGAGCCACGCACGTGGGGACCAGGGCCTGTAAGAGGCTTGAAGAGGGGGATGTCAACCAGGCCGACAAGAAAGAGGGCAGGGCTCTAGGAGCGCGGGAAAGTCGACCCTGTGGCCCAAGGGACCGCACAGCACAGCCCTGTTGGCGGCCTCAGCCCGCAGGCCGGCGCGCACGCGCAGCTCACTGCCTGAGCGCCCCGAGAGCCGCCTGCAGGACGCCGACAGGGACCGGGGGCGCGAAACCCCGCGCACCAAGGCGGGAAAAGTTTGGCGCATGCGCAGCCCAGCACGCCGGACTCCTCAGGATGGGGAAGGGAAGGTGGAGTTTCCAAGCGGGAACTTGACCCGTTAGGAGCCGCGGCCATGGCGGCGCGGTCGCGGTTCTCCCGGCTGCCTCCGCCTCCAGGGCCGCAGTCGTGCTTCCGGTCCCGGCGCGTCGGCCGCGGAGCCGAGCTGCACGTTGCTCACAGCGAGGCCGAGCGTGACGTCGTGGCGGATAAAAGCGACGTCCTGCGGATGGGCGACGAAGGGTCGGGGGCGCGGCGATGGCCTGGCGGGGCCTCTCCAACCCACGCTCCCCTGGTCAGCGCGCCCGCGGGGTCCCGGCGGCCGGAGGACGTGGAGGCGAAGGTGACTGGGACGCAGCTGCTGGAGGAAGAGCTGAGCAGCCTGAAGGAGGAGCTGGCCCTGTGTCAGGTATCACGGCCCGCCGCCCGCCTTCCCGCCCCCTCCGCCGGCCACGCCCGCCGCCTGGCGAGCCCCGTGGGCCGCGCACCCCGCGCCGCCGTTAGGGCTGCGGGACGCCGGGGCTCGTGCGGGTCCGGTGCTCAGCTGGCCGCGCCGGGTTTGTTATGCTCCGAAGGCGCGGTGGCCGCCGCCGCCCAGCGTCCTGCGCCTGTGCGTTCTTGTTGCCGTGACCGGGACATTGCCGTACTTGTGTTAAAATAAAGCTCGTTATGAAGTACGTTTATAACTTCCAGCCCACACTTGCCCTTGTTCTTACACTGTCAGACTGAAGTTGCAAACACGTTTTTCAGAGTGCCTGGGACTGGGCGGGCGCTTCGCCCAGCAGTGAGTAGGATGCTCTGTATTCACTTGTGGACCTACAGCAATGCCATAGACTGTGAGAGCCAAGTATTTCCATGGGATCTTGGCCAGTGAAAAGCATTTGCTAAATCAGTTACATCAACATTGCTTTGCTGATTATTTTTACAGTCTGTGTATGCTAGGGATGAGCTTGTCTGTCCTTAAGTGCACAGAAGTTTAGTCTTCTCTAGTTTTTCCTCCTTACAACCACCAGATTACAACCTTGTATCATCAGATTTTGCCCGAACCTTTATATAGGGTTAGAAAATAAATTGTTGACAGTTCAGTCAACTATAGGGCTTTTAAAAAGTCACTGTCTTTAAGATATACCAATTAGGAACTGCCAACACCAAGAAAACTTTGTGAATAGTATTGCCAGTTTAGATCAATTAAACGCTGAAACACATTCCCTTGAGTTCTGTTGGGCTCCTTTGTCTCCTTTCATAGATCTTTGCTTTTAAAAACAAAGTAATATAGTTTTGCAATTATGTTGCTGTCCTTTTAAAATGTCCCATTTTCTATTCACTGGCAAAAGAAGTAAACTACACCACTGAATTAAGGGTTTTTGTCAAGTGGAAACTTTACCTTTGGGGAATGTAAAGATGTAAACTCATGCTGAAACCTTTTATTAAAAAGTCATAATCCAAGACACTGTCTAAATTTTTTACACTGTCCTACCCCGTGTATCTATCCTTACTTGACTAATTAACTAAGATACTTTTTATGACTCATGTGATTAAGGAAGTCTGTTGAAAACGTCTTGACCAGTTCCCCCTAAATCCACTCACTATTGTGTTCTTTAAAATGTGGCTTCCAGTAGGGCTTTGGCCTTTGGTCTCGAACATATCCAGAGCAGGAAATGATGGCAATCCTGGAAGCAGATGTAAGAATATAAAAATGGTCCAAATGAACTAAAATGATGGTTCGTGAGATCTGGTGACTACTGTTAGATGATCGCAGACATTCTAGTAATGTGAAATGGAATGAGGTTTATAGTATCTCTCCCCACAAAATTTTAGCCAAGCTGGGCTCCTTCTCATGGGAAGATTAGGGCAGAATAATCAAACTTCAATTGTTTTGTAATAAAGCTAAACCATTTTTAATACAAATTCTACTTATTTATTCACCTAGAAATCACAGCATTTGAGAGTATTAAAATTTTGTTAGAAATTGCAACCCCAAATAAATTCATTTTATATCTCAACCAACACAGAACACATGTATTCATTCATACGTGTAATTGTGGAGAGAGTATTTACCTTAATGGAGAGTCCTCTGGTATTTTATTCTCTTTTTAAAACTATTATTGAGAACTGGAGAGATGGCTCAGCAGTTAACAGCACTGGCTGCTCTTGCAAGAGAACCCAGATTTGATTCTCAGCACCTGTATGGTGGCTAACAACCATCTGTAACTCCAGTTCCAGGGGAATCCAATACGCTTTTCTGACTTCCTCGGGCATTGCATGACGTGGGTGCATTTACACGCATGTAGGCAATACTCTCATACATCTTTAAAAAATAAAAATAATAAAATATTTAAAATGTTTTTGAGATATAAGTTAATTACAAAACCCTGTAATGGGTCAAACATCCATTTTAGAAAGAACAGTAGTTACTCCATAACTGTGACTAGTGGATTAGTTTGGGTTAAGTTTCTGTTTTCTATATTTAATTTATTAAATTGTATGTGATTGGTGAAGGAAAAGTTTGGATGAGTTCATGCACTATTCTAATACTTTTGAATGCCTCAGAAAAAAACATGCAATGGATAATAAATGTTTCCCTTCATATGAGCATCTGAACCCACTCTATATGATTGTATTATCTAGTCAAGCATTTTTGTGTCACCCCTAGATTAGCAAGGAAACTGTATGGAATGCTTAGCTGGAGAAAGGCTTATTAATTTAAAAGTGAGAAGAGTAGTTTTTATATGTAACATTTACCTGAGGAATTTTCAAGGATGTTCCAAATGGTAATTTCAGTTTTATGCCTTAATTTGTTTAGAGTCTAATTTCATCCTATTGTTTATTTTTATTATATCTTTCAAGAATATATTTTTTTGTGACAGGAAATATGGGAGGGTATGTGTATTTGCACATTTATCACCATTTATGGAGTACCAGATGAGAAAAAAATGTGTTTATGAAGCTTGTGCTCGTATGCGTGTGTTACGTGTGTGTGCGTGCATGCGTGTGAGCAGTCCAGGATAGTTACTAAGTACAAATCAGTTTCAGGTGAAAATTATTTAGGGCATTTAAATGACATATATGCTCATAACCAAGTTTGACGTCAAACTTTTTAGAAGTATTTGATATTGGAAATCAGAATATATGAATAGAGAATTAAGTTGCATTTTGTCTAGGTATTCAAAACCGGTTTTCCCAAAACCTAGGAATGTATTTTGTAATGAGATTCTTCCTGTTGTTAGAAGCTGTATTCTAATAGGGTAATTTTTTGTGTAGTTAAGCTTGTAATAATTTATTGAGTGTCTACTTTCTGCAATATTTTGTAAAGGAATTGCTTCATGGTCTTCTTTAGGTTTCTGTGGGCAAATTTGTCTAAATGCAGGAAGTAGTTTTGAGATGTTTGTTGAATTTAAACCTCCTGAAGAGGTAAATTGAAGGGCTAACACATTTTAACATTAATCTAGGTGTTGGGAGAATAGTGGAAGTTTTGATTTGTTTGTATAGATGTTGCCTATATCCATGTAAACAGATAAATAAAAGACAAAGACCTATCTTTTTTTAAGGAAATTTAGACTGAAATCACTTAGTCTTTAAATCACCTGTTGGTCAGGGGCTGGAGAAATGGCTCAGCAATTTAGAGCACACACTGCTCTTGCAGAGGACCCAAATTTCATTCCTAGCACCAACATAGGGTGGCTTACAACTCTTTGGAACTCTGGCCCAGAAGGATCTGGTGTCTTGTTGCCTCTGCTGGTTCTCACATTCAGGTGCACACACCCATACAAAGGCACACACATACACAAAGCTTTTAAAAAAATGGAGTGTTTCATAGTCTGTAGTTAATAAACATTGTGAAAAGGGTTAGGAAATTTTATTTCAGTTTTAAATTATTTGAGCTTGTTTGGAAGTTCTGTAGTGAGAGTAAAAGACTTATAAGTAATTGAAAAGGCTTTAATTTTTAAAAAATATCTAAGGAAGGGAATACCATTAATAATAGTTTTCTTGTCATAATATCTGGGATTTTTGAAAACAAGTTTTGTAGTTCTTGGGATAGACATATAATTTAGTGGTAGAGTAGTTGCCTAATATGCACAGGACTCAGGGTTCAATCTCTAGTTCTGCTAAAAAAGAAAAAGAAAGTGTTCTGCATTTCCTTGGGGTGAGGCATTTTCTTTATTTTTTTAAATGTGAAATACGGTACTTAATAAGTAGACATATAATCCACATTGAAGAAAACACAGCATTTAAAGCTGTTACATAAAACAATACTCCAACAATCCATGTGTGACATTTTATCACTTACCACAGAATTTACTTTTTAAAACATTACTAGACATAATATATTGATAAAGGGATAGATTTTAACTTCTTTACCACAGAAAATATGTGCATATGAGGTGATGTTCATTACATTTATTAACCATTCTACAATGTATACATATATCAAAGCCTCATATTATGTACCATAAGTATATACAATTCTTATTTGTCAGTTAAGAAGATAGTTAAAAAATTCTACAAGGAAAAAGTGCATAAATGCGTTTCTAATTTTACAATGGAGAAAGCCTTTCAAACTGGTAGCTAAAGTCCCTAAGCCGTAATGGAAATGTTTCCAAGAAGATTCCCACTGTAAATAATACTTGGAGAATGTATTTGTGACATGTTTAGTTAACATAAATTTAATTTTAATATTTCCTGTAAATTGTAATGCTTCTTACAATTGATTGGAAGAGGAAGTTGCATAGTCCATAAGGCAAGAGAGGCCAGTGTGATAACTGGCCAGCCAAGAGCCAAGGAGGTTTCTGTGGCTGACAGGAAAGAACCATGATGGATTCTTGACATACCTGTCACACAAGGTAAACCCTAAAGGACACTGGATTAGTGTGCTAGCACTCAGGAGGCAGAGGTAGGGGGATCTCTGTGAGTTCAAGGGCAGCCTGGTCTACATAGTGAGTTCCAGGACAGCTGGGGCTACAGGGAGACCCTGTCTCAAAAAAGACCGAAAAAAAAAAAAAAAGTGAAAATAGGTGCTGGCAAGATGCCTCAGTGGGCACAAGTGCTCACTGTGCAAGCCTGATGACGTGAGTTTGACCCCCAGATCCTACAGCAGAACAAGAGAATCTAGTCCTGAAAAGTTGTCCTCTGTGGTTCATATCCACACATACACACACACACACACACACACACACACTTAAAACATGAATTAGGATAAAGGGTTAACAGACTTGTGGGTTTTGGTAGCTGTACATGTCACATAGTCAGGGGCAACTTCTGTTGACAAGGTAGTGTTTAAGCAAAGCCTTGAGTGAAATGAGGGGATATCTATATGAAAACTTGGTTAATAGTGTATTATGTCCAAGGCTCTGATTCAAATAGAGCAAGAAGTTGGCCTCAATAAAGGGGAGAATGATAGAGATCTTGGAGAGGTGTGTGTGTGTGTGTGTGTGTGTGTGTGCGCGTGTGCGCACGCGTGCTTGCACGTGTGTGATCAGATTACTTGTAGTTTTATAGTCTTGGTAAAGAGTTTGGGTTATTTTCCCAATTTATTGGTACTCCACTGGAGAATTTTGACTATGAGTCTAGGAGCCTATTGTAGAGACATAAATGAGATGGAATTGATGTGGACTAGGGTGTTAGAGATGCAAGTGCTGAAAACTGGGATGGATGTTTAGAACTGGGATATATATTGGGGCTGGAGCAATGACTCAGTGGTTAAGAGCATTGGCTGCTCTTGCAAAGAACCCAGGTTCAGTTCCCAACACCCAAATTGTGTCTAACAACCATCTGTAACTCCAATTCTAGGGAATCAGACAATGTTTTCTGGCCTCTGTGAGCATTTTATGACACAGGTGCACTTACATACATGCAGGCAAAACACTCAATACACATAAAAATAAATATATAAATAAATAAAATTTAAAAGAACTAGGATATATTTTATACATGTATATATATGGATACATGTATATATGTATGGATAGTATGAGGGAGAGTCATCAAGATTGACTTCTATATTTTAGATGTTTGACTTAATGAGTAGATGGTGATGTTTTCCTGACGTTTAGGAGGCTAAGTTTGTGAGTGAGTAATCTATCAAAACTTGTAGTTCAAACAAATTAAATTTAGGATGCTTATTCAAATGGAATTACCAAGGAGACAGTTGGAGATACAAGTCTGGATTGAAGAAATATGGAAAGGTTGATATGTAAAACTATGGGACTGATAAGATCAGTTAAGAATATTGGTTCTCTGAATGCACAGATTCAGCTGAAGAGCTTTCAAACAATTCTGATACTTGGAACTTGTCTGAGGGTAGTTAATCAGAATCTTCATCATTATTTTTTAAAACTCTTCAACTGATTCCTGTTAGACTTAGTAATAGCTGATGTGGCCAATGTGTCTCACACAATGCATTGATTGTCCACTGAACTTGGTGCAGAAGACCTTGGGAGATGATTTTAGCACAGTGGTGAGAGAGAAATCTTATTGGAATATGTTACAGAGAGGGTGATGATTGAGAAAGTAGAGGTGGAGATTATAGTCAGTTCTTTCAGGGAGTTTCGCTGAAAAGGGGAACTAGAAAATTGAGCAATAGGTGAAAGGCAATTGTGGAATAAATTTACATTGATACTCAGTATTTCAACATTTGCACTGCAAAAGTGTGATAGGAGTATTAATACTAGAATATGGTCTGTCTGTGTAAGGACATTTTAAAATGAAGTTTTCCTACCATACTTTTAAAGACTTCATTAGTATATAGAAGTAGTGATAAAATAATTTCTTTTTTACATTTAAATTTAGTGTAATGTCTGTCTTAACAATACAAAGCAATGCATTTAAAATATATATTTTTTTTAAGGCTGACAAAGAATTTGTATGGTCTTTGTGGAAACGTCTTCAGGCAGCAAACCCAAATCTCACACAAGCCATCAGTTTGGTTGTCGAAAGGTGAGCTCTCAAATTATACTTTTATGAGTATTTTGTTAAACTTGTTTGTCTACAGTATAAAGCTTAAAACTTGTCATTAATGCTCCGAAGAGATTTGGTTTCTTAATGACTGTGGATCACAACTGTAATATTGAAATTGTTGGATTTATCAAAAGAGATGTCTTCCCAAGTACACATAAATACTATCCTGTGTGTGTGTGTGTGTGTGCGTGTGTGTGTGTGTGTGTGTGTGTGTGTGTTCCCAGGTCTGGGATCTTGCTCATATTCTGACATATTTGAGTAGTTGGTAGGTAAGAGAAAACTATGGTTTAGACAGTGGGTAAGTGGATACTTAAGTGTATACATACAGTTTTAGTGAGGTCCCTATTGTTTGGACTCTTATTCACAGACTGCCCCTGTGGGGAACTTCCTAGACTGATTCAGTTTTCCCCATTACATATCTGCAATCTGCACTTGAAAACCTGAGATGACTTTGCCAGAGTAGAGGAAGTGTTCCGGAATAAGTTAAGAGTTTTCATTTATATTTCAATATTACCCTGTAGGGGATGCTCAGTCATTGAACTGTAGATTATTGGGCCTCTCCTTGGTCATTAGAAACAGTGGAGTGATGCTGGGTACTCCTTATCAAACATTTGGTATGCAGTAGTCCCTTGATATTTAACACAGTAATTAAAACACTTGCTTTCCTATTAAATGAACTTCATTATATTTCCTAAATGAGAAGCTAAACATATGGATACCTTTTCCTTGTCTCTCTGCTGGAATCATGCTCCTATAATCTGTGTATTATTTCCGATGACTTGAAGTGTATTCATTTTTGGAGTCTCTAGAACTAGGATCACTCTGATATCATCTGTAATTTGACTTGTTAAAATCTGTGATGCATGCCCGGTTATGTCTAATTTTACCACCCTTGATTATTATGGACCCTTAAAACAGTGTAATCGGTTTTTCCTCATGTTGCCTGTATGTCTGATTTATCAATCAAATGTCCCTTTGATGATGAGAATTAAGTCTTTTAGAAGCACCCTGGTTCTTTCTTCATCATACTAAGATTAAAAGTGAGCATTTTCCATCTCTTTATTTGAAGTGGAATAAGTTTTATAGAAAAGCCTTGGTTTTTTAATTGACATTTGTGTGCTCTTTATTCTTTTTTCCTTTCTTTTTGTTAATGTTTTACAAATTAAATAAAAAGCTGTGCATATTTTTTACTTGCCTCTTGGTCGAGCAGACAGAAATAGTAAATATCATTTTTTTACAATTTCTATTTTTATATATTTGCAGTGTACCAAATGCATTTGTAGAAAAATATATATCTGCTCCCACACAATTTATAAATAAGCATACATATATTGGAGGTGTGCATTAAAAGGTTTTTGTTATTAAGATATATAGTTGAGTTTTTGGAGATTATTGCTTTACAGCCATGATTTTCAAAATTTAGTGTATATAATCTGTAGTATAGAGGAGCAGACCCAATAGAATGAACATCTTAGAATATATTCATTAATTATGTAGTGAATTCTATAATATTAGAATATATTGGAAAGGGGATTTAGTATATTGGTTTACTCGATATGGGCTGGGTGGTCCGACAGTGGCTGCACACTGCAGAGGCTGAGAATTTGTTAGCTTCTCAGTCCATGAGACCGGAGACTTTGGCAGTTCCACTGTAGTTCTGAAGACCTGGAGGATTCCTGCAGGGATGGTGGTCTTCAGGCTCCATTGGAATGCCTAGGTGCCAAGATTAGCAAGGATGGCAGCAGCAATAACAGCAACGGACTAGATACTAGCAGGGAGCAAAGGCTGGTAGGGGAAGGCAGCACTGTTTTTTTCCCCTGGGCCCTCTTTATATGTGGGCTGCCACCTGGAGGTGCTGTACTCCCTGGAGGGGAGGTCTCTATAGACTTCATCCTTTCTGGAGATACTGTCATTGACATGCTCAGAGACTTGTCTCTTAGTTGATTCCAGATTCAGTCAAGTTGACAGCTGCGATGGCTAATCTTGCTTGTCAACTTAACCGAATCTAGAGTCAACCAAAAGGAAAGCTACTGAGTGCTCTGGTGAGGACTTCTTGATATCAGATGATTCAAAGTGGGGATACCCACCCCAAATGTGGGTAGCATCTTCTGGTGGCAACTTAGATAAAAAGACATGGAAGAAGAAAAGCTTTGCTTTTGCCTGCTTGCCTTTACTCTTGTTGGCAAGTCCATCTATTCTGTTGCTGCCACTGATGATTCCTTACTACATGCGGATGAAGGAAATGGGCTGCCAAGTGCATTGCGAGCAGTATCAGTGAGCCCCTTATTTTCACTTTTTTGGATAAAACAAGAACCTGGAAATACCTAGCCCCAACCCTGACCAGCCACTATGTGAGAAAATAACATTATTTTCTATCTTATTGATAAAAATTTCCCTCAGTACATTCTAACCCTTTTTCATTTTGATGTCCGTGGCATCTATGGCAGAGAGATGGCTGAACTAGCCAGTTTGGTTGGAGAGCCATCAGACTGCAGCTTCTACCCTCCCTTGCCTGGTCTGTGAAAAGCAGGGCCTGTAAGGCTTCTGGGATGACAGAACTCAGTTTCTTGGGAAAAATGAGTGACTGTGACTTGATATCCTACAGAAAGCTTAACCCAGGATGGAGATGATAAGAAGGGAAGGAAAGAGAGACAGCATATGCCTCCTCCCAGCTAAGAAGGAAGTGAGATCCCCTGCAATCCTTTGCCTTCGACTACCATTTCTGCTTGCCGGACCAAAATGCTTACCCTGCTTGGGATTTTTTTTTAAAGTGCTTTAATTACTATCATCTTTATCTTCTCTCTCCCTTTTCTTTTTTTTCCATTTTCTTTTGGCCTTGCATAAATCTGGTCATTAAATTTTGCTATTTCTGAAATTAGAACACTTGTGATTCCTTGTCTTCTCTTAAGTTGTTCCCCAGAATGGAACCTAACTCTCGCTATTTGTAGTCTAAGATTTTTTTTCCTTCCCTTTTCCTTCTCTTCTGCTTTCTCTACAAATGCCTGAATTACAAAATATCTATTCCTGACATTTAAACACTAACATGGTTTATACTTCTTTTATGGTTTGCATGAGTACTTTGTAGGCTTGCCTGTGGAGCAAACAGGTTATTAAAAGGGACAGAAACTAAGAACAGAATGAGAAGAAGGGGGTGACAGGTGTCTCTGAGACTTAGAACAGCAGAAATCTGTCTGTTATGAGCTATTATGGTTCTGGCCACATGAAATCTTTGGGAAGTGAGGAGGAAACAGCTCTGCCTCTGGTCCTGTGACTGGAGAAAACTAAGTCACCCCTCCCATGGCAAGACTGCTCTCACACCTTGCTTCTCCTTCAGAATGTAAGCCCCTGAAGTCCCTAGAGGGAGGGGACTGTTTTTCTCCACTACCTTTTCTTGGCTGTTCCTTTCACCTTTAAAACTTCTCTGTTGTCTGCCATTAAGCAATGGGAACGGATTGGGTTATTAAAAAATCATTAGGGCTACAGGGAGACACTATCTCAGGAAAAAAAAAAGCAGCAGTGGGGGTGGGGAGCGTGTAGAATAAAAGTACAAAGCTTGGGCTCAAATCCTCAGTGTAAAAGTATGTGCATTAATGATTAGACACAACAGATACCTCAGTGTGTTAAATAGCTGGTTTAACTATATATCAAAAGTTATAAACATTACAACATATACAAATGCATGTGCCTATCAGACTACTATTTGTTAATATCTATATGGTTGTTTTATGAAAGTTCATTATAATATTTTAGGAGATATTAAATACTGTCAGAAAAAAATCATTAAGGTGTCTACTGCTAAGAGGCTCCTGTGTCAGGATAACTGGGTCATTGAACTGGGAAAATTACGCTCTTCCCAGAGCAAGACAAAAACAGCATCTGTCAAGTCAATGCTTGTATGGCCAACATGAATGATTTTTTTCCTGTGATTTCTGTGACTCAACCTCTCATGACTTTTAAAAACATCTAATTACTAAATTTTGGGTGCCCTACCTCCTCCAACCAATATGGTCTCTCGACTCAGGGACCTCGTTCTTTTTGTAATATAAATTGGATTGATTTTTTTTCCTTCTCTTGAGGATAGAACCTCCTCTTAATTGGATGACACTTAGAAGATATCTTGTGATTGTTCCTCTCCAGTCTCTAGTTTGCTATCCAAACTGTGAGGAACCTCATACTCTCTCAGGTTATGACACTTCCTCAACTTGTTTGATTGGATATTGGCTTTCCAGTATCCAAATATAATGATTATAATAAGATATCACTTCTAACTGTAGACTCAGCTTTTCCCTCACTTTCTCATTCAGGCAATAACCAAGCAAGAGTCAACACCCTTCACAAGAGGCTCACTGGAAGGAGATCACATTCTCCTGCTGGAGGGTGGCCCAAAGCCACTGTTTGTCCCCAAGCTGATGACATAGGTTCATGTTGCTCAGATCTAAGGCTGTGGAAACAAAAGTCACATTGTGTGGCATCCACCAAAGCTGAGATTACACATGTTCAGTGTCCTGAAAGACACTGGAAATCTGTACCCAGCTCTCACTTCTCCATGGGATGTCCTTGGGGGAATCAGGCTAGTTTTCCCCTTTCTCTTTCCGTTTTCTTCTCTTCATTTCAGTTATCATTGGAAACGTCCTTCTTTTCTCTGCCAGACACTCTTCCTTGGGTATACCCTCAGCCATTGGTAAAAAGTTTGATACAGACAAGGAGGAGACATAGCATATGTGAACCCTGACCCCAATACAAGTGGGGACAGAAATAGATGGTCACAAAATGGCAGTCTTAACTATATATAATCCTGTCCTCCAATTCTGTCTCTTCTTCAAAAGATAAGGAAAGTGATCAGAGAGCCCATTTGTACAAGCCTTCATGGAACTCTGCTAAGACACCTCCATTTACCAAGGAACCAGGGAAACCCAAATGTAGGGAACTCCAAATCCTGACCTTGACATTGTAGGTGATCTACTCTTGAGAGGTCCACATGTCACTCTCAGGGAGAATCCCTCACCATCATCCCTGATAGTTCATCAGTGCAATAACTGTGAATGTCATCAGATGACATTTGAGGCCTATAATAGTGATTTGTGTACATATGATTAAAATCAGATGTATTATGAGAAGGGATATGTGCAGTAGAAATATGGTTCTATGACCCACTGTACCAGTCAAAACAGAGAACTGCTATCAGTAAACCCCTTAGAAATCAAACTCCTCCTTCTCTTGAACCCCATAAAAGGAAACTCCAAACAATAACCAGGGCCTTTCAGGAACTTATGTGGCCTGCTGCCAGTCTTGGCGGTGTATCCCCCTCTAATCTGCACTGTCATTTGGTCTGAATAAAGCTATCTTGCTTCCTTAAGAAATGTGCATGAGCCCTTTTAAAAAATTTTTTGGACAGAGGCCAAGAACACCTAGTCTAGACCCTGGTGACCAGACCCTGGTGACCAGTATCATCATGTGGGCAGTCTATTCTCAGATATCTGTATAATGGAGTATAGACACTCTCCTTGGCATCTTTGCCTTGGTGTATGGATTTGAACCAATCACTTTGAAAACATCACAGCTATCATTCTACAGCGTCTTTTCATTGTGCTTCTGAACTTGTTTAGAGTTTCTAAGATTCGACATCTTCCTTTTTGTGTTGGATTTTTTTAAAGTTACTTTTTTCAGAAAAGGTATTGGTGGCATGTTTTCTGAGTCCTTTCATGCCTCAAACTTTGTTTTGCCTTTATTCTTTCTTTCTTTTTTTTTTTTTGGTCTTTTTGAGGCAGGGTCTCCCTGTAGCCTCAGCTGTCCTGGAACTCACTATGTAGACCAGGCTGACCTTATATCTCTATAGTTTCCTTTGGATTTTTGAAAGCGTAACTGTTCTCTGGGCCTGTATCAGTGCTGCCAAGGAGTCCAATGCCAGTGTAATTTCTGTTTCTCCTCAGTTACTCTCTTGGAGCTTTTAGGACTTTTCTCTATGCTATATTATAAAATTTCAACATATCTGTCTTGGTCTTTAAAGAAACCCTCCTTCCTTTTAGCCTTTGGTGAGCCTTTTCATTCTTAAAACCTTTCTTTGATTAGTTTTCTTATCTATGTTCTTTCTTCTTGCACCTTCTAGATGCAGCTTTCCTTCCTCTATTCTCTCAGGTTTTCCAACTTTAATATGTTTGTTTTTGTTTTATCTTATGATAATTTTCTTATATTTTCTTCCATTAATAAGTCATCTTTTTCTATTGAGTTTATCCTATAGTCTGAATGTTGGTATTCCATCAGACTCTTATGTTGGAACTTTATACCAAATGTAATAGTATTAAGGGGTGGAGTCATCATGAGTCTATCAAGTTATAAGGATAGAGTCACAATAGGCTTAAAAAAGGAGGCTTGTAGGAGGCTCCATCCTGTCTATCATGTGAAGACACTGAAGGTGTTATCTATAAGGAATAAGCCCTTGTCAGATGTACAGTCTGCTGAAGTTTTTATCTTGGATTTATCCAGATTCATAAGCAATAATTTCCATTGCTTATGAATTACCCAACCTAAGGTACTTTGTGACAGTACTCAGATGAACTAACATACTGTATTTCATTTGAATTTTTCAGTTTTATTTTTTGAGACAGGGTCTCCCTGAATCCCCAACTGACCTCAAATTACTATGAAGACCAGGCTGGCCTCTATCTCACAATGATCTGCCTGCCTTTGCCTCCCCAGTGCTAGGATGAAAGGTGTGTGCCATCACTCCTGGCCCTGAATTTTTCGATTTTTTTAAATCAGATTTTACTTCTAAAAATTACCTATTTAATTTTTTCCCCTTTTCAAAGTAAATTAGAATAACATTTTAGTCTTTCTGAGTATAATTCTCAAAGTTCTTTTGTACATTATCTTTGTTTCTTTTAAATTTTTAAAAATGTATTATCTGGTAATTTCATAAATTATAACAATGTATTTAGATCATATATACACCTCCTCAACTCCTCTCCACGCCCCTCTTGACTTTATTTCTTCTTCTCCCTCCAATCCTATTCCTCTTTTCTCATTCTTCTTCTCCTCATTCTATTGGACATAGCTTACTGTATCCAATTACTGTGCCCATATATACATGGATGCAAGGTACCATCCACTGGATCATGGACAGACCCCTTCTATGAGTTATTTTTATACCACTGAAGAGAACTGACTCTCCCTCCCCCAGCGTCATGAACTACCATTAGTTCCTCAGTGAAGGGTGGGCCCTCATGAAGTCCTTTCTTCTCTAGGCTGAAGTGGTATAAGTGGCTTGCTCTTGAGCATGTTTGTACAGGCAACCACAGGTACTATGAGTTTATGAGTGCAATGGCCCTGCTCCATTGTGTCCAGAAGACATTATTTTGCAGAAATCTTCCCTAGCCTCTGGATCCTACAGTTTCTACTCCTTCTTCTATAATGTTATCTGAGCCTTGAGAGGGAGGGGTGTGATATAGATGTCCTATTCAGAGCTGAGCACTCTGTAGCCACTTAATCACTGCAGTTGGACCAGCTCTGATTATCTGTATTAGGTACCATCAGTTGAAAGTTTCTTTGATGAGGGTTAAGAGCTGTACTAATCTATGGGTATAAGGATAAGTATTTAGAATCAAAATGTTAGTAGTTGGGTCTATGTCCTCCCTATCCATGGGTTCTTGTCCAAGTTTACACTATCAGGCATGAATTCGCTCCTGCGGAGCAGGCCTTCAGTCCAATTAGAAAGTTGTGGATTACCCCCATAATATTCATGTCTCTATTGCACCAGTGGTCATAACCTGCCAGGCCTGTCATTATTGTAGCTTGTAGGTTCACAGCTGGGTAAGATTGATGATGCCTTTTCTCCCTGAGCACCTGCAATGCACCTTCTGGCCCTATGAAAGCTAGCTGGCAGGAGGAAGCTTCTTGGTCAGTAACTTGGTTTCTCCATCTCCTTTGTTACTTTTAAGGTAACTTTTACTTGTTCTTCGTAATTTTGTATTTTTTTTTCTAATTTTGTACTGATAATTTTCTTTAAATGTGTGATGATCTTTTTCTGTCTGTTCATTTTTGTATGAAAATCCATGCTGCTTTTTATCGATATGTTACTCATTTGGATTTGCTTTTCCTTTTGTATATTTGTTTGCCAGAAGGCTTCTTTTTTGAATGGAACAGTTTGCTTGTGTGCGTTTTGTAAGGGTTGAAAATTATCAACAGGCTTTCCTGAAAGTTGTGTGGTAGATGGACTTTACTGTAGCAAATGGAAATGTTAATCAGTGTCATATCACTGTAACCAATACCCAAGATAAATCAACATTGGAAGAGGAAAGGGTTATTTCAGTTCACATTTTTGGATATTGGTCCATGGTCCATCAACCTTGCTACTTTTGTGGCTGTACATTATGCCATGGGTTGTATAGTGAAATAAGCTGTTTAGCTTATGGTGTCTGGTAAAAACAGAGAGGAAGAGATGATTGGGTTATTTAGCTTTTTTATTGTGATAAAATATCTGAGAAAAATCCAGCTAAATGGAGGAAAGCTTTATTTCAATTTATGTAGAGGTTTTAGTTTGTGGTGAGGTGGCACTTTTGTTTTAGGGTCAGTGGTAAGGAGAAGCAACATGGGGAGCAGATGTGCTCACCTCAAGGCAGCTGGGGAAAAAAGAGAAGGGAGATGGACAGGGTGTTGGGTAGAGCAGAGGAAGTTCCAGGGTACTAGGGTCTGCTTCAAAAGCATGCCCCGGTGACCTAAGTTTCTTCCAGTAAGTCCTACAATTCTAGAGATTTCATGATCTCCCAGTAGCATTATAGGCTGGTGATGGAGCCTTTATAGAACTTTGGAAGATAATTATATGATCAAAACCATTACACCAGCATCCATAGTTGCTGTGGTGGTTTGAAAATGTCCTCCATAAACTCATGTAATTGTACACTTGATTCTCAGCTGGTGGTACTATTTGTGAAGGTCATGAAACTCCAGCTTTGCTGGAAGAAGTATGTCACTGAGGGTGGGCTTTGAGGTTTTATGGCCTGACCTCATTTCCTGTTTTCTCTTTCTGCTTCCCGTGTATGGATGAAATGTGATTCTCCAGCTTCTGGCTCCTGCTTCTGTGCTCTCTCTGCCTATTGCCATGTCATCCCCAACTGGATCACTTGATCCTGGGCTGTAAGCCAAAGTATATCATTTTCTCTAAGTTGCTTTTGGCTATTGTATTTTATTACAGAAACAGAAAAGTAATGCTTACATTTTTTAATGCTTACATTCTCTTCTATCTATTAATCATAATTATGTTCTATAAAGTTGCTGCAAACACTGAATTAACAAACACTGAACCATTACTTCTAAAATTCTCTATTCTGATTCAGTCAAGTTTCTGGATTTCTCTAAATCTCATAATGGTTATGTTGTGTGGGAAGGGCTAGGTTCCTATGTGCCTTTGGTGGCTGTACATCATGCCATGGATTGTATAGTGAAATAAGCATTTTTACCCCCAGTTTTGAGAAAAAACAGTTCTGTCAGAGGTTAAAACATAGCCTTATGTGTGTCTATGTCAAATATATTATTTGCTATTTACTACTGATTCATTGACATTGAATTAATGTCCTATAGTACTATAACTCAGTCCTTACCTTGCCTGTGTAACACATTTTTCCCTAAGACACATCACAACTTTCTTTAACTTAGGAACTATAAGCATGTAAATACTTTCTTTGATGATCCATTTAAGCAGTAAAATCATCAACAAGTACATAAATGTGTAAAATGTGTTGCTAAGTAGACCATTGTCTATGTTTGCAGTCTGACACCTAAAACAAGAAGGCAGATCACCACCTGATTGACAACAGTGGGGAGCATGTGATTGACTGGCTTTAATTTTTGACCATTTTGGCATGACTGTGAATGACTGCAAAAGTGAATGAAGTATTGATTTCAATGTTGTAAATAAATTTTAGTGTATTCAAGTTTACAAATCTGAATCCCTGGATGAAGAGTGACTACCTCTAAAATAAAAGACCTTTAAAATAATAATGACATAATAGCATTTTCACATTTACAATTCTAAAATTCTCTGATTCAGTCAAGTTTCTGGATTTCTCTAAATCTCGTACCTTTTTTTTTTTTTATTTTTTAAGTTGCTTTGTTTCTAGGAGGATGCCGTCTACTCAGTTAGCAGTGTCCTTTTCTTTCTCTGCCTTTTTCTGTACAGCTCATGCCTTTCCCCCTGTTTCTGTTTTGAACTATGAATACTTTCTAATACAGTGTCTTAGTATGTTTAGGTTTCATTAGTTCTGTGAAGTTTAGTTTTTTTCTCTAGAGTGTTCTATATGTATCCTACCAGAATCATCTGTAGATTTAGAAATATTGTTGCTACATAGCTCTATTCCTGTATGCTATTTTTGGTGGCATTTTTGTTATACATATTATTACATATTAATTTGCCTAACAGTTTCAGTAGTGTATTGTTTTGATTATTGCTTTATCATCTGTAGTTATTTTCTTAGCTCCATGTAGTTATATTTCCATCCTCTTCCTTTGTGCAGCCATTAGCAACTATATTATATGCATTGCCTTGCAGGGAGACAGGGAAGACTGGTGATACAGACAGCAAGAAGAAATCTACCAGAATATTAAAAGGTAGAATTAATTTAAATACCCTGCGAAGAGGGAGGGAGTTTCCAAAAAGGGGACCTCTTTGCTAAGAGGAGGTGGAAGTTCTTATATAGTAGTTAAGGAGGAAGTCACTTGATCTTACCTCATGGGCAATTTGTGTGGGGTCTTTATCTGGATAGATAGGCAGGCATCTCACTGACTTGTTAAATAGTAAACTGGTCATTTGGGAAGGGCACCATGGGTCATAGGAATAGGGTGTGAATGTCTGTGTAAAGCATCATAAGGAAAGGCTCCAATTAGTCATGTCCATATAGCTACTGTGAGAATTTCTCTTTTATTTATGGTCTTTTGGCCTATACCTATGTTATTTTGTACATGCTATAAGCCTATCAATACATTATGTATGCATTTTATGAAATTAACATTCATGTTAGTTAAGGAAAGAAAAAAAATTTACACATAAATTTTTTGCTGTTGTTTTGAGAGAGGGAGGTCTCACTATGTAGACCAGGCTGGCCTTGGAGATCTACCTGCTTCTGCCTCCCAAGTGCTTGGATTAAAGGTGTACACCACCACACCTGGCCTTAAACTTTTTTATTCTAATTCCATAAAAATCTTTTCGTGTGTGTGTGTGTGTGTGTGTGTTTAAATTAATATCTGGGACTAATTAGCTTTTTATGATTTCAGTCTCATTTTTTGTATTCTCTATTGTGACAGTGTCATACCTTTCATTCTTTATCATTTCCTTTTGTTTTCAGAGAATATAATTGGTATTTTGAAGTCTTATGATAAACTGAACATACAGTTGTTGCCTTTTGTCCTGGTGTATGGTCCTATTTTCCTGCTTTGCATGTATCAGTGTTGAGAGTCTGATGCTGCTCCTGGGGCGGGTGCAGTTTTGAGTATGCCCCAAATTGCCCTGGTATCATCAGTCAGCTGAGGGTGCTTTTGCTGTGCTTGCTTGGAAATTATGAGTAGGCAAAGTACAACTTTGTGCAAATAGTTCCTGTCAGGGCTTTGGGGATCCTCTGCTCTCAGTGTCAGTGCTCTGGGTTTTCGAATGTTGGTGGCCTAGCTCCTCACAGCTAGTGTTGCAGCTCTGAGCTTGAGGGGTCAGGACCTCAACTTTCAGCGTGACAGATTCTTAGAAAGCAACACAGCTCTCAGTGGCTTTCTGACCTCTTCCGGTAGCTGGGGCTTGCAGCACTTCTGCCACCCCAGTTCTCCACCCTCTCATACCATCATCTCGGCATTGCAGCACTCCTTGTGCCTTCACAGCCGCAGGTCCTGGCTGTTCTCTGAAACTGTTCAGCTGCCTGAAAACTGTTGTGCTGAATGTGCTTGGGATTGACCATGCTGGGAGCCGCCTGCAATTTGTGTTACTAGCTCAGCCTGTTCTACAGTAGGAGACAATAAAACACTCAGTTGAAGGTTTTTTAGGTCCAGGTTGTGGGGTGGACTGAGAAGATGGCAGTGCACAGGAGGAATGTCTTCTGGACTGCGCTGAAGAGAGTGAGAGGAGACTAGTTTAAATAGCCAGTCATGCATGTACACTAACTAGATAAAGAGAAATATACCTGCTAGGTCAGGATGAGGATTGTTCTGAAGAGGTCAGGGACAGCTCTGGGAGGGGTCATGTGGGGGGTTATAACGTTGATTGTGGGAGACCAAAATCCTAAAGCCAAGTTTGCAGAGGTGATCACAATCATTGTCATGGTTCCTGGGACTGGCATGAAGCCACTTCAGATGTCTGCAGCTGGTTTGGAGTTTCTTCCATGGGCAAGGCAGCTGGATCCAGTCACTTCTCTTGGCTCCTATCTGGAACTTGAGCAACAGTGAACTGTTTAAAATAGCCTGAGCTGAAGAATCATCAGAGTATTGGCTGCTTGATTGACAGCTAGCTCCATTGGTCTCTTTGAAAATGGTGGGGTCAAAGTTGCTATTCCTCTTGCCCCTGGATGTTTGATAGTAGCAACATCATTCACTATTTTGCCAGGCTTGAGAAAGAGCAGTACCATCTGGTCTGGCCTCTGTTCCTGACATATCTTAGGGAGTCCCCCAGTTAGGTCGCTTTGGGAAATATCTTAGGGAGGCCCCCAGTTAGGTCGCTTTGGGAAATATCTTAGGGAGGCCCCCAGTTAGGTCGCTTTGGGAAATATCTTAGGGAGGCCCCCAGTTAGGTCGCTTTGGGGAGTATCTTAGGGAGGCCCCCAGTTAGGTCAGCTTTGGGGCACTTGCCACTGCTCCTGACAGGGCATAGCTGACAGCCCAATTGCCTGGGCCTGAAAGCCTCAGCCCAAAAAGACCATTTAGGAGTGCTTGTAATAAATATTTAACCTGAAGTTAACATTCTTTACCAAACCTTACATAACAAAAATCCTCCTCACTCAGTACCCTTAGATAGGATCAGGTCCTCTTAGTCTGTCTCCCTGGCATGACAGGACTTTGTTTTCTTTTTCCCTGATTGTACCCAGATGTTAAACTCCTGTAAGTGCCAGAGGATATTTACTCAGTTGTTTCTGAGGTACCCAGAACCTAAATTACTCTTGAGAAACAACCCATTCCATTTGTGGCTCTTGCGAAGTTTCTGAATCAGTGTTTGATAGCTTTTCTAACCCATGAAGGAATGCTCCCACCTGTCTTCCACAAACCAGTGCAGCAGGCCTACAGTTCTGCCTATATCTGAACTCTCCTCCCAACTGCTTCCATCATATAACTCTAACTTCCATTATTCTGGAGAGTGCTTCTAAGCGTGAACTTTACACGATGTTGTAAATGAAGTCAGTCTTTTCCAAAATAGATGAAGAACAGAGTTTTACCATGATTCTCTCTTTAGAGAAAATCTGTCAGGAGGTCTCTGGATCTAGGAGCTATGTCAAGAGTGGAACTCACTGAAAGATTATTAGTCCGTGGAGGGGAGGCAGCACCCTGAGGTTATTGGCTTGCCTGTGCTAGTATGGATCCATTGTGTTACAAGCCAGGGCAAACATTTTATCTTCATGCTCATCCAAAGTAGAGGCATGCCATGTATTAGGGATGGGCAGAAGAGTGGAGTTCCTATGTCTCAACTGCACCTTGGTTGGACTTGAGATCAGTAAAAGTTACCTGGAGCAGGAAGAGAAGTATGAAGTCTTGCTCTTTAGAGGAGGGAAGGCGCTGTCTTGCCTGTAGTAAGTGTAGTCCCCACACTGTTGAGCTGCAGTGGTTGAGGAGGGAACTGTCTTGGTGCAGATGCCACCACATTATTTTACTGAATTTAGCATATTTTCTTAAAGAGTTTTTTTTTCCATTTGTGGTTTGCCATTAGGAACATTTCTAGCTTACGGTGATTATATTGTATGTTTTATAGCCTTTACAAATTTCATTGGGGGGTGAATTTGATGATTTTTTTTTTTGATTTTGATGGTGCAACATTTTAATTTTATTTACTATTTATTTATTTATTTATTTATTTTTACATACAAGAGTGGATTGCAGATGGCCACATAGTGATCACAGGCCATTTTTTCCAAAAAGGAGTTATTTGATGCCATTTTATTTTTAAATTTTTTAAAACTATTCTTTTAATTTTTTTTTTAGAAGAAGCATATCATAACAGCTTTAACATACTCAATAAAAGTTTCCAGAACAAAGATACATCCCTTTCAAAAGTGACTGTAATTTTTAGGTTCACAGTGTTGAATTAATACAGTTATACACTATTGAACTCAGTATAAGCCCTGTAAGACATAAAATTGAATGAGTTTTTAACCTTTAAAAAAGATCT
>NW_008342641.1:989500-991919 GCF_000622305.1 Nannospalax galili | reverse complement strand
GCCATTCCCCACTACTTGCCCTTCTGGTGAATCTAGTCAGCCTATCTAGAGGTCTTGGTTTTAGGAGGGTCAGCTGTTCCTCATCTAGCGGTAATCAGTTGTTAATATTCCTTTAGATAAGATTGGGGTCTGCTGTTCATTTTCCCAGTTCTATGCTGGGTTACTATCAGAGAGTCCCTTGGGCCACCCTGGCCAACAACTCAAAAGAAGGTATCTACTTTCTGGCATTGTTGGTTGTTATGTAGCCTTTAGTAATACATATGGACTCTTAAAAATGATATTGGCCCCTTTGATCTTTGTTTACACTTTCCTTTTGGGTGTTTAAGGTCATGCATTTGCCAAGATAAACCAATTTGTTTTTATTCTTAAGGCAGTTTGAGGATCTGTTCCTCAGGAGTCACATGGGCTTGGGAGGAGCCCCTGGCTCCTTTATTTTACCAGTCCCAATTAGGTAAAGATAAGTCAAAGGTCCTTCTCAACCATGGTTGGCTTTGCTTGGAAGCATGGAGGAAATGATTCCTCTGTGTTGGCCCTCCTCTTTGTAGACCCTCCTCTTTGTAGACTGGACACTGGTTCAGGTCCATCTCATAGGGTCTCCTTGGCCTCCTTGATCAAGAGGACAGGTGACCCACCACAATTAACAGGACATTTTGAGAGACGCTCATAGTCCCCTGGAACTAGTCGACCTAGGAGGGCAAGGAGCAAAAAGTGTCCTTTATGTCTCTCTGACCAAATTATTTTAGGCCTCAAAGTATGACTGTTAAACATCCAAGGAGGATAGTTACACCAGTCTGGTACTTTTAATTACCGCGTGCTGTAGATAAATCTTGGGCAAAGACTAATTGTTCTCAGATAAACCTTGCCTAGACATATATTTCTTGATCTGGTATGTATAATTTGTTAGTAGGTTGTTGGACTAATATGGTTCCCTCTGGTTTTTAAAACTAGCTAGGCACTATTTATCTCTTGCATTGTCCCACCCCTCCATCATGGTTTCCTCAATTAAGGTGCCCCATCTTTCCCCTTTTCTCTTAATAATACCCTTCTCTTATGGTCCTACCTCTCTTGAGCTCCTTCTTTCCCTTTATCCCCTATTTTTCCTTGTATACCCTTCCTTCCCCCCTCCCTTAAACTAACCCAATTTTTATCCATATATCCCTTATAATGCCAGTTTCCTACTGTTCTTCTCTTTCAGGTTCTTTCTTTTCCTTTACCTCTCTGGTTCCTTTCCATTATCCTGGTTCCTGTAGTTATGTCTGGATACATACTCACTTATCAGGCTTTGGTTCTAGGATCCACATATGAGGGAGAACATATGTCATTTTTTTTTCTGAGTCTGTGTTACTTCACTTAGTATAACAGTTTCTAGTTCCATCCATTTGCCTGCAAGTTTCATGATTTCATCTTTCTTTTCTGCTGAGTAAAACTCCATTGTATAAACGAACCACATTTTCATTATCTACTCGTCAATTGAGGGACACTTAGGTTGCTTCCATCTCTTAGCTATTATGAAAAGAGCAGTAACAAACATGGATGTACAAGTGTCTCTGCAATAGGATGAATTCTTTGGGTATATGCCAAGGAGTGGTATCACTGGGTCAAATGGTAGGTTCATTTCTAGTTTTTTAAGAGTTCTCCACACTGCTTTGCATAGGGGTTAAACAAGTTTGCAGCCCCACTGGCAGTGGATGAGTGTTCCCCTTTCTCCACGTCCTCTCCAACATTTGGTATCATTTGTTCTCTTCATCTTAGCCAGTCTGACTGGGGTAAGATGGAATCTTAAAGTGGTTTTAGTTTGCATTTCTCTAATTATTAGTGATTTTGATCATCTTTTAAGATGTTTCATAGCCATCTTTACTTCCCCTTCTGAGAACTCTCTGTTTAGCTCCCTAGCCCAACTTTTAATTGGGTTACTTCCTGTCTTGAATGTTTTTTGAGTTCTTTATGTTTTCTGGATGTTAAACCTCTGTCAGATGTGTGGCTGGTGAAGATTTTCTCCCATTCTTTGGGTTTTCTCTTCACTTCCCTGGGTGCCTCCTTTGATGTACAGAAGCTTTTAGTTTAATGAGGTCCCATTTGTTGGTTCTTGACCTTGTTTCCTGAGCAATTGATGTCCGGTTTAGTAAATCATTTCCTATACCTATATCTTGTAGGTTTTTGCAAATCTTTTCTTCTAACAGTTTCAGAGTTTCAGGCTTTACATTGAGATCTTTGATCCACTTGGAATTGACTTTTTTGCAGGGTGAAAGATAGGGTTTAGTTTCATTCTTCTACAGGTGCAGATCCAGTCTTGCCAGCACCATTTGCTGAACATGCTGTCTTTCCTCCAGTGAACGTTCTTGGCTCCTTTGTCAAATATCAGGTGGCTGAAATTGCATTTACTCATATTTGGGTCTTCAATTTTGTTCCATTGATCTAT
>NW_008342641.1:988824-989243 GCF_000622305.1 Nannospalax galili | reverse complement strand
ATTTTTTTTGATGCTACTGTGAAGGGGAGTGTTTCCATATACCTTTTCTCTGATTTCTTTTTATTGGTCTATAAAAAGGCTACAGACTTTTTTCAGGTTAATTTTGTAACCTGCCACTTTACTGAACATGTTTATATTTTCTAGGAGTTTTTTGGTGTAATTTTTGGCATCTCTTAGATATATATGTCTGCAAAATGGCATAATTTGATCTCTTCTTTTCCAATTATTGCTCCTTTTATTTCCTGCTCTTGGGTTATTTCTCTTGCAAGAGTTTCAAACACTATGTTAAAGAGACATGGAGATAGTGGACAGCCTTGTCTGGTTCCTGATTTTAATGGGAATGCTTCCAGGTTTCTCTATTTAGAATGATGTTGGCTGTGGGTTTGTTGAATATAGCTTTAATTATGTTGATGTATGTG
>NW_008342641.1:988270-988789 GCF_000622305.1 Nannospalax galili | reverse complement strand
ACATAAATGCATGTTGAATTTTGTCAAAGGCTTTCTCTGCATCTATTGAGATCACCATGTGGTTCTTGTCTTTGAGCTGATTTATATGATTTAGGATGTTTATTGACTTAAATATATTGAACCATCCCTGCATCTCTGGGATAAAGCTGACTTGTTCATGGTGGATGATCTTTTTGATGTGTCTATGTGGTTTCAAGTATCTTTTTGAGAATTTTTGCATCTGTGTTCATTAAGGATATGGGTCTATAGTTTTCTATTTTGGTTGTATCTTTACCTGGCTTTGGTATTAGAGTGATGAAAGAAGGAATTTGGAAGTTCTCCCTCCATTTCTATCCTTTTAAATTAAATTAAATAGTGTTGGATGTAGATCTTCTTTAAATGTCTGATAGAATTCTGCTGTAAATCCATCTGGTCCTGGGCTTTTTTAGTCAGAAGGTTTTTTATTACTGTTTCAGTTTCTTTTTGTTTTATGGGTCTGTTTAAGCTATTAATCTCTTCCTGGTTTCATTTTGGTAATTA
>NW_008342641.1:976199-987926 GCF_000622305.1 Nannospalax galili | reverse complement strand
AGTTGCAATGTTTAGTCATTTATTTGTGTTCTTTCTGATTTTTTTAATGTATGCACTTAGATCTATAAACTTCCCTCTTAAAGACAGCTTTCAGCATGTCCCAGAGGTTTTGTTGTGTTGTATTGTCTTTTTCATTTAGTTCCAGGAATACTTTTATTTCTTTCTTAATTTCTCTTTTGACCCATTCATCATTCAGGAGTGTGTTGTTTAATCTCCATGTGCTCATGTGGTTATTACTGCTTTTTCAGGTGTTGATTGTAAGCTTTATTGCTTTGTGGTCTGATGGAATACATGGAATTATTTCAATCTTTTTGTATTTGTTGAGGTTTGTTTTGTGCCCCAGTATATGGTCGATTTTGGAGAAGGTTCCATGGGGTACTGAATAGAAAGTATGTCCTTTGGTGCTTGGGTGAAATACTCGGTAGATGTCTGTTAGGCTCATTTCATATATGGTATTGTTTAATTTAGATGTCTCTCTGTTAACTCTCTGCCCTGTTGACCTATCTAATGGAGACAGTGTGGTATTGACGTCCCCTACTTTTAATGAGTTGGGATTATTCTGGGCCTTAAAGTCCTGTAGTATTGTTTTTATGAAGTTGGGTGCACCAGAGTTTGGCGAATATATGTTCATGATTGTAATGTCTTCTTTGTTTATTGTTCCTTTGATCAGAATGAAGTGGCCTTCTTTATCTCTTCTGTTTAGTTTTAGTTTAAAGTCTAACTTGTCAGTATTAGAATTGGAATGCCTGCTTTTTTCTTAGTACCATTTACTTGGTATATTTTTTTCCATCCTTTCACCTTAAGATAGTTCTTGTCCTTGAAAGTGAGACGAGTTTTTTGCAGACAACAAAAATATGGGTTTTGTTTCATGATCCGTTTTACCTAAACTGTGTCTTTTGACTGGGGAGTTCAGTCCATTAATATTTAAAGTTATTAATGAAGGATGAGTATTGAATCCTGTCATTTTTGTTTCTCTTCACTTTCTTGCTATAGCTGTACTTTCCACAGTTATACCTTCATTGAATTTCTTTCCACCACAACCCCTTGGGTATAGTCATTCCTTTCTTCAGCTCTTTGTATTGCTTCCAGAACTCTCTGAAGGGCTGGTTTTGTGGACATGAATTCCTTTAGCCTATTTATGTAATTGAAGATTTTTCTCTCCCCTTCAAGTATAATAGACATTTTGGTTGTGTATAGTAATTTGGGTTGGCATCTGTGGTGGTTTAAAGCTGTGAATACTTTGGACCAGGCTCTTCTGGCCTTGATAGTTTGCATTGAAAAGTCAGCCATAATCCTACTGGGTTTTCCTTTATATGTGACTTTTTGTTTTTCTTTTGCAGCTTTCAGAATTGTCTCTTTGTTCTGTACATTTAGTGTTTTTACTATGATGTGCCATGAAGAGTTTCTTTTCTGGTCCTGTCTGTTTGGTGTTCTATATGCGTCTTGTATTTGTAATGGCATGTCTTTCTTTAATTTGGGGAAAATTTTTTCTATGATTCTGTTGAAGATCTGGTCCGTGCCATTATCTTGGTATTATTCTCCTTCCTGTATGCCTATGATTTGTTAGTTTGGTCTTTTTATGGTGTCACTCAATTCCTGAATATTTCATTCTTCTGCCTTCTTAAATTTTTCATAATCTTTGCTTGAGTTGTCTAGTTCATCCACTTTATCTTCCAGTCTTGTTACTCTGTTTTCCATTTCATTCATTTTATTGGCGAGGCTTTCTCCTGTTGTTTCTAATTGGCTTACTGAGTGTTTCACTTCCGTCTTCATTTCAGCCTGAGTATTCTTCAGTATTTGTAGCTCTTTTCTGAATTCATTCAGAAGTTTATCCCTATCTTCCTTCAGCTCTTTGATTTCTTTGTGTGTTCTTTAAATTCACTGAATTCTTTTATAATGTTTATAGTTGTTCTTTTGAGTTCCATGTCCTGCCTTATCTCTAGGAAGTTCTCATTGTGGCCCTCTAGAGGACTATTGGTATTTGGTGGTGGTATGTTACTTTGGTTTTTCATATTATTATTTTTTCTCTGTGATTTTGACATGTGAATTTCTTTTGTAGTTTCTAATTCTTGTGTGAGACTCAAGCCTTCAAGTTTAGGTGTGCTTCTTTTTGTAAACTTTATGTTCCTTTGTTGTTTACTTTTTGGGCATGAAAAGCTGGTTCTTCTAAGCTTCTGGTTCTCTCTTTTGATTTTATATTGGAGTGGCCGGATTGCTTTTGTTTTCAGGTTCACACAGAGGCCCAAGTCAGATGAGGGTCACATGCTCTCAGGCTTTCTCCTAAGGTCTGGATCCCTCCAGGAAAGATGTTGTCCTCTGGAATTTGGGGGTTGGACTGGCCTGGGAGCAGGGCCCAGTAAAGATGCTGGTCTCGGGCATCTGGTGGCCATGCCACCCAGAGATGCAAAGGGAGCTGCAGGCGGGAAGAGGCCCCAATGGCTCCTGGGGACTACAGGGAGGAACTGGGTTGGCCTGGATGCAAAGGATCAGGAAGCTGAGAGAGTAGGCCTGGTGTCCAGGAAAAAGGCTGGCAGTTTGTGCAGCCCAGGGAAACAGAGGGCTGTGAGGGTGGGACCAGGGCCAGAGGGCTCCTGGGGACCTTGAGCAGGAACTGGGTTGGTCTGGATGCAAAGGATCAGGAAGGAGTGGTGGTTCCCCCCTGGTGTCTGGGTTGCCAAGACAAGATATGGGACAGTACCCAGGCTAGGAGGTGAGACGTGTTGGGGAGATGGGAAGGTGAATGGGGCTGGGTGAGTCAAGGTGTGGAGGGTATGATGGACTTACCCAGGAGAGAGGCTGGTAGGTTGTGCAGGCCTAGGGAAGCAGTGGGAGGTGAGGGCAGAATCAGTCCCAGAGGGCTCCTGGGGATCCTGAGAAGGAACTGGGTTCATCTGGATGCAAGGGATCAGGAAGCAGTGCTGGTTCCAGGCCGAGAGGTCAGCCTGGTGTCCAGGAAAGAGGCTGGCTGGTTGTGCAGCCCAGGAAAGCAGAGGATAGGCCATTTAAAAAAACATTATTGAGAATTTCATACAGGCATATAAGCATATAAGGTGTTTGATCAAATCCATGCCCACTCTCTCCCTTCCAACTCCTCCCATGTAACTTCTTGTACTCTTTCTTTTTGCTACTTTAATATTCCCCACTCTGAAGAGGTAACCCTAAAAAACTTTTGAGGTTTAAATAAGAGCTCCCAAATACTTTTCAAAATTTTTGGCCTTTGGAATGGAGTACGTTACTAAGAGGCTCAAGGACATTTTGACTTTTAGCCAAGAAACTGGCTACTTTTCCTTGGAGTATTTTTACACTAACTGCCTAGCCATTTCCTACCTCCTTATCACACCATCCTCTAAAGAGGTTACCCAACTTGTGGATAGGGAATTGGGTTACAGACTGCTCTGGCTTCTGTGCTGAACAGGGATTCAGGGTGAGGCAATTGGGATACCTTCAGTGGTTCTATTTAAAAGACCCCCAAATTGCATAACTTATCTGTAGGGGGAAAAGAAAGTCCCTGACTGGTGAATAGGAGATGTAAAGGAGAAGTAAAGGCAAGAGTAATTAGCATTACAAGGTCCAGACAGGGAACTAGAAAAAAGTCAGAACAGCACAAATTTCAAATGTTCATATCAGAATCCATTGTTGATATCTTGATTAACTCTTCCAAAGGCATCCCATCCCTCTATTGGGTTCCTCTTCATTTTTCTTTTGTCTCCCAAGGCTGGACTCAGAGTGGCAGATTCAGGATTTGCTTTCAGGCATTTTGATAGCTGTTGGAGTGGTTATAATTAGTATCAGTTTCCTCTCAAAGGCTTCTAGCTGGGAGGAGAAAACAAATTTGGCCATCATATTAGAACAATAGCGGGTTGTCTCCCTTAGC
The DNA here is from genome assembly GCF_000622305.1 of Nannospalax galili. Lineage (NCBI taxonomy): Eukaryota > Metazoa > Chordata > Mammalia > Rodentia > Spalacidae > Nannospalax > Nannospalax galili. The sequence goes on along the minus strand of NW_008342641.1, from coordinate 984,052 downwards.
TACAGGTGAGCATACAGTATTACAGACAAAGATCTGAAGTCTTATATCTGAACAGCACTGTCTGATTCAGAACAAAATCATTAATGAGATAATTGCTCTAAATAACTTTTCATATGGACTTAAGCCTAATGTCTGAGAAGTGTAATCCCTTGAATCCTAAAAAAATGTGCTGATGACTTTACTCTTTGGTTATACTTTCCTTTTGGGTGTTTAAGACCATAGAGTTGGCCCAAATAATACAGTTTATGTTTCCACTTAAGGTTGTTTGAGGATCTGTTTCTCAGGGGTCATATGGGCTTGGGAGGAGCCATGGTTCCTTTCTTTTACCAGTTCAATCTGTGTGAAGATAATTCAAAGGTCCTGCTCGACCATGGCTGGTTTCCCTTCGAAGCACGATGGAAATGTTTCCTCTGAGTTGACCCTCCTCTTTGTAGATGGGTCACTGGTTCAAGTCCATCTGGTGGGGTCTCCATGGCCTCCTTGCACAAGAGGACAGGTGACTCACCACAGTTACAGGACATTTCGAGAGATGTTCCATGGTCTTCTGGAGCTTAGTCGACCTTGGAGGGCAAGGCAAAAATTGTCATTTAAGTCCCTCTGAGCAGATTTGTATAGGCTTGAAAGTATGGCTGTTAAACATCCAATAAAGTTAGATGAATTTTTTTATATTAAAAGACCTTTTTTATATCAAAAGGCTTATCAATGTGTTGTTTTAAACTATTAAAATTTGAAATAATTTTTTAAAATTCAGTAATAGTTAATCTATGTATTAGACCAAAAGATAAAGACAATTGTAATTACAAGTTATACTGACTGAGGATGCAACTCAGTCCTTATAAGGTACCTTAGATACAATCCCCAGTCCGTTCATCCTTTCCACATACACACACACACAAATACACACACACATATCACACATACACACATATAACACATACACACACATTTAAAATAGTATAACCAGCATTATAAGGATGGTTATACCATGATCTGGATATCACCTTACTTTTAACTCTTGCTATTTTTATCATTTGAAGGGTAAAAAAGTATATCTTGAAATAGTTTTAACTTGCATTTTTCCCTACTTTATTTGCATGAAATCTTAGATCTGTATTATGTATTTTCTGTGATGTTTTTCTTTCATATATCTTTGTGTATCCATTGCCTTTGGCATTTCTAATTCATGTCCTGTTGGTGCTTATCAAACCCCAAGTTTAACTGGCTTTTCTTTTGGAGTTGTTTTGCTACCCAACTTGATTACTACCACAGACATGCCATTTTCTTACTTCACTCTAAATTTCACATCTTGAGGATAATCTCTGATACACTTTGGTCTCTTTTTGAAGAGAAAAAAAACAATTCCCAAGTTCAGTCACTTTCTCTTTTGCAGTGTCACTCAAATCCACTAATTCCTCAGTGTCCTTAACTTATAAATCCTGTATCTTGGCTTCTGCTCTCTCAACTGTGAACATCTTATTGATTTTTTTTTCAAAATCAGTCTGTTTTGCATCTTTACTTTGAAATAAAGCAAGATACATGACACCAAAGGAAAAAGAAAGTAAAATTCAGGTTAAAAGTAGCCAATGGAAATACTAGGATTTTGTAAATGGGTATCTGGAAGAAATATATAACTTTTTTGCTTGGGTGCTGACAGGATACCACCTGTTGTATGGAAACCAGGCTATGGGATAAGGATATGCATGACCATAATTTAAACAGATATCTACACTAATTCATTTGATTATTATCAACTGAATGTCTTCTGTTAGACACTTAGTTCGCTAAGAGTTCAAGAAGGAAAAGTCTGCATTTATTTCTTAAAAATTGCAGTCTATTAGGAAATAGACAATTTGGACAGTTTAATTTTATGACAATGTAGTTATTTCTTTCTATGACCTCTGGATAGAGATGTAAAAAACTTCTCACGAGTTCCATTTTAAGTAGTAATAAGTGTGTTACATTATTGAAAACAGACTCTCGCTTTCCCTAGTAGAGTAATATCACATAAGCACTAAATATTTTGTATGTATTGTATTTTTGTTATGTGTTTATAGATACAATTCTGTATTATTTGTAGTTATTTGAGTTTACTTATCTGTTTTGAGTTTTTCAAAAGAACTGTTGCTGCCATAGGCACATTTAGGTATGTGCCTTATTTTTAATTATGTCTGTAATGTGTTTCTTTGCTATTATATGCACTTATTATCATTAGGATGTAGCCATTATATTTATCTTTGAATGTATAAAGATATATTCTAATTTCAACAGGCAGTAATAAACATCGAAGGATGAGTAATAGGGAGTTTCATAGATTAGCAGTGTTTTAGGAACTATAGATGTGGTAATGACTTTTACAATGTGGATATAATCTGAACAAAGACTTTTCCTAATCATAAAACCAAAAAGTTACTGCTTATAATGTAAACAAGCTAACTGAGCCATGTCCTCCTCTTGTGATCTGGTCATATGACTGTAATCACTCAAGACCCTTCCATTTCCTCCACCCAAGAATGCTTGAAGCAGCATGCTTATGTCATTGAAAGCAGTGAGAGAAATTGACACCAGTAGATCCCAGGAACTCCTGGCCAGCCAGCCCAGTTAAAATGGTGAGTTTTCAGTTCAGAGAGACCCTACTTCAAAAAATTAAAGTGGAAAGCGATAGAGAAGATATGAGTTGTCTTCCCCTGACCTCCACATTTGTGGGCATAGGTCTGTGCGCATATGCACGTATGCCTCTTATTTCATATTCTCCATAGAAAAGTAAAAAGTAAAAATTTAAAAAAGATATATTGTCGAGGGGAACTAATGAAAGACTCAGTGTTTCCAGTTCAGCTTTAGGGAAGGCAGTGATTTTATGTGTATAAATGTCTTGCCTTAATGTTTGTAAGTGCACCTGTATCATGCAATGCCCATGAGGGCCAGAAGAGGGCATTGGATCTCCTGGAAAGAGACTTACTGATGGTTGTTAGTTGCTATGTGGTTCCTGGGAACCAAAAATGGTTTGTCTGAAAGAGTAACTAGAGCTCTTAATACCTGAGCCATCTCTTCAGCCCTGGAAGGCAGTGCTTTTTTGTTTGTTTGGATATTAAATATTTTTTATTGAAAGCTTTTCTATATTTCATATAACAGTTATTAATCAAATTTAGACCTCTTTGCCTATCCCCCCCCACTGGGCCTCATGCATTATTCCATACATGTTAAATCTTAGCAGTCAAGCATTTGTACCCAGACGTCCTTTGGTGTGATGTTCATCCACTGGAGTCTAGTCAGCCTATCTAGAAATCATATGGAAGGTCTATTCCTCACCCAGCAGTAATGTCTCCAGCAGTTCCCAGGCTAGGGCTGGCCTGCCAACCATTTCCCTCACTCCACTCTAGGCTCCTCTCTGATTGAGCTGGCATGGATCTTGTGCTTGATGCCACCATTGCCACAAGCTCACATGAGTAAGCTTCCAGTGGCCTGAAACCCTCTGGTTCCCTATGTTCATGGATCCACCCTTACTCTACAGTCTTTCCACCCCCTCTTCTGTTATGGCCCCTGAGCCATGAGTTTTAATATAGGAGTCTATCCAGGGATGTACACTTTAAGTCTCTTATTCTCTAAAAGTTAGCCAGTTGTGGCCTTCTGTATGTATCATATTCTGTTGTATAAGGAAGCTTTACTATTGCGAATTGAGGAATGCACTAGTGCTCTCTTCAAACCTGGTTTCACTATGTTCCATGACCCTTGTGTGTAGAAGTTCCGCTATAGATATGTCACCTAGGGTTGGGCATCTCTCTCATGTATATTCTCTATGTGTGACCAGTTGTGGAACTCGGCAGTAACCTCCATCTGTTGCAAAAGAAACTTTTTTGAAGAGTGATATATGGTATTTGTCTGCAAATATAAGGTTCCATATTTAACATATGGTAAGAAATTTCATTTGTTTAGAGATATGACAGAGGTAGGGTTTTCTCTAGGATCTATGACCTCTCCATTCATGTGTATTTGGCTATAATTACAGCGTCACTCAGAGTTCCCTCCCATTGAGAGGGCTTTAAGTCCAATTAAATTGATTACCCCCCAGATAACAGTTCCACTACTGCACCAATAGAGGTAGTTTGGTGTTCCAGTTATTATGATTATTAGGGTTTAGGACTAGGTTGGACCATTGATTGATTTTCTCCCTTAGCAGCTGGCATAGTATCCACCAGAACTATGAGAGCTATTCTTCAGGGAGAAGGCTTCCAGGTCAATTCTTGCTCCATTGCTCCAAGTCCTGTGTCCAAAGTATGTCCTGTCTTCAGCAGTAGGGTCTGACATTCAAGTTCTAGAAGATAACCAAGGGCTATAGCAATAGCCTATGTTATTTTGGGAGTCTCTTGGACTACTTTGAATAACCGCTTGAAGGGAGGTCTCTCCTGTCTGGCACTGTGCTCCTTGCCATACAGCCCCCAGGTATATACATGGACTAATTAATGTTCAGACATGGTATGTGTATTTCTCAGGGGGTTCCTCAGCCAATACATTTCCCTCTGGCTTCCCACCCCACCTAAGCTCCATTCATCTCTCCTCTCTCTCCCCTGCCATCCAACCTCCCTCCTCCCTCCCCAGTCCAGATGCTGCTGCTATTCCCACCCTCCCCCATTAGGTAACTGGCCTTCCGTCATCCCTTGCTCAACTGAGTTCCCTCCTCCCCACCCAGCTGAACATTCCCTCTTTCTCCACCTCCCCCCAGTAACATCTGTTCTCTACTATCCCCCCTTTCAGGCTCTTTCTTTCTCTTTACCTACATGTTTCCTTTCCATTTTCCTGACTACTGCTGTCATAGAAGGATATATAGTCACATTTAAGGGATTGGTGCTACAATCTGCGAATGAGGGAGAGCGTACTTGCTTTTCTGAGTTTGTGTTACTTCACTTAGTGTAACAGTCTCTAGTTCCTTCCATTTACCTGCTAATTTCAGCTTTTCTTATTGCTGAGTTGAACTTCATTGTGAAAATGTACCAAATTTTCATTATCCATTTGTCAGTTGAGAGACATTTTGGTTGTTTCCATTAGCTATTGTGAAGAGAGCAGCAACAAACACAGATGTATAAGTATCTCTACAGTAGGATGAGTCCTTTGGGCATAGGAGTGGTATAACTGGATCATATGGTAGATTCATTTTTTACTCTATAAGATATAGGTGTGGGAAAGGACTTTCTAAATCAGACATCTGTTGCTCAGGCATTAAGGTCAACAATCAACAAATGAAACCTCATTAAGCTACAAAGCTTCTGAACAGCAAAAGAAACAACCAAGGAAGTGAAGAAGAAACTCACTGAGTGGGAGAAAATTGTCACCTGCTACACATCTGACAGAGGAATAATATCCAGAATATACAAAGAACTAAAAAAATAAGCAAGAAAACAAATGACCCAATAAAAAGATGGGCTATGGATGTGAACATAGAGCTCTCAAATGAAGAAGAAAAAATGGTTAAGAAACACCTTTAAAAAGTGATAAGCATCCTTAGTAATTAAAGAAATGCAGATAAAATCCACTTTTAAGAATCCATCTTACTGCAGTCAGACTAGCTAAGTTCAAGAGAACAAGACACCAAATTCTGGCGAGGTTGTGGAGAAAGGGGAATGCTCACTCACTGCTGGTGGGATTGTAAACTTGTGCAACCACTATGGAAATCAGGGGGAGAACTCTTAAAAAAAATAAAACTAAAAACAAAACAAAAAATCAAAAACTAAAAAGGCAGTGATTTTTAAGAAATAGGATGTAGCCATTTTTAAAACTTCATTTTGAAATTCATATGCAGTTATTAAGAAGTAATACAGAGAGATTGTGTGTTCACCAGTGATAACATTTTGTGAAGCCATAGTATACTTTGACACCAGGATATGGACATTGATACATTTCTATAACTTTTTCACTCCTAAAATGTTATATAAATGAATCAGACAAAATGGTAACTTTTTAGCATTAGCTTTTAATTCAACATTACTCTCTGGAGATCTTTCTAAATTGTATCATTAATTTTCACTTTTTATTGCTGGAGAATGTACTATGGCATGAATGTACTTTAACCATTTGGTTTTTGAAGGGTATTTAAATTGTTTACAGTTTTTGACAGTTATGAATTAGATGCTATGAACAACAGTGTGTTTTTTAATTGTGAATGCAAGTTTTCATTCATTTTGGATAAACTGCCAAGATGATGATAGTAACATGTTTAGTTTATTAAGAAATTACAAAGCTGTTTACATTCTCCCCAGCAGCATGATCCAGGTTTATCTACACCTTCACTGGTATTTGTATTGCCACCAGCAATTTCTTCCTTCCTATGTTTTCTAGGTTCTGACCTTGTATCAGCTGTGTGGTTTGCAAATATTTTCTTGTCGCTTACTTCATCCTTTTGACATAGTCATTTGTAGAACAAAATACTTTGTTGAGTTTATGTTTTAAGTTTCCCTTCCCTGGGTTGTCCTTTTTGTTGGCTATATTAAGAATTTTTAGATTGGTCCTAGACCTTGAAGATTTTTTCCCTATTTTTCTAAAAGTTTCATAGTTTCGTATTTTGCTTTAAATTCCATGATACATTTTGATTTACTTTGATGGATATTTAGAGTTTAATGTTCTTTTACTTCCTATTTTTCTGATCTGTAAATACCTAATTGTTTTACCGCAATTTCTTAAAATTGCTACTCTCTTCCATTGTATAAAATCAAGTGGCTATTTTGCATGAGTATATTATTTTGAGCTCAGTTCTTTTCCATGGATCTATGTGTCTGTTCTTCTCTCATTACCACACCCTCTTGAGTATTATAATATTGTATACTTTGAAATTGTAGAATGGTTTTTCCCACTTTCTCTGCCTTTTAAATTTTGTATTAACTGTTTTAGAAGTCCAGGGTCCTATGCATTACATCATAGAGCCACCTTGCACTAAGTATTTTAGTTGTACTGGTAATAGCAGTATGGATTGGCAACTGTGGTCTTTTATTTTATTTGGTTTTTAATGCTTCTGTTTAGGAATCAGCAGTTAGTCATTCTGATAGGCCTGTCTTTTTATGTTACTTGGTGTCCCCTTCTTTGCAACTCTCAATATACTTTGTTCTGTGCATTTACTATTTTAACTGTAATAAGATACTGCAATTTTTTCTAGTCTTTTTAATTGGGTGTTCTTTCATTATGATTGTTCTGAAAATATTTTCCATGCCACTGTTATGGAATTCTTCACCTTCTATGACCATAATTCATAGGTTTAGGCTTTACGTGGTTTAGCAAAGCTCTTCCATCTTCTGTTAATATTTTTAAAATATTTAATTGACTTTGACTAAATGATCTATTACCTCTGTCTTGTCTTCAGGCACAGGTAGTCTGTTTTCCATATGATTCACTCTATTGATGAGGCTTTCTCTGAGCTGTATTTGAATTATAGAAATATTAGTTTCCAGATTTATTTTAGTCTAGTTTTCCTTCAGTATTTCTCTTTGTTGAGTTCAATTTTCATATCCATCAGTAACTTCCTTATTTAAATCAACTATATTCACTTTTAATTTATTGAGGCATTTATTCATGTCATCTTTCAATACTTTGAACATATATATCATCATTCTTTTGTCTGAAATTTCAAGTAAGTCACTCATTGGGACCTTTTTCTGGAATTGATGGATTTTGGAGGAGACATGTTATCTTGCTATTTTTTTGTTTATGTTTGAACTTTTTTCCCTTATTGAGTTTTTGTGATTTTCACGCAATATAGTTTGGTGGTATTTAGATCCCCTACCCTATCCACACCTCCCTCCACTGCTACCCACCCAGTATAATGTTCTCTTTATATAGACACTTTGGCCTGTAAGGTGGTTTGTGTCTCCAAA
>NW_008342641.1:973361-976171 GCF_000622305.1 Nannospalax galili | reverse complement strand
ATATATATATATATGTACCTATACCTATAGAGCCTTAATTTGTGTCCAAAAATGTCCTCCAATATGGGATCACCCACTGGGCCCACCAAGACCATCCCTGTAAGGCACTGCCTTTCCCCTCTCAATAGCCATCAATTGCCAGAAGTTCCTTGGGTTGGGTTGGGATTTCTTACCTACTTCCCCATGTCTAGGCTGGGATTTTGTCTAGTTTGAGTTTGCATAGAACTTGTGCATGCTGACTGATACCATTGCTGTGTTCATACGAGTAAGTAGCTATCTTAAGATTCTCGTTTCCTTGTGGTCTTTCACCCTCTCTGACTCTTAAATTCTTTCTGCCTCCTCTTCCAGAATGATCCCTTAGCCTTTTGAGTCCTGAACTAAAATAGCCTTCTGGATATCCTATTGTTCTGGAGACAATATTTTGTGTGACTAGAAGTATTATATTAATTATAATCGGTGTCTCCCAGCTGGAATAGGTTCTAACTTCTGTAAAACTGATTCAATTACTCACAAAGCCAAGAAGGGCTTACTGAAGGATCTGTGTCTTCAGAGTTTTTTAATTTCATGTCAGTGTGGACAGTGATTTCAGAATCCATGTTACTGTGTTTTTAACAGTTAAGTATATATTACTATTACTTGCACTTCAGGTTCACCATTTACTTACTACTTTTTACCAGAGAAGATAAAATAATTATAATAAGTAGAGAAACAAAAATATTTTAAACCATCTATAAATCCCAACTGTATTACACTCATAATGGGACATGTCCACTCTGTCATCTGGAAGTATCATAGAATTATAATTCTCACTTTAGAAACAAACACCATTTTATAACATTATTGAAGAATATGAACCTAGAAGAAATGAGTGACAATAAAAACTCACTGAGTAGGATTATAGAGTTTCTTGGAATGCTATGTTACAGCATTAAAATTACCTTGTGAATAAATTTCTTTTAAAAAGTATACTCACTTTCTTGTAATGAACTTACAAAAAAAGACACCACACAGCAAGATTAATGTAGCCACTCAAACTCTTGACTGGTCCCAAAGTCTGCATCTCTTCAAATTTCTACATAGTCAAATGGCCATTCTGAAACCATGGAGCTTAGCATAGTGTTTCAGGCTTTCACTATCTATTTGATTTTTATGAAGTTATCCAATACAAACAAGAAATGACAGTTCAAACTAAAAACAATTAGCTTTACATCTTCATTTACAACTCCTGCTCTTTGCCCACATTCCATTCTTGTTGTCACCTAATTTTTTTTAATACAAGGAAAGGCGTATGGTTAAAATTTCTATCAGCAAAAATGCAGTTATGATAACTTAAAATAGTCTTATAAGATACTAACAATAGGGGCTGGACAGATGGCTTAGTAGTTAAAAGCACTGGCTTCTCTGGCAGAGGACCTGGGTTCTGTTCCCACATGGTGGCTAACAGCCATCTGTAATTTCAATTCCAGGGGATCTGACACCCTCTCTGTGTCCATGGGCACTGCATGACATGGGTACACTTACATACTTGTACTCATTCAAATATAAATAAAAATTTCTTTTTGAAAAGGTACTTACAATAAACTTAAGCCATTCTGTATGTAACACTGGTAAAGGTTACCTATTATTCTCAGTGCCTTTGGTTCTTTTTCATATTATCATAAGAAATAGGTCTTTCAAAGGAAAACAGACTAGATATAATTATATATTAACAATGCTGAGATCAATAGTATTTAAAATAGTTGGGAAGTAAACTAAACATGAAATATACTTCTGCATCCATTTATTTGAAAATACCTAGAGACTTTTTATTATCCCAAAGGCATTTCTAATTTGCATAGCAAAGATAATATTATTTATATTTTCCTTTAATATTCAGATACAGCTATATTCACTAGATAAGAAGCATGCCTAAAATGAAAACTGGTATCTGATTTTTTTTTCTTTTGGTCTTTTTGAGACAGGGTCTCCCTGTAGCCTGAGCTGGCCTGGAACTCACTATATAGACCAGGCTGGCCTTGAACTCACAGGCATGCGCCACCACGCCTGGCCCAATTTTGTGATTAAGAGCCACTCATACATAATGTAAATAACTTTTTGTTGAAATGGAAAAATGTGAACTGTTTCAAACTTCACTTTGAGGTCATCAGATAGTATCATTTAGGATAGCAGTGTTGAGGCAGCAGATAATTCCAAATGTTAACCTCTCACTTTGGATTACTGTTATAAAAGATATTTTTATTTTAGAAATATATTGAGAATTTCACACCTCCATATTTTGTGTTTTTAAAACAATATTTTATTTATGTGTATGAGTGTATTGCCTGCATGCATGTAAATGCACATGTGTCATGCAATGCCTGCAGAAGTCAGAAGAGGATGTTGGATCCCCTGGAACGAGTTATGGATGGTTGTTAGCCGCCATGTAGGTCCTGGAAACCCATCCCAGGTCCTTTGCAAGATCAGCCAGTGCTGAGTCATCTCTCTAACCCCCATACTTTGTGTTTTTATCAAGCCTACTCTACTGCCTGCTAATTCCCTCCCCTATCTGCTGTACTTTTCCTTCCCAACTTCATGTGCTGTTTTTTTAAACCCACCCAGTCCACTTACTGTTGCCTATGTGTGTATGTGAAAGTATATTGGTATTTCACCAACTAAATAACTTCTTAAAATCCATTTTATTTATTTATTTATTTATTTATTTATTTATTTATTTATTTATTTGTGTGTGTATTTGTTCCTGTTTCTTTATGTAGACCTGTGTGTTCATACATTTGGAGGCCAGAGGTAATAAGTAAAAAGTGTATTCTTTG
>NW_008342641.1:926022-973020 GCF_000622305.1 Nannospalax galili | reverse complement strand
CTGGGATTAAAGGCGTGTGCCACCATGCCCAGCTAATATTATTCATCTTTTTGAAGAACTAATTCTTTCCATTTTATTTATTTATTTATTTATTTATTTATTTATTTATTTATTTATTTGTGTGTGTATTTGTTCCTGTTTCTTTATGTAGACCTGTGTGTTCATACATTTGGAGGCCAGAGGTGAGCGTCAGATGTCTTGCTTAGTTTTCTTCCACCTTAAGTTTTGAGATAGAATCTCTCCCTGAATCTGGAGTTCACCATTTCTACTAGACTGGCTGGCTCCTAAGCTTCAGATTTCTTCCAGTTTCAGCCTGTCAGTAATGTGATTTCAAGCCCATATCACCATGCCTAGATTTTTATGTGGTACCTCATGATTGTGAAAGCACACACTTTCCACTAAACCATTTCCCCAGCCATCTCTCACCATTGCTTTTCTTTATTGAGACAGGATGTCATTATATAACCGTAGTTGGCCTGGCACTTTCTATGTAGACCAGGCTAGCCTCATACAGAGGAGGTCCACCTACCTCAGGAGTGGTGGAATTAAAGGCATGTTGCCACCACACCACCACATACTTGGGTCATAGAACTTGGAGAAACCAAGCTGGTACTGACTTGAAGCTTCATCTCTACTGGCTAGCTCCTTTCTTATACATCCAGTCTCATCTGGCCAGGGATTGAACTTTCCACAGTGGACTTGGCTCTCCTGTATCAATTAGAAACAAGAAAATGCCCAGCAGACATGAGCACAGGCCATCCTGTTGGAGGAAATTTCTCAATTGAGATTCTAATGTCTGTCTGGGTTTTCATCAAGTTGACAAAAATGAACTATTACAGCTTCCAATCGTGAATGTAGATAGGTATGTACTTGAATCTTTTAAAATCACAAAATATATTGGAGAAAAACACTATTTTTACTGTTGTGCTATAATTCCATTGCCATTATGAATTGGTTTCTTGGAATTCAGTCAAAACCATTTCAGCAATATTCTTGGTTCTGAAGTTGATAATTATAGGCTAATTCATTAAAACAATAGTAATACTGATAAAGTTGACCTCCTCAATATAAGTACCCTCCCCACTACCAAATCTGGTAGGATCTAAGTAAGAGGAAAAATTTGTAATGGTAAGTGAAATATTTTAATGATTTTCCAAAGAAGGCTTGAATAAGACCTCATAAACATCTGATATTAAAATCAAACCAGCACAGAATCTTTTTTTATCATTTTATTAGTTATTATGGTATTATGTTTTGGTCTAATAATGTTTAATTTATATGCCTTTGAAGTAAAAATATAATGTTCTAGCTAAATACTTATCTAGTTGGGTTCATTAAAGTAAGCCAGTAAGAATGTTGCATTCTAGTAGAATTTTCTGTTTAAACTTGTCTTGCAGTCAAAGTTTCAACACATTTATTACCTATATTCCAAGGTGCAGTATGTGTTGTAATTTTCCATGGAGGTTACCAAATTTTATTACGATGGACAGCATTCCTATGACATGAATGAGTCAGAAAGAAATAAAAATCATTTTACTTCTGCTATATCTTCTCTATTGTGTTAGAAACTGGGTGCCTACAAACAAAATACAAGTTTTATTTGAAAAGGATTTCTAAAAATTTGTAAATTCCTAGTTAACATGTAAGGTAAGTCATGATCTACTGCAGCAAATGGTGCCTCCTTTTGTTTAGTATTTTTATGAATTCTTTGAGAATTTCATATAATGTATTTTAATCATATTCAAAGCCGCCGTTTCCCATCTTCACCCCAGCTTACTACACTCTCAACATCAGGACAACTATTGTTTTTTCAAAGGCCTATTAAGTCTTACTTGTGTTCCCAAATGCTCTTGGGTGTGGATTCATCCCCTGGAGCCTGGTAAACTTACTCTGCATGACACCCTGAAAGAAAGCTTATTCTCTTCGCAGCATCTATCAGTTGTCAGTTGTTGGTCTTAATGGTGGCATTACTGGGATCCTGTTCAGAAAGTCCTTTCCTATGCATACACATTCTAGTGTATTTCCTACTTTTCCCTCTACCAGATTTAGTGTATCAGGTCTTATGTTGAGGTCCTTGAACCATTTTGAGTTGAGTTTTCTAATTTCATCTGTCTACATGTACCTATCCAGGTTGACCAATACCATTTATTGAACACATTATCTTTTTTCCAATGTGTGTTCTTTGCCCCTTTGTCCACAATCAAGTTATTCTAAGTGTAAGGATTTATGTCTGGGTCCTCAGTTCTGTTCTACTCACCATGTATCCATTTTTATGGCACTACTATGCTGTTTTTATTACTATGGCTCTGTACTATAATTTGAAACCAGGGATGGTGAGGCCTCCAGCAATTCTTGAATTATACAGAATTATTTAGGCAATTTTGTTTTGTGTGTGTGTGTGTGTGTGTATGTTTCCCTAAGAAAGTTGAGATTATATCCTAAATTTCTGTGAAGATTTATGTTGGAATTTTAATGGGGATTGAGTTAAATCTATGGATTGCTTCTGACAGGATAACCATTTTTAGAATATTAATTCTATCAAGCCATGAACATGAAGGTCTTTACATCTTTTGCTGTCTTCTTCACTTTCTTCAATGTCTTAAAATTTGTATTATGCAAGTCTTTTATTTCTTGATTAGATTAGATATTTTTTGGAGGCTATTGTGAATGTGAGTGTTTCCCTGGTTTCTTTCTCAGTATATTTGTTGTTAGTACATAGGAAGGCAACTGATTTTTATGTGTTCATTTTGTATCCTGCTACTTTTCTGAATGTGTTTATCAGCTTTAAGTGTTTTCCAGTGGCGTCTTCAGGATCTTTTACGTATAGAATCATATCATCTGAAAATAAGGATACTTAACTTCTTCCTTTCTAATTCATATCCCCCTTTATCTCCTTCATTTGTCTTATTGTTCTAATTAAGACTTCAAGAAAAATGAGAGGAACCCAACAGAGGGATGGAAGCTCTTAAGAAACTCCAGTGGACTCTGATACGAACGTTTGAAATTTGCCCCATTTGTACTTTTTTCTGGTGCCCTGTCTAGAACTTGTAAAGCTAATTATTCTTGCCTTTACTTCCCCTTCACTTTGCTTAGGCACCAGTCAAAGATTTTCTTTTCTCCCTACAGATAAGAGTTATGCAATTTGGGAGTCTTTTTCGATAGACCCACTGAAGGGGTACTCCAATTGCCTCACCCTGCCTCCTTGTTCAGCATGGAAGAAGCCAGAGTGGTCTGTGTCCCGATTCCCTATCTGCAATTTGGGTAACCCCTTCAGAGGATGGTGTGATAAGAATAGGAGGTAGGAATTGGCTAGGCAGTTAGGGTAAAAGACCCCAAAGAAAAGTAGCCAGTTTCTTGGCTAAAAGTCAAAATGTTCTTGTGCCTCTTAGCAACATACTGTGTTTCAAAGGCCAAAAATGTCTAAAGTATTTGGGAACTCTTATCTAACCCCTAAAAAATTTTAGGGTTACCTCTTGTGGGGGGAGGTGGGAGAAAGAGTGCATGAAGTTGTTAGAAAAAAGTGATGGGGAGTTATGGGAGGAGTTGGAGGGGAGGGAGTGGGCGTGGATTTGATCAAACACATTATATGCATGTATGAAGTTCTCAATTTTTTTTAAGTTAAAAAAGAAGACTTCAAGTACTATATTAAACAGGAATGGAGAGAGTGGGCATCTTTGTCTTGTACCTAATTTTAATAGAAATGCTTTAATTTTTTTTCCTATTTTTTTTGGTAAGGTGTTGACTGTGGGATTGTTGTATATTGTCTGTATTATGTTGAGATATATTCGCTGTTCCTAGATTTTCTGTGACTTTTATCATGAAGGAATGTTGGATTTTGTTAAAGGCCTTTTCTTCATCTAATAAGATTATCAGGCAATTTCTGTCCTTGGGTCTATTTATATGGTGGATTACACTTGTTCTTTTATATATGTTGAAACATTATTGCATCTCTAGGACGAAGTCAGCATGATCATGGATAATCTTTTTGATGTGTGCTTTCATTTACTTTTCAAGTATTTTTATTAATATTATATTATTTATATTTTATGTGTATAAGTGTATTGCCTTCATGTATGTAAGTGCACCCATGTCATACAATGTCCACAGAAGTCAGCAGAGAGTGTTGGATCTCCTGTAACTGGAGTTACTGATGACCATGAACCACCATGTGGGTTCTGGAAACCAAACCCAGGTGCTCTACAAGAACAGCCAGTGCTCTTAACTGCTGAGCCATTTGTCCAGGCCCCATATTTTATTGAGAATTTCAGTGGCTATGTTCATCAGAGATATTGGTCTTTAATTTTTTGTGGATTTCTTTCTTATGTTGCTATCAGGGTAATACTGACTTCATAAAAAGAATTTAGAAATGTTTCTTCCTTTTCTATTTTATGGAATGATGTAAGGGTGTTGGTATTAGTTCTTCTTGGAAGGGTTGGTAGAATCCTGTCCTGTATCCGTCTGGTCCTGGGCTAGTTTTTTGGTTGTTTTGCATTTTCAAAAATTGTTTACTTAGTCTTGATTTAATTTTAGTAGGTTATGTGTATCCAGAAATTCATCCATTTCTTTTAATTTTTTTTCAGGTTAGTGAAATACAGGTTTGTAAATTAAGTTTTTATGATTCTCTGAATGTACTCAGTATCTGGTCCCTTTTCATTTCTGATTTTATTAATTTGGCCCCTCTCTCTATTTCTTTTGTTTAATTTGGTTAAAGACTTGTCAGTATTCTTAATTTTTTTAAAGAACCATCTTTTCATGTCATTGATTTTTTAGTGGGTTTTTCATTTCTAGTTCATTAATTTCAGTCCTGATTTTGATTATCGCTTTCCATGTACTTTTTTTGAGTGTTGTTTGTTCTTCTTTTTCCAATGTCATCATTAAGTTGTTAATATAAGAGCTCTATGGTTTTTGATGTAGGCACTTAGTGCTATAAACTTTTTCCTCTTAGGACTATCCTAATTTTGTTCTGCATATTTTTGGCATGTTAGTTTTCATTTCCATTCAGAGTTAGAAAATTTTAAATTTTTTCTTGATTTCCCCTTGACCCAAATTTCATTCAGGAGTGTGTTGTTTAATTTCCATGAGTTTGTGTACTTTCCCCATTTCTGCTGTTGTTGATATTTGGCTTTATTTCTTTGTGGTCAGGTAGAATACAGGATGCTATTTCAATTTTGCTAAATTTGTTGAGACTTTCTTATGTCCTCTGTGGTTAATTTTGAAAAAAACTCATGGGTTGCTGAGAAGAAGGCATTCTTTAGAGTTTGGGTGGAATCATCTGTAAATTTCTGTTAGGTCCATTTGATGTATGATGTCATTTAACTCTAGAGTTTCTCTGTTTAGTTTTTGCCTGGATGACCTGTCTGTTGGTGAGAGTGGAGTATTGGCATCACACACTATTACTGTATTGGAGTCCATTTGTGATTTCATTTGCTTGGAATACCTTTTTCCATCCTTTTACTCTAAGGTTGTATATGCTAGAGTGTGTTTCTTAGAGGCAGCAAAAGCATAGATCCTATTTTCTATTACAGTTATTTAGTCTGTGCCTGTTTAATGGGGGAATTGAGATCATTAATATTGAGAGTTATGGACCAATGTATATTAATTCCTGTTATATTGTGGTATTGGATTCTTAGTCCTCTTTTGGTTAATTGTACTGGAGTTATGTTTTTATTCCATGTGACATCTTGAGTTTATGGTTTTGAATTTTGTTTCTGTTTGGTTTTTCTTCAGAGATTGTATCTCTTTTTTAAATTCTGATTTCTTATCTTGAATTGTTTTATTTATTTCATTCAACTACGTTTTTACAGTCTTTACTCAGTGTTTTATTCATATCCTCCTGCAGTTCTTGAACATAGTTATAATATCTTGTGTATCATGCAAGTTGTCTTTCTCAGGAAACATTATGATAGGACTGCTAATTTCTGGAGGAGACATATTGTCTTGGTCATTCATATTTGTATTTTTGCTATGGTACCTAGGCATCTGAAATATGGTATTAATGGTGTTTTTCATATGGATAGCTGATCTTGCCTTTGTTAAGTGGGTATTCGGATCTTTGTTTGCTGTTACTTAAACTTGTCAGGCTGTGGTCCTGTTCATTCTTGGAGACACTCTGTTGATGTTGGAATGGAGTGGAAGAAGTGATCCCAGTTCAGGTGTAACTTCTGAGCCTGAGGTTTCAGAAGAAACTCCACACAGTCCAGAGTAGCAGGCTGGGTAGGATGGTTGCTAGGTCAAAAGGTAGCAAAAAGGTACCAAAAATGGTAGCAAAAAGGCCACTGTTGATTTTTGATTTGAGGGATGAGGGTGATTCCATAGCAGTGATCACCAAGAAGTTTTGTAAATTTGCCTCTTGAGTGGGTCTCTTTGGACTGATGCACAAGCTGTACAACCCCAGGTATGCCTGTAAGTATGAGGATGGCTGCAAGGGCAGGGGAGGTTTTGTAGAACTGACATGTTGGGCTGGGGTTTCGGTGGCTTGAGCTGAGCTAGGTCACAATGGTGGGTGTACAGAGGTGCATGACCCAGCTATGCCTCGGAGCTGGGATTGTGGACTGGTGCTTCCTTCTTAATCATCTTTTGGCTCACATCTTTCTGTGAAAATTGTCCTTAAATAAGCATCCAATAATTTTATTTGTTTTATGTCATTACATTGATATTTCTTCACTTGTGGTACTCACTGCAAGTATGGCTAATGCCCAGGCTGTACTGATATAGGGCAGATGTAACACACATGGGAAGATCTTTCATAGAACTTGAATGGATTACCCTACTGCAAGAATTTTCTCACATTTCTGCTTTTGAAACATTTTGTATTATTAAGACTTTTCATCTTGAATCACTTATAATATATAACACATTATACATAATCTGTAGTGTCTGTTCAGTGCTTCTGTGGGGAGTTACTCTTCACTCCTCTCTGACTAGTTCTGTTGTTAAAGAGGACTTCAGAGCTGGGAGCTAGAAAGACAACTCAGTGGTTAAGATTACTGGCCGCTCTTACAGAGGACTTAGATTTGATTCCCAGCACCCACAGTGGTTAGCATCTGTCCATAATTCCAGGGATCCAACACCCTCTTCTGATCTCCAGGGCATTGTATAACACAGATGCCCTTACACTCATACTCATACACATAAAATAAAAATAATATATTAAATGTTTTTAAGAGTGAACATCACAGTCACAAAATATGATACATGTTGGTAGTCTTTAAGGAGTATCAGAAGCATGTGGTATAGTTTATTTTTGTTTTCTCACTTGAAGACATTTGTTAACCTAAGATTAATCATCTGTTGATCAAGCATATTTATTGAATATCTGCTTTGGATTTGATTTTAAATTAGAAATTCTTGCCAGGCTACTTTTCCACTATAGTTTACTCATATGTGTTCATTTTTGCCTATGAAAGTTTCCTTATTTTTAAAAAAATTTGGTTTATAAGTTCACTTTTGCCTGCCAATCATGTAGATATCTTTGGATTTTTAAATCATTAATATAGCTTAGTAAGCAAAATTACTTTATTTAATTTGGATTCTTGTGTGAAATGTTTGAAAACATTTAAGTTTACATATATGTGTTGTTCTGATGAGTAATATCCTTATTTGGATGTAAAATATAACCATTTTCATCTTTTCTACAGAATATTTGATTCCTTCTCTTTCCTAGCAAACTTTTTCTTACCAGACTATTACTAAATCTTTTATATGCAAACCTTAGTTTGATGGTATGAGGTTAATAATTGAGTTTTTTTTTTTACATAGGAACTTTTAGTCACTTTAGTTTTGTAGTTATATTTTATGTCTGCGTTGTTTAATGCATGATATGTTGTCTTGACCAGTGGCATGATTTCTAATTCCTACCATCCACAGGTTTTGGAAACGTGGAAAGAGCCTAGATGCACAGTTAGAAATGTGCTTGAATTTTGACCTTTTTACTTACTAGATTTTATTTGTTTTACAAGTTCCAAAATTTCTAAGTTTCCCAATGTACAAAGACAACATATATCTTACTTTTTTCTGTCTTGTTAATAGGAGCTAATTTGAAGGTGTTACATTGTTGCTTATTTTTGCAGACTGTTTAAATTGTTTCTGATAGTCCTTTGACAATATGTACTGTCACATTTTTAAAAAGAAGAAAATGAGTCAGAAGAGTTGAGATTTTTTTATACGAAGAAAGATGGGATCATTACAGAAAATTAGAGGAATCATTTATATATCTTCCACCTAGTGAAGTTTTTGTAATAGTTGACATATTTTCTTTCAGTATTTTTCCTGTACCAGTAAGATTTTTTTATTTTGGTTTGATAAATATTGGACCATGTTTCTGTATTATGTTAGCATTTTCTTATTTTCCTGCTGCTTATATAATAGTCTTTATGATTTTAGCATAATTTACTTCTAAATTGTGCTACTTATTTTCATATTAATAGCCTGTATAATTTTCACTCTTAGAAATATTGGTAAATATATTTGAATATAAACATTTACTTGGAAATCTTAAAAAGACCAAAAATATTGGAATTATAAGAGACTATATAATACGTAGCTGGCAACAGATTATGGGTATTTATTTCATGGCACTGCCTCCAGCTTTGTGTGTTTTTATCATAAACTGTTTAGACATACAAAGATTTATGAAGAACAATACATACTCAAATACCCTATTTTGCTTAATTATTTTAAAGGAAAAATGTAGTTTCCTTTATATTTTTTCCCAATCCAAGCTTTTACTATCAAAACTGTTGTATTTGAAGACAAAAAGTACCATAGCCAACAAAATGTAATAATCTGTTTAAAAAAGACATATTTTTAAAAGAATAATAAAGTATTCCATTCAAATATAAATGCCCATTAATGTTTGTCAAGAGTAAAAGTTATAGAGAAAATGAACATGTTGAGAATTATTCTTTTGTTTCTAAGTGAATGGAAATTAATACAATGCTTCATATGGGCACAGAACATGAAGTGTATTTTTCATATTGGTTTTAAGGCAAAGATAATTGTTTAAAAATTATGACACTTCTTTTCTACAGTTTGGTCAGTTGTAGCTTTCTATGTTAATTGCCCTCTGTTGCATGAGGAAGCCTTGCTCGCTGGTGAGAACTGAGAGATGCATTAATATTCTCTCTACACCTTGTTCCACTATGTTCTGTGAGACAGGTACAGAGGTGCCATTGTAAATGTGCCACTTAGGGCTGGGCATCTCACAGACATTTATTCTCTGTGTTTGACCAGTTGTATAACTCTATATAATAGCCTTCAACTGTTGCAAAAAGAAGCTTCTTTGATGAGTGGTAATAGGTATACTTGCCTGTAAATATAAGGATACATATTTAGCATATAGTAAGAAATTGTTTGTCTGGGGATGTGACAGATGTTGGGTTTTCTCTAGGATCTATGACCTCACCAGTAATGTATATTGGGCCATGTTTACAGTACTATACATGAGTACCCTCCCACTGAGTGGGCTTTAAGTTCAATTAGATAGCTGTTGATTACACACCCAAGATAAAGTGCCACTACTGTACTGATATAGTTTGCTGCGTTGATCATTGTGGTTATTAGGCTTTAAAGCTGGGTTTGGACCACTGATATATTGTCTCCCTTAGCAACTAGCATAGTATCCTCTGAAACTATGAGTTCTACTTTTCAAGAAGGAGGCTTCCAGGTCAGTTCCAGCTCCAAGCCCCTTGTGCAGAGTATGTCCCGACTTTTAGCAATAGGGTCTTAACCTCAAGTTCTGGGAGGCAATTAAGTCCTGTGCTATTTTGGGAGTCTCTTGTACTACCCTGACCCACAACTTGAAGGGAAGTTTCTCCTATCTGGCACTATGTTTCTTGTTATATTGCCCTCAGCTAGACGCATATACTCATCTAAAGATATTTTATCTGTATATTTCAGTAGAGTTTTGACCTAGTGAGTTTTCCTCTGGTTTTTCATACCACCTAAGCATTATTTATCTCTCATCTCTCTCTCTCCCTATCTAACCCTCTTTTCCTACCTCCCCAGTTAAAGCACCACCATTTTCCCTGTTAATCCAGTGGTGGGGATCTGTGGAGGGTGCAGATGGGGAAGGGGTCTAAATGTGATTAAAATGTATTGTATGAACGCACAAAAATTGAATAAAAATATATATTGAAAACATTATGACCCTTATATTTATGTTGTGAATATCTGCAGACTGTAAAATAGACCACTTTAAAATTTTCTTTTTATTTTTAATGGTGCTAGGGAGGGCCTTGTACATGTCAGATAAATTGTCTACCACTGAACTACACACTCTAGTCTCTCTGTCTCTCTCTCTGTTTTTCTCTCTCTCTCTCTCTCTCTCTCTCTCTCTCTCTCTCTCTCTCCCCTCTTTTGCATTCTTTTAAAATGACTTCTTTCTCAGCTGGGCGTGGTGGTGCATGCCTTTAATCCCAGTACTCTGGAGGCAGAGGCAGACAGATCTCTGTGAGTTTGAGGCCAGCCTGGTCTATATAGCGAGTTCCAGGCCAGCTGGAGCTACAGGGAAACCCTGTCTCAAAAAGACCCCCCAAAAAATCCAAAAAAAAAACCCCTTCTTTCTCGAATGAGACTTGGTAGTGATCCAGGTGAACACAAAATTGTTTAGGTATTTTTCTCTGAAGAACATACTATGATACTTAGTTATGAAATTGAGTTAGGGGTTGGGGAGAATCCTCAGTTGGTAAAGTGTTTGCAGTGCAGACATGCAGTCTGAATTGGAATCTCCAGCATTCATGTAAAAGCCACGCACTGAAACATGTATCTATAACTCTAAGGCTGGGGCAGAGGAGAGAGGAAAATCCTCATAGCTCATGGGAGGCCTGCCTTGCAGAATCAAAGAACTCCAGGATCAGTGGCAGTCTCAAAAAATAGATAGATAATAATGGATGAAGGCACCTAATGTTGCCTCCACATGCACATGTGAACATAGAGGACATGCACATACACATAAACATATGCAAACGGGACACACATAAATGCACGTATAAGTACATACATACAGGACACAAACATGCACACGTACAGAAGCACATACATCGGGAACACATATACATACAGACACATGGGGGGAAAAAGAAGGAACTTAGTAATGTTTAAATAAAGTAAATAATAAATTTCATTGTTCTTTCTAGAAATGTTCTTGTAGAGAGAGTTTGTGAATAAATCATTGCATAAATTGGTTTATGTAACATGTTTTCAAATAATCTGGACTATGAAGAGATATAGTGCATAAAATATTGAAACATACTAAATAGAATAAAAATGAAGGTCTGTATTACTGTGGAAGATCATACAAATAAGCAGAAAGTGAAAAAATAAAATTTATTGTATTTATAAGGCAAAATAATTAGCACCTAATTATACCGTCTTTTCATTTTATGATGTCAATTATTGTCTTGTAGTGTATTAAGGATGCTGCTGTTGACATCTGTTTTTATTTGTCTATTCAACTATACTTAACTGTACTTTGAAACAAAAATTATTGCTTAAAATGACACATTTGAAAGTTAGCACATTCTCAAGTTTGTGGGAAAATAAAAGAATATATTTGAAATTAGATTTTTTCTTTTTGTTTTTTGACTTTTAAAAGAACTTTATTGAGAATTTCATACATGAATAAGGTCATATAAGGTGTTTTGATCATATCCACACCCACTCCCTCCCCTCCTACTCCTCCATATCTCCCCATCACGTTTTCCTGACAACACTGTGTTCCCCTTCCATTCTTTTATGAGGCTTTTTGCTACTCTAACATTCCCCCCTCTGAAGAAGTAACCCTAAAATCTTTTAGGGATTAGATTAGAGCTCCCAAATGCTTTTGACATTTTTGGCCTTTGGAACACAGTATGTTGCTAAGAGGCCCCAGGGCATTTTGACTTTTAGCCAAGATACTGGCTACTTTTCTTTGGGGTCTTCTTTACCCAACTGCCTAGCTAATTCCTAGCTCCTATTCTTATCACACCATCCTCTGAAGAGGTTACCCAGCTTGCGGATAGGGAGTCGGGACACAGACAGCTCTGGCTTCTTCCATGTTGAACAGGGACGCAGGGTAGGTCTAGCTAAAAGACTCCCTATTTGCATAACTCTTATCTGTAGAGAGAAAAGAAGTCCTTGACTGGTGAATAGGGGATGTGAAGGAGAAGTAAAGGCAAGAGTAGTTAGCATTACAAGTTCTAGACAAGGCACCAGAAAAAAGCCAGAACTGGGCCAATTTCAAATGTTCATATGAGAGTCCATTGGGATTTTCTTGACGAGAGCTTCCAAAAGCATCCCTCTATTGGGTTCCTCCCCATTTTTCTTTTGTATGCCAAGGCTGGTAATACATTGCACAACAACCATGTTCTAGTTTCCTTTTTATTGCTATGATAAACACCATGACCAAAAGAAACGTAGGAGAGGAAAGAGTTTATTTGGCTTACATTTCCAGGTTATAATTCATCATTGAGGGAAGTCAGGGCAGGAGCTTAGCAAGGAACTGACACAGAAACCATGGAAGAATGCTGCTGCTTTCTGGCTCACTCACTGGCTCATGCTCAGCCAGCTTTCTTACATAGCCCAGGCCTGCCTTCCTAGGGATTGTGCCACTTACAGTGGGATGGGCTGTCCTTCATCAATTATCAGTCAAAACAATCTCTCCCAGGTGACTCTAGGTTGTGACAAGTTGACAACAGATGCTAACTAGGAGAAACCACTATATTAATAGCTTGTATTTATCAAGTATTTATTATGGTCAGTAGATGCTTCTTAGTGCTTTCCTTATACTGATTGAATTATTTTAGTAGTCTTGTGTGGTGGGCCCCATTTTTATTCCTGACTTACAGATGAAGGCTTCAATTTAGATGCAGAATAATTAAAAAAATTGTGTAAGTTTCAAGTGGCTAATGAATGTTGAAGTTAGGATTCGAAACCTGACAGTTTAGATCCAGAAATCCTGTTTTTTTGTTTTTTTGTTTTTAATTTAATTGAAATTTTGGGTATTTCATACAGAAAATAATTTTTATACCCTCTTCCCCATTGACACCCTCTAATAGTCCCCGTAATGGAATTTATGCATTCTGTCATTTGTGTTAAGGCCTGTCAAGTCAAATTTGTGTCCTCAGCCGTCCCTCAGTACAAAATCATCCACTGAGGTCTAGTTAGCCTATCTAGAGCCCTTCCTTCAAGAAGATCAGCTCTTCTTCACCTAGCAGTAATCAGCTGCCAGTAGTTCTTCAGCTAAGGTTGGAGCCTGCTGTCCATTTTCACAGCTCTGTGCTGGGTTTTTGTCTGATTGAGTTTGCATGGGTCTTGTACATGCTGACATCATTGCTGTAGGTTCATATGAGCAGGGTCCTAGGAGCCTATTTCCATATAGTCATGCACTTCCTCCTTGACTCTTACAATCTTTCCAACCACTCTTTCACAATGGTCCCTGAGCCCTTGGTGGGGAGTTCTGTCCAAGGACCCACACTCAGCACTCTAATTCTGTATGCTTTGGCCATTTGTATACTTTTATGTTCATGGCCCTCTGTTGAATGAGGTAGCTTCACAGATGATGATTGAGAGATTGCATTAGTATTCTTTCTACCCCTTGTACCACTGTGTTCTGTGAGCCTTAGGTGTAGAGGTTGCATTGTAGATGTGTCACATAGGCTTGGGCAATTCACAGTCTCTGTGTATGACCAGTTGTGGAACTCTAGTAATCTCTATCTGTTGCAGGAGAAGCTTCTTTGTTGAGTGGTGACTTGATACTTGTTTGTAAATATAAGGATCTATATTTTGCATATAGTAAGAAATTACATTTGTCTAGGAATGTGATAGTCTTGGGTTTTCTATAAGATCTATGACCTCTCCAGTCATGTGTTGGAGAAGTCATATTAATGACATGGAAAGGGAGCATAACCACACCTAATCATATCCTGCTAGAAATGAAAGACATTTTGCCTTCATCTGTGAGCCCAGAAGTCTGCCTTTCTCTCTGTACCCTCTACTTCTTAATAAAACTAGTTTTTTTTTCTTCTTCCTTTTTGGCATGCTTATCCTTCTCTACACAAGAAAACCCATTTAGTTGTTACATATGTTTTAATTGCCTTGAGTCTTCTTGAAACTTCATGTTTTAATGAGGTTTTTAAGTTCTCGAATTACATCATAGTTTGTATACCTAACAGTACTTAATAAAACTTCAATTTTAATTAAAAGTTACTGGATGTCTTACAAGTTGCATGTAGAGAGAGTGATGAGGAGGAAGATAATTCTGGCAGAAAAATGTAACATCTTCTAGAGGTTATTCGGGACACTGTCTTCCTTGCACTTCTTTTCTGCCTCCACACTGTTTTGTTTGTAGTACTTAAGAGTACTTTTCTTATCTCATGACTATATAAAATCAGAATTTCTGGAGGTCTAAGGAAGATTAAATTTTATCATAAGGAATTTAAATACTGACAGTAGGGAGCTGGAGAGATGACTCAGCAGTTAAGAGCACTGGTTACTCTTGCAGAGGATCCGGGTTCAATTTCCAGAGCCCACATGGCAGCTAACAACTGTCCATAACTCCATTTCCAGTGGATTGGATGCCCTCTTCTGACATCCGCTGGGATTACAGGTCATGGGTGTGCTTAACAAGCATGTATGCAATATGCTCACACACATAAAAATAATAATATTTACAAAACTGACAATAGATAAAATAATTAGGTACATAGACTTCGAAGTCAGATAGATCAAAGTTTAAATTCTTATATATTTTCCTGACTTCCTTAACTTTTCTAGGTCTATTTCCACATAGTTTAAAGGATTTTTAGGGTCCAGCTATGAGATTACTCAGTGATTAGTAGTTCAATCCCGAGGACCCATATGGGAGAAGGAGAGAACCCACTTCCATGCAAGTTGTCCTCTGACCTTCACATGTGTGTCATGTATTTATTGGGCAGACCCCAATAAATAAACAAATGTAGAGAGAGAGGATTTTTAGAAAGGGCTTTGAGATGGTACATGTACAGAATTATTAAAAGCTTGTCCACTGATAGTTACTGAAAAATAACAGTGATGCTCTCAAATGGTCAAAATTTAGTTCAGAAGTGGTGTGGGAAGGCCATGCTTAATTTTAACCTTAAAGAACTTGTAGAAAAGATATTAGTGTGTATGGATATTTCCTTCACCAAGTTGTGAATTCATTTAAGATGGTCCTGTGTTTTGGGTCACCCATGACTGCTATGAGATGTGATTTGCAAATTTAAGATGGTATTGGGCTATTTCAATGTTGAAACAGCTTCATAGGCAATTCTGACATTCACCTCAGATAAAGTTCTATAGAGTAAAATGAAATCTAGAAAGGTGACTACCATCTTCAAGAATAGAAAAATCTAAGACGTAATTTTATAATTCTAAAGATTATTAGAAAAATTGTTCACATCATGCATTGTAACTTGTTTTAGTTGTCTGAAAAGAAGTTACATTATTAAATTAGTGATTATGAGCACAGGCTGTGGAACTAGGCCATTTGGTTTTGAAACTTGTTTGCTACTTCTGTGACTTACACAAAAATTCATACATTCTTTTTGGTTACCCTGAAGTTTTTTTATTTAATTTTTGAGAAGTTCATACATGAGCACTGTATTTATAGCACTTTCACCCCTCCCCCTTCCCCTCCAACTTCTCCCACGCCCCCCTCCTCTCATCTTCTTGTCTTCTTTTTTATTGTTACATATACATACATTAATATACGTAAACACATATATTTACACACATACATATGATGCACTGAGTCCATTTAGTGGTGCTTGTGTGTTCATTTTTTCATGCCTTAGTGGGTTTCTCATAAAATAAAAATAATAACAGAGTTGTTTTGATTTAAATGCCTGTACAGGGATTATAATAATGCCTATAAAGTAGTAAATTTATTATCATTATTATCTCATTGTAAAGTTCATTTTAATTTGTTTATGTAGAGTCTTGAGAAAAATCAGTTCATATTCTTTGTATAATAGGCTTCCAGGAGTAACTCTGCTTTTTTGGTGTTATTATTGTTATTTAAAACCAGATTTTATTTGCAGTTTACTGACCCTAAAAATGATGTATATTGTACTCAAATTTGGAAATTTATTATAATTTTAGATAGATGAATATCAGGTTTTATTTTTCATATATACATGTCTCAAATTCAGCTCTATGAGAGATTTATTTTTCTATTTGCTGTTCCTTCTAAATGCTGCTGCCTTGTATAAATCATGAGAAGTGAGTTTGTTTTCTCTTCCCTGCTCTGCTCTTTGGGGAGGGTTATTAATATTTTTCCTGTACTACTCGCCTATCTTCAGTCACACTTCTCTTTTGGTCTGGAAATCAAACTCTTGTCTTAGGAAACAGCAGCCATAACAGCAACAATAATGGAAAAAGTGATTTTTTTTGTTTTAATTGATGTATATAAAATGAAGGATTGTCTTACATTTTATGTTTGGAGTTAAGTATGGAAGCTTGCTATGTAGACACTTGTCATACTAAGGTTATACATGTACTCATTCTGAGAACTTCTCTCCTGTTCTAGTCTGCCCCCAAACACACAGGTTGCACAGCTGCTGTATGGTTGTGCACTGTCCCATGTGTATTGAGCCAACACAGCCTGCTAAGAGGTTGCATTTTGGAGCATGGTAAGTAGCATGGCTGATTGGAGACCCCAGAAGTGTAGCTGCCAGAATTCTGCCATCTGGTAGTGTTGCTGTTAGGCTGTTCTACTCAGAACATAAATATATTTTGGCTGAGCACTTTTCCTGTTGTAACAGCTCTGAAGGCAGAGATATGGATGGATGATCGTGGGGACTAATAGAAAAGTGTAAGAAAATCAAGAAAGATGTTTAATTGGAAGCACTCTTATTGTTCAGTGTGAGAACATGCAGTAAAGTATGAGGAAATGCATTTGAACTTTTACAATAGATATGAGAAGCTTGACTTTTTAAAAAATATTTTATTCATTATTTTTATGTGTATGTGTGTTTTGCCTGCATGTGCGTAAGTGCACCTATGTTGTGCAATGTCCATGGAGGACAGAAGAAGCTGTTGAATACCCTGGGACTGGAGCTATGGACAGTTGTTAGCTGCCATGTGGGTGCTGGGATTCAAACCCAGGTTCTGCAAGAACAGCCAGTGTTCTTAACCACTGAGCCATGTCTCCAACCCCAAGAAGCTTGACTTTTATGAAGACATTTAAATTAAGGAATTGTTGAGGGTATAAAATAATTATTTTAAAAATTTTACCTGTTCATATATGACAAAAAAGTAATACAGAAATAAAATGTTTTGTCTTTAAAGAAAAGTAATTTTCTTCATTTAGTGGATTTTTCTAATTCCATTAAAAATTTGTAAAGCATTGAGCATAATTCAACATTCCAGGAGAAGGACGTTATATATCTTGCATATATGCATATCTGCATATTAGAGCACAAAATATTGACATGATAATTGCAGTCAAGCCTGAGTGAGCAGTAGCCTGTGGGAATTCAGCTGGTGTTGTACCAACTGGATGGCTGCTTAGGACACAGTATGAAATGCAAGGTGCAAGTTAGCACTTTATTCAGCACAGGCAGGCATCATTTAAAAATCCTCAGGGGCAGCCCTGGTGATGTGCAGATGTTAAAACAGTCTGTTCTAAAGTGCTGATATTTTAGAACATTATGAGACTTCTAGATCTGAGTGAGAAATGTTTGAACAGTTATTAAAATCATACACATATAATTATTAAAATCACAATATACAATCTTGTCTAATTCATGCATGCTATATGTTGAGTATATGTAGAAATATCTGGACTTAATAGAAAAATTAAGGTAATAGAAAAATATAGCAAAATCAAGAAATAGTTATTTAATTTCTAACTGTAAACGAGAAAATATTGCAAGTTTCAACTTTAGAAGTGAATTAACTAAATAAGAGTACTTAATATAATATTATTTAGTAATATTAAAAAATCGTACTCAATTAGTTATTCTTTATTTAAAATATTTCTCAATATACTACTAGTATTATTTATGGACTCAGATGATTTTATTCTATGTTCTAGTCTGAACCTACTTATTTGAACACAAAAAACAAAAGTCAGTCATTTTTCATATGTGAGACTTATTTCTGTAGCTCAAGTTTTGGCCTTAGGATATAATTTTAAATATTTTATATTTAAAATACCATAGTTCTAAATTCTGAACTATTTAACAAAATGAAGTTATATATCAAATAAAAATATGCTAATTATAGATAAAATAATAAAACATTTTATAACTTATTTGTATTAGGATCTGATGAATTATTTTATTCAAATAGAAGTTTTGCTAGTGGATTATTCGCAAACAAGCCATGCATTTTCAAAATAGGAAAATAGTTATATAATACTTCATGAATAAAAGGATAAAGAATACTTATTCATATAATTCTTATTTTCCTAAACTTCCATTTTTATCAGTCTTATGTTTTGGAATGAAATTTTTATTAGAGAGTTGGAATAGTTTAAAAATGAAAACGAATAATATATGTAAAATCTGCATTTTTAATAGATACTGTATTCAGATGAAAGGAAACAGTCCAAGTAGCTTTTTTTGTTCATTATTATTATGTATTTGTTAATTAAGAATAATCAACTTTAGTAAGTTTTGCTTTTTTCATTGTTTCCTAATTCATACCAATATTATTATCTCATTTACAGTTAAATGTTTCTTTTAGACTCTAATATTTCATTTTGACATCTCATTAAAAATGGGCTCAAACCCAGAAAATATGATCCTGTCATATTGTGTAATATATGGCATGGACTACAACACAATAAAATTTTGTTTCTTAATGATTTAGAATAATTTCTCCATTTTTTGAGTTTAGAAAAATGGCGGAAAGTTAGCGTGGTAATTCACGTGGCTGAATACAGCAGCGATAAGTGTTTAAATGGGTAGCACTCTTGGGAAAAGTGATCTGAGCTTTAAACTAGTACATTTGACAGGCTCTCTTCACTTCATTTTTCATCCTAAAGAAGTCTGCAAATATTCTTAGCTCGCATCATTATTGCACATCAGTGGTTCTAATTAGCTAAACAGGAGTTTGTCTCAGTCATTGATCATCATCAGCTTCCTGACAGTGTCTTTTTTTGAGGAGCCTTTTAAGATGTCTTATACATATGTAGACTGTGTAGTAATTGAATTATCCACATAGATTGGTGATGTTGTAAATTTGAAGCAAGATTTTTTAAATCTCATTTTTTTCTGAGCAAAAAGTTTTTATTTAGAAGAGTTTTCTGTTGGGAGCATTTTATTGTAGATATCCTATACCACAGGAAAGAGCTAGTAGACAAGATTTCCATTAAGATTTTGAATTGTGATTTTTTTAAAATTTCAAAATCATTTCCAATTTTAGAGTTTTTGTTATAAAATATATCACTAAAGTATATGTTTGAAGTTTACATTCACTGTGATGTTATATTTAATTTATGACCTATAATTGCATTAATCAGTCTCTTCATAACTGTGTCAATAGTTCTTTCAGTAGAATTTAGTGTACATCAGAATCACTTGACATCTTGTGACTTATTCTGGTTGTAGCAAAATACCACAGACTGGGATAGTTTAAACAGCAAAAAATTATTTCTTAATGTTCCCAAGTTTGGGAAGTCCAACAGTATGATGCCAGCAAATGTGCTGTCTTGAACAATACCTACTTTCTTGTATCCTTTTGTGGAGGAAGAGATTGTCTTGTTAGTGTCTTTCTCATAGGTTATTAAAAATCATTCATGCAGGGTCTGTCTTTGTGACATAACTGCTTTCCCAAGAGCCCACCTTCAGTATCAGCACTGGGGATTAGGGTTTCGACATACAGTTTTGAGGGGAACACATACATATAATGTGCCCACAGAATCTTGTTAAACATATGTTGTTTACTCCACATTATTATTATTATTATTTTTGGCTTACCTGGATTTTTCCTATCTTTTTATTTTAGTCCTAGTGCTTTAAAAAATACATATTTTTTAAAAATTTTACAAAAACTTTACTGAGAATTTCATATATGTATATAAGGTGTTTTGAACAAATCCATACCCACTCCCTCCCCTCCAACATTTCTCCCTCTGAAGAGGTAACCCTTAAATCTTTTAAGGATTACATACTTGCTCCACATTTTTAACTGAAAAACTTGCCCTTCTAACTTGGGTGCTTCTCATACTATTGTCATTACAACCTGGTAGAACCAGTGCTTAGAACTGTGAGCATGTTTCTGTGCTGTATTGTGCTGTACTGCGTTCTGTTGTGAGTACATTTCTGTATTATGTTGTGGAGAAATCATCCTAATGTCAAAATCAAAATTTGGAAACTGATAGTGCTTTTGGTTAGGTTCGTGGTGTGTACTTAAGTTTTATCTTAATTTCAGTCAAAGAGACCGAGAGGATTTATTTTGACATTACTGAATATCATTGACTTACTGCAGAAGAGTGGACCAGAAGGACTCTAACCATGTAAATTAATTCCTGGAAAGTTAATTCTCTGCTCTCTGGGGTCTGAGGAGTAATTTTGTCAGAGAAGTGCCTGCCTCACAAGTATGGAGACTTGAGTTCTTTCACTAGCAGCCAGTGAAAGGCCAGGTGTGGTGGTGCATGCTTTTATTCAAGCACTAGGGAGGCTAGCCAGCCCATTCTAGTTGGTGAGCCCTAGGTCACAGCAAGAGACCTTGTTTCAAAATGCAAGATGCCAGTAGTTCCTTAGCTAAGGGTAGGGCTTCTTACTTCCTCAGTTTCCCACTT
Organism: Nannospalax galili; assembly: GCF_000622305.1. Classification (NCBI taxonomy): domain Eukaryota; kingdom Metazoa; phylum Chordata; class Mammalia; order Rodentia; family Spalacidae; genus Nannospalax; species Nannospalax galili. The sequence continues at coordinate 952,277 of NW_008342641.1, read as the reverse complement.
TTATGCTGGATTTTGTCTGATTTCAGATTGCATGGGTCTTCTGCATGCTGCTACCATTGCCGTAAGTTCATACAAGTAACTTTCTAGATGTCTGTTTCTTTGTGGTCATTAACTACTTTTAGTACTTATAATCTTTCTGCTCCTACTTCCAAAATGGACTCTGAGCCTTGGGTGGCAGATTTGATTAAGATGTCCTCTTCAGGGACAAGTTCTTTGTAATCTGTTATTCTCTGCACTTTTCCCAGTTGTAGCTTTCTGGGTTAGTCAGTATCTATTGCATGAGGAATCTTTGCTGATGAGAACTGAGCGATGCATTAATATTCTTTCTACCCTGTGTTCCAACATGTTCCCTGAGCCTTAGATGTATAGGATGTATTGTAAATGTGTCACTTATGACTGGACCCCTCACAGACACTTACTCTCTGACTCTGTATTTTACTAGTTGTGAAACTCCATGTTTCAAAAGAAGCTTCTTTGATGAGTGATGAGAGGTACACTTGTCTGTAAAAATGACACATATTTAAAATACAGTAAGAAATGACGTTGGTCTAGGCATGTGACAAAAGTATGTTTTTCTCTAATGTTTATAAACACTCCAGCCATGTGTGTATGTTTATAGTACTACACATGAGTTCCCTCCCATTAAGTGAGCCTTAAGTCCAATTAGATAGCTGTTCATTACCCTCAAGATAAAAGTGCCTCCACTGTACTAGTAGAGATTATTTGCAGGACTGGTCATTGCTGTGGTTCATAGTTTTCCAGTGAGTGTGTATAAGAGGGGTATAGCTACAGGTGGAAGTCTAAATATGATCAAAATATATTGTATGAAACTCATAAAAATTCAATTAAAATATATATTATACATGTATGAAATTACCAAAGAATAAATAGAATCCTATATTATATTTTCAAAAAATGCAAGATTGATGGCTCCTGAGGAATGATTCTTGAAATTGACCTCAAGTTTCCACATGCATGCACATACACGAATGCACTCACACCTACAAATACACCACCCCACTTGATTTTTTATCTACATAGTAAAGAACTTTCAAGTGATAGATATAATTTATTCTTATATTACTAAGAAAATAGAATGGAAGAAGCCAGAGTGGTCTGCGTACCAATTCCCTATTGGCAATTTGGGTAACCTTTTCAGAGGATGGTGTGATAAGAATAGGAAGTAGGAATTCTCAAGGCAGTTAGGGTTAAAAGACCCCAAAGAAAAAGTAGACAGTTTCTTGTCTAGAACGCACAATGTCCTTGGGCCTCTTAGCAACCTACTCTGTTCCAAAGGCCAAAAATGTTGAAAATATTTGGGAGCTTTTGTCTAATCCTTAAAAGATTTTAGGGTTACCTCATCAGAAGAGGGAATGTTAAAGTAGCCAAAAGCCCCATAAAAAAATAAATCAAAGAAGGAGTACATGAAGGTATCAGAAAAAAGTAATGGGGAGATATAGGAGGAATTGGAGGGGAGGGAGTGGCCATGGATTTGACCAAAACACCTTATATGCACGTATGAAATTCTCAATAAATTCTTTATTAAAAAAACAATTTAAACATGCAAAATATTTTATTTTCTATGTAGAAGCATAATTGCCTTACCTGAGTTAGTTTAAAAGGAGGTTTTTTTTTGTTGTTGTTGTATAACTAGCAGAAATAAAACATTTGAGAATCTGTGTGTGTGTATATATATATATATTATTATATATATATAAAAAAAAAAAAATTTCTTTTTCTAAAAAAAAAAAAAGGAACTGAGAGCTTTTACTACTCATAACCATGTCTACTAAATATCTGGATCTATAGCCATAGTCTTTTTATTTCTTTAGAAGAGCTGTTTATGCACTCATCTAACTCCAAGCAGACTGAAGTCCTTGAGGCCCCTCTGCCATTCCTGCTTCCCTCATACTATTAGTATCTCTCACTGGCATGGATTCTTCCTGTCATTTTACTCCTATCTTAAAAACAATACCTACCTTTTCATTTCATTTTTCCCTTAATCTACTGTCTCATTTTTCTTCTTAAAAAAAGAAATATGTCTTTTGACTCAGACAGAACAGAGTAGAGAGAAGCTGGGCAGACTGTGGAGGCTATGGTCATCTTCCTTGAGGGCCCTAACCTAGGGACCTAGCCTGGCCTTCCAGACTGTTGTCTGGCAGTGGAACTGGAGCCACTGAGGACAGAAGGTATTTAAGTAAGAAGACAGGGTGGGCTTCAGGGCAAGGGCAGGGGTGGGTGGGACTCAAGGGGACCTTTGTATCCAGCTAAATTCTTAAGAACAGGGATGCTCCTGTTTAAGGGTATAGGGCAGAGCTTCACAACTTCAACACCTGGGATTGTGAAAGGGAAGCGAGATGATCTTCCTGTGAAGGGGAAAGGAAGTAATCTCCTTGGTTCCTGGGTGAGCCAATAGACCATTGGTGAGAAAGGCTCCCTGGACCCAAGCAAGGCTCTCTTACCTTTCAAGTTAGCCCTTGTGGGATCTAGGCCTCCAGCACTTAAAGGGTCCGAAGGGGGCTCATTAACCAAAGTGGCAAGTGAGCTCCATCACTAACTAGTAAGTTGCCATCCTGTGAAGGGAAGGGTAGACATCTGTATGGAGCAGTCTTCTGACCCCCCTCTTCTAGGCCCTAAGGATGAAAGGGCCCCAGTGTCCTGGCTGGGCCCAGACCTGGTACTGCTGCAGAGGAGAGTGAAGCTTCCCAAGTAGTGGGTAGCTATAGCAACTTGCCTTTATTCACAGAACAGAATCCCACAAATGACCAAATGGACACATCTCTGAGGGGAGATGCCTCAGCCATAGTCCTTATCCCCAAAACTTGCCCTGACAAGGACAAGATCTTTCCTTGACTCCTGACTCTATAGCTTTGGAGATCCCTGAGTCCTAGACTGAAGCTGGTTCCTGCAGAGAAGTTTCAGTTAGACACTAGTGCCAGGGCCCCAGGCTCAGGCTATCTGCTTAGGCAGGCACCTGATCCTCTTTGGTCCTTGGGCTTATCAGGTCCTTGGGCTTTTTTAAAAGACCTGGGTTTGAGTGGCAGAAAATGAGGAAGTGTGTGAGTTGGGAAAACAAAAACAACCTCTTTCCTATCCCTGGACAGGCTTGGTTGGCTCCCAGTAGCCTAGGGCCTCTAGGGCAGCAGAAGTTTAATCTCTTCCTTTGTTTATAAATTGCCAAACAGCAGGTGTCTTTAGAGTGCTGGGGAAGGCAAGGAGGCCCACAGAAGAAGGCTGAGTAGGGCCAGAGTGACATGGGCTTAAAAGGGCTTTAGTGTGACTATAGCAGGAAGAGAGAGGGAAGGTCTCAGGTCTTGCCCACTAAAGGCAAAGAGAAAGGGTTCCACATCTCCTTGGGTAGGGGCCTGTCCCTAAGGACACAGGCCCCAATTGAGGGGAGCTACAGGGAGTCCCTGGTTCACATTCAATTGGTCAACTTGCTCCTAGGATGCTGCCACTGGTGGACCTCTAGCCAGCCCGTGACCCCTGCAGGGCCTGGACAGATGCTGCCCTGCCAGCCTAAGGAAGCCATGTGTATTGGGGAAATTTTCACATTACTTATTTATGAATATGTAAATCTTTATAATAAATCTATTTTTGAAACATGAAAAGTTGCCTGTATAGAGATATCACAGAGCCAACATACAATTCTTTAGCTATTAAACATTTCTGTACTGAGTTAAAAAAATCAAAACCTATATCTCTTATTCATTCTTTGACAATTTTGTACATGGTGAACAATGGATCTTGATTATAGCAACCTCAACTGTCACCTTTCTGCTCCCCTCTGACACCCTCCAACATGTCTCCCTCCCACCTTCATGTCCTTTTGATGTTGCTGTTTTGTAAACTGCTGAGCCCTAGTACACCCTGCTGGAGTGCTGACTGATCTTGTTGGCTTGCTTTTTCTTTTGTAGAGGTCTTGTGCAGGCATAGCTGCAGCAAATTCACGAGTGCTACAGCCATGTCATGGGCAGAACACAGTATTTCGCTTCTTTAGCCTCTTCCCCGTTCTCTGGCTCTTACATTCTTTCTGTTCCCTCATTCATGATGCTCCTTGAGTCTTGAGGAGGTTGGTATAGATATCCCCTTTAGGGCTGAGCACTAACAGCCGCTTATTCTCAGCACTTTGACCAGTATAATGCATTAACTGCTGCCCACTGCAGAAGTTTTTCTGGCCAAGGTTGAAAGCAGCACTGACCTGTGGGTCTAAACATGAATATTTAGAAGGCAGTTTGGCAAACATGTCCATTTAGCACAACTAGTAGTAGGTTCCCTTCTCCCACCTATGACCTCTCAGCCATGGCCTTTTGAGCAAGTTTTCAGTACCAGGCATGAATTCCCTCCTGTGGAACATGCCTCAAATCCAATCAGAAAGCAGTTTGTTACCTCCATACTCTCGCTGTTGCATCAGTGGTCGTTCTTGCCTGGCTAGGCTTTTTGTTGTTGTTAATAGCACAAGTCCTCAGAAGAGGAACTTTTACTTTCTCCATGCTTATTCCCACCCCTGATTCCTTTCCATTAGGCTTTCATGCCCACCGTTCTTCTAAAACATCTCTTGGCAAGATCTCAAGTGACCCGACTACTGGTGTGTCCCACAGGCAGTTCTTGGTCTTTTTCTGCTTCAGCATGTTTGTAGCATTTGACACGGTTGAGCATTCCTTTTACTTCACTTACTTTCCTCTCTCAGTTCTTCTCTTACACTGGGTTGTCTTAATGTCATTCTCTCCCACCACCTCTTTCCCTCCCTAACTTATTAATCTGTAAATGTGATGTGCCCTAGGATTCATTCCACAGACTCCTTTATCCCAAATCACTTGGGAGACACCACCTACTCTTATGGTCTAAAATAGGGGTATCCAGTTTTTGTTTCTCTTGGCCATGTTGGATGAAGAATTGTCTTGGGCTACACATTAAATAAATGAACATTAACAAAAACTGATGATTAAAACAAAAAATGTGTTTATAACTTTTGTGATATCTGCTACCACAGATATTTTTTTTAAAAAATTCACATAATAATCCTAATTAGGTGGTGATCTGTTTGGAGAGTCTTTTAAAGTCATGGAGAGGGTCCCAAGTTTGCAATCACTAAAATATTAACAGGACCAAGTAATAAAACATTTTTAAACTTCTTGTAAAGACTCATTCTTTATTTTTAGTTATGTCATGTGTGTCTGTGTGTTTATGCCATATGTGTGGGTTTCTGAGGAGGCAAGAAGAGGGTGTTGGATTCCCTGGAGCTGGAGTTACAGTTATGAGCCGCCTGACAGATGCTAGGTCCTGTGGAAGAGCAGTAAGCCCTCCTAGCCTCTGTGCTGTCCCTCCAGCCCCCATAATTTGTTTTTTTAGGGAAAAATCTTTCTTATTATAAAAGAAAAGAAGGGCAACATCAAAGAACTTGGATATTTAACACTGTATTTGAGAAATGAATGCATCCGTCAGTGCCTGGTTTGATGGAAGTGGTTGCAGTTCTCAGAAGTTCTCAAGGTGCTCATCAGATATTTTGGTTCTAATTTTACTTGTTGTGTGCCTCATTCTTGAAAATAGTTTCTCACAATGCAGGTGCTGCCAGAAGCAATGATATGAATAAGATGTGATTGTGAAGTGAGAGATTTTTTTTCTGGGAAGAAAGGACCTATGAAATTCTAGTAAGACATGATCAAATTTTTCTTTAAGTTGAATGTTGGATTGCAGCTCTGTGCATTGCATGTGAAAAATGACAGGTAGCATATTATTGTCAACTAAAAAGAGATTTGCCAATATATCAAAATATTTTCTAAGAAGCCTTGAAATCTATTTTCACATTACTGTATCAAATGGCAAAATAGCATTACATGGTTATCACTGTTCACCAGACTATATTTAGCCAACATGTCAAAATATATAAAAATTGTTTACCTTAATTTGAGTTTGCCATAATTTTAGCTTTATTTGAAATGGTAAAGGTCAGAGAACAATTTTCAGGAGTCAATTCTCTCCTTCAACCATGTGGACTCCAGGGATTGAACTCAGGTTGTCTGATTGGCAGTAAGTGCTTTTACCTGCTGAGCCATCTCACTACCTGAGACAGGTTCTTTTATGTTTACTGCTCTGGAAGCAAGGCGGGTACCCAGTAAGGTTCTGAGCATTCTCTTGTCTCTGCCTCTGTCACTCTGTAGAAAGAGCACTTGGATTACAGACTCATGCTACCAATCTACTCCATGTGGGCTCTAGGGATTTAAACCCAGGTCTTCATTCTTGTATAGCAAGTGCTGTACTCACAGATTCATTTTCCCAGACCACAGATTTTATTTTTGATACCAAAAAAACAACTTGGTAACATCAGAAATCATAAAGTCTTTTAAACAATTTACCTTGAATTTAGCCACCTTACATCTGCAAAATAAATATTATCATCATAGTTGGCATCGACACTTTTACAGAATTCCTGCTGAGGATTTATTCCTTATGAAATTCATAGTCTTGATGATAATTTATATCCCTTTTCAAAGCATAAATTTTCTTGATGTACTACATGATGATACTTAATTAGACATGAATTTTGAGAAGCAATCACATAATCTATAATTTTCCAAGCCTTCTCTTTTACTTAAAATCACTGGGGCACAGTCAGTAACTATACCAGATATGTAGACAGTAGACAAATAAATTCACTTTAACAGGAACCCTATTTTATATTGCTTTATATAGCTCTCTCGATTTAGTTGTGCATTAAAGGGGACATTTATCCATTGACATATTTGCCATCCTCACCTTTAACAAATATGGGAAGTCAAGGCATATTTGTAGCATCAGAACTGCGATCCATCACCAAAGTGTAAAACTTAAGAACTTCATAGAATTTCCATTTCTTTAGTTCATCTGGCTATAGTCTGATGAGGCAATCTAATTTTAGAAAAATCCTCCCCTCTTCTAGGGAACTCTGTATTTTCCATACTCTCCATACACTACTTCATAAATGGTTTTGGTGTTTTTGCTGTTACAGGTGCTACCCTATGTCAAGCTTTTATAGTAGAATGCATCTAAGTTGCAACAAAGATTTTGTTGTTGTTAAGGAGACAGGCTTTACCCGGTTCTGCTATTTTGTCCTGAGGACATAGTCCTTGATATCATATAAATAAAGCCTTCTCAAATTACAGTCTTTGCAAACTTGCACTGATTCCCTATAAATTATGCAGAGTGCCTTACTATTTTACCTCAGTATTTTACCTCAAATCTGTTCTTGTCATTGAACAGTCTTCTTCCATCCATAATTTTTCTTTTGGGGGGTTCTATTTTTCTTTTGAGATATTGCAGAAATGGTTCTTGGATTAAAAAATAATAATAAATAAGGGACTGTATTTGCTTTTTTAATGAAAACTAATTGACAAGAAAATAATAATAGAAAGCAAGCTGACCCTGTTACATGTCAGCTGCTTTACTACTCTGAAGCCCAGTAGTAAAGCATAGCAGGCAGTGTGTGAGGCACAGCCAGGATGTGGACATATATCCTTAATAGTCAAGTAAGAATACCACTTGACTGCTAAATAAAATTAAATACTCAGACTGGAAGATGCCTCAGTGGGTAGAGGTGCTACTGCCAAGCCTGACAACCTGAGTTTGGTCAGTGGAACCCATATTTTATAAAGGGAAGGCCAACTCCCACAAGTTGTCCTGTGACCTTCACACATATGTGACCCCCAAATACAGTTAAGTATAAAAAAAAGTGAATAACATTAAACACTTATCATTTGCAACAGTGTATTAAAACATGATTGATAATCACTGTGTCACATTCACCAAATCACCAGGAACACATTTGTGATAGTGATAACTCATCTGTCTGTCCTGGGAAGATAAGATACTGCAAGCCACATGCCACCTTAAATCAGAACCCCTGACTACATAAATAGCAAGATCATACATTTTACATGACATTGTGACATCATGTTGTCAACTATACATTTCATGCTTGTGAATTACAAAAATTTCCCCCAAAATTCTCACAATGCTTTAAGTTCAAAGTTTTGTGTTGTACACATTCCCATGGTCTGTGGGTTGGGTAACCCTGGTCTAGAATAATTTGGATATCTCCTAAAGTTGTTTCTCTGGCATTACCTTCTTTACTGATTCTAGGCTTATTTATACTGCTGCTTATTCTTGGAGTTTGATTAAAGGGATCTTAAGCATAACATTGTCCAATTCAAAAGTACTGTGCTACCTATCTCCTGCTCTGCATTTCAGATAATATCTATTTGTTCTTTTTACTAAGGCAAAAAAAAAATCCTTTGGAAGTGTCTTCTCTACTATATCGCATGTTAAATGCATCAATAATTTCTACTAGTTCTTCCTTCAGAATATCCAAACTTTTGTCACTTTAAAACATACCAAAGTTGTTTTGTTCACTTCACCTGCAGTTTTTGTTTAGCGTATTGCTGCTGCTTCCCACTTGGTGTTTGTTTTCATTTTTGATCAAAAGGGCCTGTCTTCAGCCTATCAGACAGTATGCTATTATTAAAATATTAGTATTTTTTGTTGCTTCTTGACTGAAAATAATCCTCTGATTTCACATTTCACTAAGAGTTAAACCAAAATTTCAGTGACTTAGAAGACTGCGTATATATTTTACCCCAGTGTTCTCTGTTTTCCGCTCTATTCCCTTGTCTACTTTATTCTAAGTATACTTATCTCCTTACTGCTCTTGATATGCCAATTGCATTAGTTTCCTACCCCTACCACCTACCTGCACTTTCACTTTCCATGGTTCCAGTGAGCTGCAGTGAACTGTGGTAAAAAAAAAATCTAAATAGAAAATTACTGGAATAAACATGGAGACCACAGTTACATAACCCTTTATATGATATGCTGCTATAATAGCTGTATTTTATTATTGTTAGTTTCTCTGTTCCATTTACAAATGAAATGTTATGATAGCTGTATTTTTATAGGGAAAAACAGCAATAGCCATATGTATGACTTGTGCTTTTAGGAACACATCTGGATTGAGTGTGACTGTGTGTTCTTCCCTCTGTCTCAGAGTTTAGAGAACAGCTGCGTGAGTTCTTCATGTCATTCACTTCCTTTCTTGATATCTCTTCTCTAATATTACCCATAAGGAAGCTATATCAGTCACTTTTCTGTTGCTGTGATAGAAACACTCACCAGAACAACTTATACAAGGAAGAGTTTATTTGAGCTTATAGGTTCCACGGGAATTACAGTCCATCATGGCGTGGAGGCATGGTAGCTGGAGGTAGCTGGAGCAGGAGCAACAGAAGTTAAGCTCTCACATTGTCAAGCTGGCACAGGAAGCAAGAGAGCAACTCGAGATCTGGCAAGGAGATCTGGAGATCTCTAAGCCCACCCCCAGTGATGTGCTTCCTCCAGGATAGCCACACCTTCTAAAACCTCCCAAAACAGCACCACCATCTAGGGACAAAATGTCCAAATACTTGGAGCCTATGGGGGACATTTTCATTCTGGAGCCATTTCTGAACTAGCCTATGTAATATAATAACAACCTTCTTTTCACTCCCAGTTTCTTAAGAAGTTTGGCATCAAAGGGCATTTTTTGACATTCCTTACTTAGCTAAATTTTTTTTCTTATATTTTAAACTACATGGCAAATTATATAGTTACCTACTATTCTAGTTTGTTTCTCCATTGCTGTGACAAAATACTCTCACCAATACCATCTTGGGGAGGAAAGGGTAAGTAACAAGAGACCAGCATCACGCTGGCAAAATCTTCTGGGAACTATTTCTTCAGGCTCAGCACACAGAAGGTATGGTCCGGGGGGGCGGGGGTCTCAGCTTCCATCTCAAGCTGGAAGCAGGACTTGGTGATGTGTAAGAGCCTCCTGCATGGTTCTGGTGTTGAAAATATAACGGGGTCACAGAGAGCAGCTGAGGCTTGGCATCCTAAGAGGCCAGGAAAGGCCATTGGTGAAAGTGCAGCCTTGGTTGTAGTGTAAACCCCAGGATTGAAGGGGTCATGGAGAGAATCTGAGGCTTTGTACCCTGAGAAGCCAGTGAAGGAGCAGCCTTAGATTCTCAGTGGAGACCCCAGGTGTTTAGAGTTGCTGAGACCATGGGATGACCACCAAAGTCAGGAATAGGTGTGGAATGGAGCCAGCATCAGACTGTGAGATGAGCTGTGTGCGCTGTGGACAGCAGAGTCAGAGAAGTGGAGCTGCCATAGCACTTTGGAGCCCAGATTATCATGAGTGAATCCCAGATGTCCAGCCTTGAGTTAGTTTTCTGAACTTACGTTTTGCTTAGGTGTGCCCAATTCTTCCCTTGAAATAAGACAGTACTTTTTGGATTTCACAGGATCCTACAGTTAAGAGACTTTTAAAAGAGACTATGGACTTTAAGTGTTTATATTTTTGTAAAGGACTATGGGACTTTTAAAATTGTACTGCAGTGTTCTGGGTGAGTGCTTCATTAATATCCTTCAGGTCACTGATTCACATTTGCTTTCTATTTTTTCCTTAGTTTATTTACATCAGTGGTTACGATTTTTATTCTCAAAAAATTTGAAGATGTTTTAAAATTGATCTGTCCCTGTTTCATTTGTTTTTATTCCACTTATTATTGCTGTTCTCAGTTATATTTTAAGGGCTCTTACCTTATTTTATAAACATATTTTCTAGGGTGTGTTATACTCATTTTGTTCAGAGGATCATATCACCCAATTATTCAGCTAGTGTGTTGGCATAGGGTTCATATGTTTTGGAGGTTTTTTTGTTTGTTTTTTCTATATGACCACGTCTTAATAGCGGGTTGCTGTTACTCTTGTTGTTGTCTTCTTCTTTAATCACTACTTTCTTGTGTGATTCCTTTCTCTCTAGAAGTTTTATGATTGCCACTAAATTGTGAACCTTATTCCAGCCCAGCCCATGTCCCTGTAATGGGTTTTATATTGATAACTTTAGGCTTTGCCAACATAGGAATATTGCTGCATTTAGTTTTTCAGCTGGGTGGTCATAGGGGTTGATCCAACCCTCAATTAGGGTGCTTTATCTATCTATAAAGTTTTTCCTACTAACCTTTGTATATAAGCCTTCCTAGCAAAGGTGGACAGAAGCTTTAGGAGCCCTACCCTCATCTTGGTTTCAGACATCTAGCCTAGCTGTTCTACACATGAACAAAACACTTCCGTTCCCCATACTTCCTGCAGCCAAGCGCCTTTCCGCTTGAGCCCATATCTGCACCTTCAGAATAGCTGATGGCATCTTCACCTCCATTTGGAGCTTTGCATTCCTGCTTAATTTTTAATCATATGGATTTTCCTAATCATTGTAGCTGTGTCTGTTGCTTTCTTATTAGCACTATGCCTTTAGAGAAGGAACCTAAAGTGTGCACTTCCTATGCTAACTTATTAAAAGTCCAATTTAAAATACTGTAATGCTTCCTGACCTACCTCTTATCTTCAGTGGCATGCCTTTCTGATCTGTGTCCCATTTGATACCTCTGTACCTTCTAAGATGTTTATATAAATATCTGTATATCACTTACTTTTCAGAAGATTGTTTTTTCCTTTTCTATAAATTCTGTGGTAGGTGGATGGCTTAATCCCAGATTCCTGTTTGCCTTAACTATTTTTGAAGTCTTTTAAAACTATAGATGAGTGTTTAATAAATTTTCCATTTATGATATAAATTAAACAGTATCAGTCAGAATGTATAATACCTTCAAACCTTTGTTCCTTCCTTTCCTTTCTTTACCTATGTAAAGCTATATTTATTTTTAAAAGTCACTATTTACATGTATTGTGATTCTTTTGTTTCTCAGAGAACTGTGCCTCAGTTTCACAACTACTATGTAGTTGGTAATATTCCCATAGACTAGAAAGCACATAAACAAATGCCAGCATTTTGGAATTTCTGCACCTAGAATAAATTGTTAGTAAATGTCTAACATTCTTCTTCTGTGAATTTTACCTTAAATACTTTTTTTAAAAATTAATTTTACCAGAAAAATTATAACATACTGTATAATATGACTAAACACAAAGCACTGAATTAAGGCTTGACCCATTTGATACATTTTCTCTGATAAAGTTCACTGCTGGAGTATAGGTGCTTTCTAAATATACAGGTATGAAAAACTCCCCGAACACATTCTTTTATAGAATATTCTTTGAAAGCTGTGTACATTTATACAATGTATACTGAGCATATCCATCTACCACTACCTCCTACTAATTCCCCAGCCCATCGCTCTCCCTCCCATTTTCATGTCCTCTTTTTTTTTTAATTTTTACAGAAACTGTAAGAATTTCATGCATGCGTATAAGGTGTTTGGATCAAATCCATGCCCACTCCCTCCCCTCCAACATTCCCCCCTCTGAAGAGGTAACCATAAAATCTTTTAAGGATTAGATACAAGCTCCCAAATACTTTTGATATTTTTGGCCTTTGGAACAGAGTGTGTTGCTAACAGGCCCAAGGTTCATGTCCTCTTTTTATTTTAATTTTTTGTTATTTATAATACCTTGATTCCAGGTAGTATTGCCCATGTAAACATGGGTGTATGACCACTCACTGGTGCATGAGCAACTACCAGTGGCCACATCCCCGAAGGAAAGCTACCCATCTTCCCTCAGTAGCTATCAAATGCCCAAGCTCCTTTTGATAAGAGTAGGACCTTGAGATCCCCTCACTGATGCATCCTGGAATTTTGACTGGCTTGATCTTGTGCGGGTCTTGTTTTGGTACCATAGCTGCTGTGAGTTGATGCATGCAGAGTCATGTCTATAAAAGTCAGAATTTCACAGCTCTCCTCCCCATAGTCTAGCTGGCTCTTACGTTCTTTCTACTTCCTCTTCCTCACAGCTCCCTGAGCCTTGGCTGGTGGGAGTTTGATATAGATGACTAATCTATAGCTGAGCACTCATTTATATTCATCACTTTGACCAGTTAGGAATCTCTGCAATAACCACTGCTCAATGCAAAAAGAAGTTTCTCTTACCAAAGTTTAGAGGAGCATAAATCTATAGATACAAACATACATGTTTAGAATGCAGCTTGATAACATAACCATTTAGCAAAATAATGAGTAGGTTCCCACCAGGCCCTACGATCTCTCTAGTCATGAGTTTTGAGCAGGTTTACAGTACCAAGCATGAAATCTGTTGTGGAGCAGGCCTCGTATAATTTAAAAGTGGTTGGTTACACCCATAACCTTCATGCTGCTATTGTACCAGTGGGCACATTTTGCCAGCAGGTCAGTGTATTAATAATATGTTTACCTATATATTACATAAATGATTTTATGGTCATTTCAGTCAAGATTAAATTGTGTTTTGCATGTGGATTTTATCGAAATCTAGAAACTAAATTGTTTCATGAGTGTGAAGTTGTCATAGTTGTCAGCAGTGGTAAACTGCAGATACTCGCCATATGGTTTCTAATTAATTCTGAAAAAATTGTTGACACAAGAGCATTTAATTCTCTTTGTTTTCAAATCATGTTCATTATAAGGATATGAACATATAAAGGATTATCTATGGGCCGGGGATAGTTATAGAGTATTTGCCTAGCATTCGTGAGCTCTTGGGTTTGATGCTCAGTGCTTGATACAAATAAACAACAATACCTAGCAGTTAAGACTAATAAACCTCTATATTTTTTATTTCTAGAGAAAAACAAAAATCAGAAGCCAAAGACAGAAAAGTTCTAGAAATTCTACAAGTCAAGGATGCAAAAATACAAGAATTGGAGCAGGTTGTATTGTGACAAGAATATCAAACAATACATTTGTTTTAGGCTGTAGATCCTTAAAATTGTTTAATTTTTTTTGTAATATTCATTAATAATATCAGGGCTGTTATGTGGAATATTATTTTGAAATTACTGTAGTTGATCTTTCATTATTATAACATGCTTAGAGCCCAGTATTTGTTTTCTAAAGAAGTAGAGTATAATAGTTATTCACTAAAATGCCTAAAATAATGTCAAAGTTATAGAATAGTACATATTATTCACTGTCTTCCTATATTTTGCTTTTATTTATTAAATTTTTACATGGTTTCAGTTGTCTACAATAACTGGGATTATTCTAGTTCAGTTCTTAAAATTTGCATTTTTGTATTGGTGTAGTCCTATCTTTTACATGTAGCTAGTGAATTACACATTACATAAAAATGTACATATTATATATATATAAAATCTGTATGTGTTTGTGCAATCAATATATTATTACCACACAATGTGTCTATTCTCCCTAGACTATAAATTCCATTCAGTGAGAATGGGGGCATTTCATACTAAAAAATATTTATTATTTATTATTTTTATTTTTTGTGTGTATGATTGTATGTCTTGCAGTTATGTAAGTGAGCCATGTCATGTAATGCCTGCGTAGATCAGAAAAGGGCGTCAGATTTCCCTGGAACTAGAGTTATGGACAGTTGTCAGCCACCATGTGGGTTCTGTGAACTGAACCTGGGTCCAGCTCTGCAAGAGCAGCTAGTACTCTTAACTACTGAACCATCTCTCCAGCCCCTGAATTTCATACTTAATCTTAGCATTCCATCCTTGCCTCCAATGGTTTCAGTCCATCTTATATTGCAAAATGCACTTAGTTCATCTTAAAGAGTTCCTATAGTCTTAGTACCAGTATTATTTAGAACTCCAGGTTGAAAGTCTCCTTTGAGACTGAATCAAAACTATCTGCTGTGAACCCCTGTAAAAATTTAAAAGAAAATTATATACTTCCAGTATACACTGGCATAGAGTAAATGCTGTCATTCCAAAAGAGAGGAATGGAGACCTAGAAAGGTGGGATCAGACTAAAGACAGACCAAAGCCGGTAAGGTTAACTTTAAATCTTACAGCTCCATTTCTGGCATCTGTGGCACATGGTGGTATGATCTGGGCCCTAAAGGACTTGGGCAACCTTGCCTCTGTATCCTTGCCATTTGAAACCCATGGGCTTCTCTTTTTGGCTGGCTGTGCTCTATGCTTCAGCTTTCCTTGGCAGATACTACACATTCCTGGCATCTCCATCTTGTTTCTGGGGAGGAATGGTTCATTTTGGCTCAGAGTTTGAGAAGTTTCAGTCCATTATGGCAAGGAGGGTGTGGTAGAGTAGACCAGATCAGCATTTTGTAGTGGTCAGGCAGCAAGAGAATGCCTGTGGTAACTCACTTGGTCCTTTATTCCGTTTTGTTCCATCTGGGTCCCCAGAGTATGTAATGGCTCCACTCACTTTCAGGGTGAGTCTTCTTTATTATTTAATCTCTGAAAATCCCTTATAGAAATACCTAAAAATGTGCTTACTTATTTCTCAATCCAATCAAGTTGATAAGATTAATGTATACTGTTAAAATATATTGACTTTCATATATGACAATCTCTTTCTTTTATTTGCTGAGAGCCACTTAATTCAGTAGTTCACACGGTTTTGGGCTAGGAAGTGTGAATGTACCAGGAGGCTAGCAGAATTACAAACTAAGAGTTGATGTTATAGTGCAAATTATAAGACAGGATGGTGGTAGAATTGCTTCTTCTTCCAGGGAGCACAGGTTTTTACTTAATGTCTAATTGATTGGTTGAAAGCAACTCACATTGTGGAGGGTAGTCTGTTTTGTTCAGTGTCCTCTAGTTTGGATAGTAATCATATCAGAACTTATATTTTCACAGCAGCATCTTGACTGTGAGCATCAGTGCCTACCATGGTGATGCAAAATTAAACAGATGAGTACAAATATTTGAGAGAAACAGGTCTTTATTATTTTTTTAAATTTCTTTCTTCAGGCCTGGAGATCAAAACCAGGAACCGACACATACTAGGCAGGCATCCTATTCATGAGTTGCAACACCCTTCTCGGTGTGGTCCCTTCTTCTCCCTGTCTTTCTCTTTTCTTTCCTTCTCCTCCTCCCTCCTTCTTCCCCCTTTTCTTTCTTTCTTTGTTATTTTTTAAGACATAGTCTCCCAAAGTTACTCAAACTAGTAAAAGCTTTTCAGAGGCTAACTTTGGTGAAACATTTCTCAAGAAAGCTGATTTTGGGACTGGAGGGGTGGATCAGTGGATCTCTTCCAGAGGGCCCAGATTCAAATCCCAGCACCCCCATGGCAGCTAACATCCTTTTGTAACTCTGGTTCCAGAGGGTCTGACACCTTCTTCTGTCCTCAATGGGCACTGTAAGACACCAGTGTACCTACACACATGCAGGCATAACACTCATAAACATAAACTAAATAAATTTTAAAAAATAATTTAAAAATTAATAATTGTTGTTTTGGTTGTGCTAAGGAGCAAATCCAGAGAGACATTTGAAAATCCTGGGACTGGAGAAATGATTCAACAATTAAGAGCATCTACTGCTCATTCAGAGGACCTGAGTTTGGTTCCCAGCACAGATGTCTGGCTTTGTGTAACTCCAGCTCCAGGGGATCTGCAGAGATCTGCCTGTCTCTGCCTCCCAAGTGCTGGGACTACAGGCGTGAGATGTAAGATGTAAAATTGAATGAGTTTTTAACCTTTAAAAAAGATCTCCATTTCATTTTAAAATATACTGTTTCCTACAGAAAGAGTCATTGTTTTTGCTACTAACACTTAGATGTTGGCACATGCATCTCTAATCTCTATGTATCTGATTATTACTGGTCACAGTCAGTTACATTCAGATCCTTGGCACCTGTGGTTGATGCCACTGTTGCCACAAGTTTACATGTGCAAGCTTCCAGTGGCCGGAAAGCCTCTGCTTTCCCTGTGTTCATGAATCAACTGTGGCTCTTACAATCTTTCCACCTTCTCTTCCACAGTGGTCCTGAGCTTTGGGTGGGAGAGGTTTGATATGGGAGTCCTATCCAGGGACACACACTCTACAGTCTCTTATTCTTTAAAATAATGAGTTGTGGCCTTTTGTGTGCATCACACTCTGTTGTATAAGGAAGCTTCACTGGTAAGAGTTGACGGATGCACTGGTTTTCTCTCTACTCCCCACCCCATTCAGATATCATAAACTTTAGGTGTAGAGGTTCCCCTATAGATATGTCACCTAGGACTGGGCATCTCTCAGACATACATTCTCTGTGACCAGTTTTGGGATTCTGCAGTAGCCTCCATCTGTTGCAAAAAGAAGCTTCTTTGATGAGTGTTGTATGGTATACGTGTTTCCCAGATAACATTGCTGCTGCTGCACCAATAGAGGTAGTTTGCTGTGCTGGGCATTATGGTTGTTAGGCTTTAGGGCTGGATTGTATGATTGATTGATTTTCTCCTTTAGCAGCTTGCATAGTCTCTTCTACAACTATGAGAGCTAAACTTCAGATAGAAGGCTTCCAGGTCAGTTCCTGCACCATAACTCCAAGTCCTGTGTCTGAAGGATGTCCTGTCTTCAGCAGTATGGTCTTATCTTCTGGGAGATAACCAAGAGCTCTGCCAATAGCCTGTGTTATTTTGGGAGGCTCTTGGACCACTCTGACCAACTATTCAAAGGGAAGTCTCTCCTGTCTGGCACTATGTTCCTTGCCATACAGCCCCCCAGGTATACATATTCATTAACATTCAGACACTGTGTGTGCATTTCTCAGGGGGTTTTAGAGGCAACACATTGCCCTCTTGCTTTCCTAGCCCCCAAGATCCATTCATCTCTACTCTCACCCCCTCAATCCGACCTCCCTCCTTCCTCCCAGTCCGAGGGTCTCCATTGTCTCCTCCCTCCCCCCAATAGCACCCACCTCCCACCACGCCTCCTCTTGAGTTCCTCCCTCCCTCACCCTCATCCCCTGTATGCGCCTCCCTTTTCCCCTCCCAGCTAAACACTCCTGCTTTGTCCACCCCCCCCCTGCAACATCTGTTCCCTACTGTGCCCCCTTTTCAGGTTCTTTCTTTTCTTTTATGTCCTTGTTTCCATTTACCTGGCTTCTGCTGTTAACATCAGGATATATACTCACATTTAAGGTACTGGTGCTATGATCTGCAAATCAGGGAGATCTGTGTATAATACTCTTTAGTTCCATCCATTTACCTGAAATCTTTTCTTATTGCCGAGTATAATTCCATTGTGTAAATGTACCACATTTTCATTATCCATTTGTCAGTTGAAGGACATTTAGGTTATTTCCATCTCTTAGCTATTGTGAAAAAAGCAACAACAAACATGGATGTACAGGTGTCTCTACAATAGGATGAGTTCTTTGTGTATTTTCCAAGGAGTGGTATAAATGGATCATATGGTGGATTCAATTTTAGTTTTTTTAGTCCGCCATACTGCTTTCCATAGTGGTTATACAAGTTTCTGTTCCCACCAGCAGTGAATGATTGTTCCCCTTCATCCTCACCAGCATTTGATGTTTTTCGTTTTCTTGATCTTAGCCAGTCTGACTGGGGTAAGATGGAACCTTAGAGTGGTGTTTATCTGCATTTCTTGTAATTACTAATGATGCTAAGTACTTTTTAAGGTGTGTCTTAGCCATTTTTATTTCTTTATTTGAGAACTCTCTGTTCAGGGCTATAGTCCATCTTTTTTATTGGTTCATTTATTTTCTTGTTTCTTTGTTTTTTGAGATCTTCATATATTCTGGATAGTAATCCTCTATTGGATGAGTGGCTGGTAAAGGTTTTCTCCCACCAGTGTGTTTACTCGTCACTTCCTTGGTTTCTTTTGCTATGTGGAAGCTTTGTAGCTTAATAAGGTCCCACTTATTGATTGTTTACCTTAATGCCTCGAGCAGCTGATGTTCGATTTAGAAACTCCTTTCCTACACCTATATCTTGGAGGGTACTGCCTATGTTTTCTTCTAGCAGCTTCAGAGTTTCAGGTTTTATATTAAGGTCTTTGATCCATTTGGAGTTGACTTTTGTGTATGGTGGAGGGTAAGGGTCCAATTTCATTCTTCTATATGTGGAGATGGAGTGTTGCCAGCACCATTTGTTGAAGATGCTGTCTTTCCTCCATTCAGTGTTCTTGGCACCTTTATCAAATATAAGGCAGCTGAAATTGCATGTACTAATGTTTGGATCTTCTGTTGTGTTCTGTTGATCTATGTGTCTGTTTTTGTGCCAGTACCGTGCTGTTTTATGAATATAGCTCTGTAATATAATATGAGGTCTGGTATAGTAATCCCCCTGGCTTCCCCCCCCCCCCCAGCATTATTCTTTCTGCCCAGGATTGCTTTGGCTATCTGGGGTCTTTTGTAATTCCATATGAATTTTAGGACAATTTTTTTCTAGCTCTGTGAAGAATGTTGTGGGTATTTTGACTGGCATTGTATTGAATCTATAGCTTGCTTTTGGTAAGATGGTCATTTTTACCATGTTAATTCTACCAATTCATGAGCATGGTAGGTCTTTGCATCCCCTAGTGTCATCTGTCTCTTTCTTTAAAAATTTAGATTTTAATGTAGAGATCTTTAATGTATTTGATTAAGTTTATTCCTAAATATTTTTTGAGGCTGTTGTGAATGGGAAGGTTTCCTTGAATGCTTTTTCTGATTGCTTGTTATTAGTATATAGAAAGACTACTGATTTTATAAGTCAGTTTTGTAACCTGCCACATTACTGAAAGTATTAATCATTTCTAACAGTTTTCTAGTGGAATTTTGGGGATTTCTTATGTATAATAACATATAATCTTCAAATAGGGATAATTTGACCTCTTCTTTTCCAAATGGTACTCCTTTAATTTCCTTCCCTTGTCTTACTGCTCTTGCAAGAGTTTTAAGCACTATATTGAAAAGGAGTGGAGATAGTGGACAGCCCTGTCTGGTTCCTGATTGTAATAGGAATGCTTCCAGTTTTTACTCCATTTAGGATGATGTTGGCTGTGGGTTTGTTGTATATAGCTTTAATTATGTTGAGGTATGTTCCCTCCAGACCAATTCTTTCTAGGACTTTTAACATGAATACGTTTGATTTTATTAAAGGCCTTTTCTGTGTCTATTGACATAAACGTGATTTTTGTCTTTAAGTCCATTTATATATTTTATTACATTTAATGACTTCTGTATATTGAATCATTCATGCATCTCTGGAATAAGTTAACTAGATCATGGTGGATGTTCTTTTTGATGTGTGTCTGAATGCATTCACAAGTTTTTCATTGTGTATCTTTGCATCTGTGTTCATTAAGGACATGGGCCTCTAGTTTTCTTTTTTGTTGTGGTTTGGGTATTCAGGCGATACTTGCTTTATAGAAGGAGTTTTGGAGTTCTCCCTCTGTTCTTTTCTTTTTGAATAATTTTAGCAGTATTTATTGTGGATCTTCTTTGAATGTCTGGTACATTTTTACTGTGAATCCATCTGGGTTTGGGCTTTTTCAGTTGGGAGGTTTTGTATTACCTTTTCAATTTCTTTATTTGTAATGGGTCTGTTTAAGCTGTTGAACTCTTCTTGGTTTAACTTTGGTGGTTCCCATGATTTTAGAAATTCATCTATTTTTCTTTAGATTTTCAATTTTAATGGAGTATAGATTTTAAAGTCTTCCCTTATAATGTTCTGGATGTTTTTTTGATGGCTGTTGTGATGTTTCCCCTTATGTCTATGTTTTTGTTAATTTGGATTTACTCTTTCTTTCTTTTGATTAACAGGGATAAGGGTTTGTCTATCTTGTTTAACTTTTCAATGAACCAGCTTTTAGATTGATTGGCTTTTTAAAAAATTTTTCTTTGTTTCTATTTCATTAATTTCTGCTCTGATTTTTGTTATTTCTTCTCATCCAGTAAGTTTTGGGTTGGTTTGTTCTTGCCTTTCCAGAGTCTTGAAATATTCTGTTAAGTCATTTACATGTGCTCTTTCTGATTTTTTAATGTAGCACTAAGAGCTGTAAACTTTCCTCTTAGGACTGCTTTTAAAGTGTGAGAGGTTTTGTTTTGTTATAGTCTCATTTTCATTTAATTCCAGGAATTTTTTTTAATGTGTATGAGTATTATGCCTGCATGTGTGTAAGGGCTACCATGTTGTCCAATGCCCACAGAGGTCAGAAGAGGGGGTAGAATCCCCTGGAACTAGAGTTATGGACAGTTGCTAGCCACCATGTGGGTGTGGGGATTTGAACTTGGGTCTTCTGCCAGAACAACCAGTGCTTTTAACTGCTGAACCATCTCTCCAGCATGTTCCAGGAATATTTTTATTTCTTTCTTAACTTCTTCTTTGACCCATTCTTCATTCAGGAGTGTGTTGTTATATGAGTTCATATAATTATATGAGTTCATATAACTACTAGAGCTTCTTTTGCTGTTGATTATAAGCTTTATTGCACTGTGATCTGATAGAATGCATGAAATTATTTCAGTTCTTTTGTATTTCTTAAGATTTGTTGTGTGTGCCAGAATGTGGTTAATTTTAGAGAAACTTGCATGAGCTGTGTAGCAGAAAGTATATTCTTTGGTGCTTGGGTGGAATACTCTGTAGATATCTGTTAGGTCTATTTCATGTAAGATGCCATTTAATTCAGGTGTCTGTTTATTCTTCGTTTAGTTGGCCTTTCTATTAAAGGTATTAAAGTCACCTACTATTACTGAGTTGAGGTTAATCGTGTCTTATAGTCCTGGAGTTCTTTTGACAGGGGAGTTGAGGCCATTGATATTTAGTGTTATTATTGAATCAATGTCTATTGAATACTGTCATTTTAGCTCCTTTGTGGCCCTATTTTGTGTTTCTGTTATTATACCTTTCTTTGTTTTCTTTCTGTGGCTTCTTGGGTACACTCATTCCTGTCTTTGGTTCTTTATATTGCTTTGAGTGTTCTTTGAAGGGCTGGTTTGGTAGACATGAATTCTTTCAGCATATTCATTTCATGAAAAATTTTCCTTTCCCCTTCTATTAAGATAGTTTTGCTGGATAAAGTGTTCAGGGATGGCATCCATGGTCGTTTAGAACTGGGAATACTTTGGCCCAGGCTCTTCTGGCTTTCATAGTTTGCATTGAAAAGTCAGCTGTAATTCTGATGGGTTTTCCTTTATATGTAACTTGTTTTTCTCTAGCAACTTTCAGAACCTCCTGATAACTGTACAGAGGTACGTTTAATGGTTTTACTATGATGTACTGTGGGGAGTTTCTGTTCTGGTCATGTCTAATTGGTGTTCTATGTGCTTCTTGAGTTTGTCTAGCTATGCCTTCCGTTAGTGTCCTTCAATGATGCTGTTGAAGATCTGGTCAATACCACTGGCCTGAGATTCTTCTCCTTGTATTTTTATAATGTATAAATTTCGTCTTTTCCTGTTGTCCCACATTTCCTACATATTCCTTTCCTGTGTTTTTAAATCT
The DNA here is from genome assembly GCF_000622305.1 of Nannospalax galili. Classification (NCBI taxonomy): domain Eukaryota; kingdom Metazoa; phylum Chordata; class Mammalia; order Rodentia; family Spalacidae; genus Nannospalax; species Nannospalax galili. The sequence continues at coordinate 930,074 of NW_008342641.1, read as the reverse complement.
AACTAGTCTTTGCTTAAGGAGTCCAGATCTTCAAGTTTGTTGTCCAGTTTTGATATTCTGTTTTCTGTTTCACTCATTCTGCTTGTGAGGCTTTCTGCTGTTGTTTCCAATTAGCATTTTGAGTTTTTCAATTCCATGTTCATTTTGGTTTGGTTTCTCTTCAGTATTTCTCTTTTTTAAGTTAACTTTTCAAGTCCTGAATTGTTTTTGTTATTTCATTAAGCCATATATTTTTATGATCTTGAGCTTTCCTCACAAGTTTATGCCTGTCCTCTTTGAGTTCTTTGACTTGTTTGTTTGTGTTTTCCTTAAGTTCTTTTATCACGTTTATGATTGTTCTTATAAATTCTGCATGCTGGGGTTCCTCAGGTTGATTCTCATTGTAGCACACTTCTGTAGGACTAGTTGGTTTTGCTGGGGACATATCCTCTTGGTTTTCTTATTATTAGTATAGCAGGGGCAGGGTTTTCTGTTGAATTTTTGTTGTCACTGAGTAATATTAAGTAGCTTCCCTACAAAGATTTATAGTTTGTAAAATACAGTAGTATTTACTGTGTGTGTTCAGATTCCTAGAATGTTATGTTTAGCAGTTTTAAGTTGTAGAATAACTTTCAAAGAAGTGAAACCTGTTTTATCATATATATTATTGATAACAGCACAGAGATTGCCATATAATTTCTTTTGCTAAAACTGTTACCAATGTAGTTGAGGGATCCTTTGCTCAGTTCAGCAGAAATCATGAAAACCAAAAGTGAAGCTCCCTTTAGCATGAAGAGCTCTCAGGTCTTAGTGTTAGCTGCTCTCCATATTAACAGTTCATAGTGATCCCCGCTCTGAGCAGTAGCAGCTGCTAGTGCTGCCAGCTGTCACTGTTATCAGCTCCTAGTGCTCTAAGTGGAGCTGAGGGCTCCTCTGCTCATTTCAAGATTCACGTAATGAAAAGGCAGAGCAAAACCATCATACAGAGGCTTTATTGGGAACTTACCATGCAGCACACAGGAGGCCGTAGTTCCCAGACTGACTCTGAGGACATGAGGATTGATGCTTATGTAGGGGAAAGGGCCAGGCCAGCAGAGGCCTGGAGTCATCTGTTGACTGGAGAATTTCTACTCCTATCCTGATAGCTATTTGTATGTAGCACCACTTTTTGTACTTGACAACAGTCTGCATACTGAATCCATCAGCAGTTGTCTGATGTGTTGTGGGAGGTGTTCCCATTGCTATGGTAGGCAACTGTAAGAGAATCCCTGGCAAGTCAGAAAGGAAGCTGGTGGTAGTAGATACGGCAGTTGTAGAAGAGCAGCTGCTGGGGCTGAGATGATGTGACAGCAGCAGCATCAACAGCGATGCCAGCAGCCAGAGTGGCAACGGGAAACATGCTGTGGCAGCTGCAGAAGTCACGGTGGTCAGAGAGGGAGCCACAGAGACAGCAGGTCCAGTAGTGCTGCTTCAGCTGCAGAAGTGATGGTGGGGCTCCTTCTGGCCTCATACCCACTGTAGCAGTTATTTTTCTGTTGCTGTGATAAATACCAAGAACAAGGAAACTTATAAAAGGAAGAGTTCTTTTGGCTTTTGATTGCAGAGGGATGAATCCATCATGGTCGGGGAGTTGTGGCAGGAGGAAGATGGAGCAAAGAGCTGAGAGTTTGCATCTTCAAGGACAGGAAACAGAGAGCAACAAACTTGGTGTGACCAAGGGTATATACTCTCAAAGCTCGCTTCAAGTGACATGCTTCTTCCAGCAAAGTCACACCTCCTGAATCTCTGCAAACAGTGCCATCAACTGAGAGCAAAGTATTGAAATACTTGGAACTGATGGGAAATATTCCTCATTCAAACCAGCATACCCTCTAACCTAGAGCCCAGTTTCACAGGCCCAGTGTGACTGCCTACCTTTAATCTAGGATGGCAGAAACTGTCAGTGGAGGGGCCAGTCATGCACTACATTAGTCCCCACTCTTTTAGACTGAGGCAGCTTTAGTAAATCAGCAGCAAAAACAACCCATGTCCAAGAAAAGTAAAAATAAACAGAAAAAAACCCATATACTGCTCACAAATAAGGAAAGCAAAGTAAGCAAAATGCTCTATCAGCTTTGGGGAGGGTGGACCACTTCCTAGTCTATCTCAAAACTATGCTTTAGCTATGTCACTGTTAGTTATAAAGTATGTTATATCGTGAAGTGCTTTTCTTTATTCCATGAAATAACATTTATGATAACCTGATCTGCTTCATGTAATTCAGTGTTGTTGATTGTTCTTTAATATCGTATTTCTTTTTTTTTTTCTCTTTACCTTCTAGAAAGCTGAGAATAAAGCTTGGTTTTCCATTGTAATTGGTTTTCTTAGTCCTCTCCTTCTCTTACCATTGTTTATAGTTGTTGTGATTTCATTCCTTCTCTGAATGCTATTAAAACTCTTATTTTCATTTTGAAAGCAGTTCAGAATTAATAATAAGTTAAGAATACTCCAGTATTACCTACTAGGGATTTAGGCAATGGGCTCTACCTACCCTCATTCCTTCTTCTTATTTACAGGCATCTCTTAAAATTGAACTATTCATTTCTTGGCTTATCCATAACAGATTATTTGTTCCAGACCTGTTTTTTCATATTGCCCCTTGTGCTTATAAAGTTCCTTTGTAGTTCTGTTTGCTATTTCAATATGAACTCAGGCCACACTATTAAGAATTTACTCTATCTAGATTTGATGGAAAAGTTTAATAAAGGTAAATTTTAAAATAATTGTTGCTTTCATTATTTGAAGCAGATCATTCAGAATATATTTTATTAGGAAAATATGTTTAATTTTGTAGAATTACAAAATTTTTCAGGCCTGGGAGCTGGGAGAGTGGACTGGAATTTCTGGGGTTGGGGAAATCAGATCTAGCAGTACTCATAGATCTAGAAGGTTCACAGAGCTGTGTGATATTAGAGTAGACCTAAGAGCTGGGATGGTGAACAGGGAATTTTTGAGAATTTATCAGTTTTCTTCTATTGATAGTGTGTCTTTAACATTGATAATTATGCAGCAGAATATCAGGTTTACTGAACTAATTATCAAAATATGATAGTTTGCGTTAGCCAAAGAGCCACCCAATTTTATATTTCTTATTTACATTTTAGGTATATGCATGTCCTTGCAAGTTACTAATTTCATTGAAGTGCCAAGCATTAAATTAAGTAATTATCAAGTAATCTCATAAAAGAACTTGACAGTGATGTCATTATGTTGTTAGTGTCTGGTATGTTTAGCTTACCTCAAAAGAAGAATCTTCTGGTACTAAAGTCAGTGGTTACGGTCCTCTCCAGCTTAGGGTTTAAATTAATTCCAGAATAGTTGAGGATACTTTAGTTTTCTCATTTCGTCTTTTGAAGGACAGGCCTGTAGTTCTTTTTTCTGAAGAGACTTAATGTTTACATCTTTCAGTTTATCATTCAGTGTTACTCTATAAGCACTTGTCTCATTTGGAAGACAGAATATAGTGGAATAATAAACAAGACTTGGTATTAATACATCCAGTGGATAATATTAGTAATATAGTGTGGTATTTATTATCACACCAACATCATAATCACCTGAACAAATACACTGACCCTTAAATTAAGTTTTAAGAGTGGCCCCAAACTCAGAGGACACTACTGGTTCCTGTAGCTATCTATTAGAACTGTCTGTATCCCAGAACTGTGTCAATGGATCTTTCTTGTCCCCTCAGCCAGTGCAGATGAGCTGTCTGTTCTTACCCTGTGTCAGTGGAACTGCCTCTGGACCCATGTGTCTTTCACTGTGGTGTGTTGTACAGTGTCCTCATCCTGATCATCATTCCAACCTTTTCATCGGCCACACACCCATATTTTGTTCACAGTGGTTTCTCCAGCTTCATTGGGAAGTACACATTCAAGTTGGCTCTACCTTTTTTTTTTTTTCCTCCTGATCTTTTTGAGACAAGGACTCCCTATGGCCCTAGCCGTCCTGGAACTCACTATGTAGACCAGGCTGGCCTTGAACTCAGAGATCCGCCTGCCTCTGCCTCCCAAGTGCTGGGAATAAGGTGT
>NW_008342641.1:923585-924725 GCF_000622305.1 Nannospalax galili | reverse complement strand
AGCCGTCCTGGAACTCACTATGTAGACCAGGCTGGCCTTGAACTCAGAGATCCGCCTGCCTCTGCCTCCCAAGTGCTGGGAATAAGGTGTGCGCCACCACACTCTACCTTTTTAAAAAATTTTTTATTTATGACTCTCTCACCTCCCTCTGCTTCCCTGGGCCTGCAGGACCCGCAGGCCTCTCTCCTACTTGCAGGCTTCTCTCTCCAGGGTAAGTTGATTGGGCGTTCTTCGCCTTAACTCCCCCAGCCTCACACCCATCTCCTCCGCCAGTCTCTCCTCCTAGCCTGGGTCCTGTCCCATTCCTTGTCTTGGTGCCCCAGACACCTGAGGAACCACCACTGCTTCTTCCTGATCCTTTGCATCCAGAGCAACTCAGTTCCTTCTCAGGTCCCCAGGAGCACTGCTTCTGGGCCTGGCCCCCGACCTCACCTTCCTCTGCCTCCCTGGGTCTTCACAACCCATGCAGCCTCTTTCCTGGACACTAGGGCTGACTTTCCTCTTCCTGGTCCTTTGTATGCAGACCAACCCAGCTCCTCAGTGCAGTCCCCAGGGGCCCTTGGGGCCGCCTCCCGCCTCCATCTTCCTTTGTATCTCCAGGGGGCAAGGCCACCAGCTGCCCTAGACCAGCATCTTTCCTGGCTTCCAAGCCACTGCAACCCCCAAATTCCTGAGGCCAAAATCTATCCTGGAGTGATCCAGACATTAGGAGACAGAGAGCATGTGATCTTCATCTGACTTGGGCCTCTGTGGGAAATCCTGAAGACAAAATCAATCTGGCCACTCCAATATAAAATCAAAAGAGAGAACTGGAAGCTTAGAGGAACCACCCTTTCATGCACAAAAAGTAAACCACAAAGACACATAAAGTTTACAAAAAGAAGCAGACCTAAACTTGAAGGCTTGAGTCTCACACAAGAATCAGAGACTACAAAAGAAATTCACATATCATAATCATAGAGAAAGAATAATGACATGAAAAACCAAAATAACATATCCCCACCAAATACCAGTAGTCCTCTAGAGGAGTACAATGAGAACCCCTTAGAGATAATGCAGGACATGGAACTCGAACAATTATAAACATGATAAAAGAATTCAGTGAATTTAAAGAACACACACAAAAAAAGAAATCAAAGA
>NW_008342641.1:921042-923411 GCF_000622305.1 Nannospalax galili | reverse complement strand
AAAGGAGATAGGGATAAACTTCTGAATGAATTCAGAAAAGAGCTAGAAATATTGAAGACTACTCAGGCTGAAATGAAGAAGGAAGTGAAACACTAAGCCAATTAGAAATGACAGGAGAAAGCATCGCCAATAGGATGAATGAAATGGAAAACAGAGTAACAAGACTGGAAGATAAAGTGTACGAACTCGATCACTCAAGCAGATTATGAAAAATTTAAGAAATCACAAGAGTAGAACATGCAGGAATTGTGTGACACCATAAAAAGACCAAACTTATGAATCATAGGCATACAGGAAGGAGAATAATCCCAAGCTAAGGGTATGGACCAGCTCTTCAACAGACTAATGGAAGAAAATTTCCCAAACTTAAAGAAAGACATGCCCATACAAATACAAGAAGCATATAGAACACCGAAGAGACAGGACCAGAAAAGAAACTCTCCATGGGACATCACAGTAAAAACACTAACCACCCAAAACAAAGAGACAATTCTGAAAGCTGCAAAAGAGAAACAAGTCACATGTAAAGGAAAACCCATTAGGATTACAGCTGACTTCAGTGCAAACTATGAAAGCCAGAAGAGCCTGGACCAAAGTATTCCCAGTTTTAAATGACCACAGATGCCAACCCAGATGACTGTATTCAGCCAAAATGTCTATTATAGTCGCAGGGGAAAAAAAAATCTTCTATGACATAAATAGGCTGAAGAAATTCATGTCCACAAAACCAGCCCTTCAGAGAGTTCTGGAAGCAGTACAAAGAGCTGAAGGAAGGAACGACTATACCCAAAGGGTTGTGGAAAGAAATTCAATGAAGGTATAATTGTGGAAAAGTACAGCTACATCATGAGTGTAAATGGAAATAAAAATGACAAGATTCAATTCTCATCTTTCATTAATAACTTTAAATATTAACAGACTGAACTGCCCAATCAAAAGACACAGACTAGGTGAATGGGTTAAGAAACAAAATCCATCTTTTTTTTTTTTGTCTGGAAGAAACACATCTCACTTTGAAGGACAGATACTCTCTTAAAGTGAAAGGATGGAAAAAAATATACCAAGCAAATGGTATGCAGAAAAAAGTAGGCATTGCAATTCTAATATCTGACAAAATAGACTTTAAACTAACACTACTCAGAAGAGATAAAGAGGGCCACTCAAAGGGACAATGAATCAAGAAGATTTTACAATCATGAGCATATATTCACCAAACTCTGGTGCACCCAGCTTCATAAAAACAATACTATAGGACTTTAAGACCCAGATTAATTCCAACTCATTAACAGTAGGGAACCTCAATACCCCACTGTCTCCATTAGATAGGTCAACAGGGAAGAGAGTTAACAGAGAGGCGTCTGAATTAAACTATACCATATATCAAATGGACTTAACAGACATCTACTGAGTATTCTACCCAAGCACCAAAGGACATGCTTTCTACTCAACACCCCGTGGAACCTTCTCCAAAATTGACCATGTCCTGGGGCACAAAACAAACCTCAACAAATACAAAAAGACTGAAATAATTCCATGCATTCTATAAGACTACAATACAATAAAGCTTACAATCAACACTGGAAGAAGCCCTATTCACCACACGAACACATGGAGATTAAACAACACACTCCTGAATGTTGAATGGGTCAAAAGAGAAATTAAGAAAGAAATAAAAGTATTCCTGGAACTAAATGAAAAGGACAGTACAACACAACAAAACATCTAGGACACACTGAAAGAGGTCCTTAGAGGGAAGTTTATAGCTCTAAGTGCCTACATCAAAAAATTGGAAAGAACAGAAATAAATGACTTAACTTTGCAACTAAACACACTTGAAAAACAACAGGAAATGAATCCCAAACCCAGCAGACGAGAAGAAATATCAAAAATCAGAGCAGAAATTAATGAAACTGAAATAAAGAAAACAATATAAAGAATCAACGAATCCAAGAGCTGGTTCTTTGAAAAGATTATCAAGATTGACCAACCACTATCCTAGTTAACCAAAAGAAAGAAAGAGCACCTCCAAATCAACAAAATCAGAGATGAACAGGGAAACATCACAACAGACACCAGAAAGATTCAAAACATTATAAGGGAATACTTTAAAAACCTATATGCTACTAAATTTGAAAACCTAAAAGAAATGGATGGATATCTAAAGGCATGGGAATTACCAAAACGAAATCAAGAAGAAATTAACAGCATAAACAGACCCATAAGACAAAAAGAAATTGAAACAATAATACAGTACATCCCGAGTAAAAAAAAGCACAGGAGCAGATGAAATTATAGCAGAATTCTATCATTTAAAGAAGATCTACATCCAATACTACTTAATTCATTCAAAAAGATAGAAATGGAGGGAG
>NW_008342641.1:907217-920866 GCF_000622305.1 Nannospalax galili | reverse complement strand
CTCAAAGACAAGAACCACATGGTCATCTCAATAGATGCAGAGAAGGCCTTTGACAAAATTCAACATGGATTTATGTTCAAAGTCCTTGAGGGAATTGGACTGGAGGGAACATACCTCAACATAATTAAAGCCATGTATAACAAACCTACAGTGAACATCATTCTAAATGGAGAAAAAAATGGAAGCATTCCCATTGAAATCAGAAACCAGACAAGGCTGTCCACTAACTCCACTTCTTTTTAACATAGGGCTTGAAACTCTTGCAAGAGCAATAAGAAAAGAGCAGGAAATTAAAGGAGTGATAATTGGAAAAGAAGAGATCAATTTATCCCTTTTTGCAGGTGATATGATAGTATATCTAAGAGATACCAAAAAATTCCACCAGAAAACTCCTAAAAATTATTAAGGTCAGTAAAGTGGCAGATTACAAAATTAACCTACAAAAGTCTGTAGCCTTTCTATATACCAATAACACGCAATCAGAGAGCACATGGAAACACTCCCTTTCACAATAGATGCAAAAAAATGAAATATCTTGGAGTAAACCTGACCAAAGACATTAAAGTGCTCTACAATGAAAAATTTTAAATTATTAAAGAGATTGGGGAAGACATCAGAACATGGAGGGACCTCCCATGCTCATGGGTTGGAAGAATTAATATTGTGAAAATGACCATCCTACCAAAAGTCATTTAGAGATTCAATACAATGCCAGTCAAAATCCCCATGATATTTTTCACAGAATTGGAAAAAAACATCCAAAGTTTCATATGGAAGCACAAAAGACATTGGATAACCAAACCAACCCTGAGCACTAAGAGCAATGCCGGGGGATTACTATACCAGTGGTGAGCTGTATTACAGAGCTATAGTCATAAAAACAACATGGTAGTGGCACAAAAATAGACCCGTAGATCAATGGAACAAAATCGAAGACCCAAATATGAGTACATGATATTTTAGCCACCTGATATTTGACAAAGGGGCCAAGAATATTCACTGGAGGAAAGACAGCATGTTCAGCAAATGGTGCTGGCAAAACTGGATCTCCACCTGTAGAAGAATGAAACTAAACCCCTATCTTTCACCCTACACAAAAGTCAATTCCAAATGGCTCAAAGACCTCAATGTAAAGCCTGAAACCTGAAACTGTTAGAAGAAAACATTGGTAAAAACCTTCAAGATAAAGGTGTATGAAAGGATTTTCTAAACTGGACATCAATTTCTCAGGAAACAAGAGCAAGAATTAACAAATGGGACCTCATTAAACTAAAAAGTTTCTGTACATCAAAGGAGGCACCAGAGAAGTGATCAGAAAACCCACAGAATGGGAGAAAATCTTTATCAGTGACACATCTGACAGAGGTTTAATATCCAGAATATAAAACAAACTCAAAAAATGGAGAATCAAGACAAGAAGCAACCCAATTAAAAGATGGGCTAAGGACCTGAACAGAGAGTTCTCAGAAGGGGAAGTAAAGATGGCTAAGAGGCGTCTTAAAAGATGTTCAATATCATTAATAATTAGGGAAAGGCAAATTAAAACCACTTTAAGATTTCATCTTATACAAGTCAGACTGGCTAAGATCAAGAGAACAAATGATTCCAAATGTTGGAGAGGATGTGGGGAAATGGGAACACTCATCCCCTCCTGGTAGGGCTTCAAACTTGTTCAACCCCTATGGAAAACAGTGTAGAGAACTTTTAAAAAACTGCAAATGAATCTACCATTTGACAAAGTTATACCACTCCTTGCCATAGACCCAAAGAACTCATCCTATTGCAGAGACCCTTGTACATCCATGATTGTTGCTGCTCTTTTCACAATAGCTAAGAGATGGAAGCAACCTAAGTGTCCCTCAGTTGACAAGTGGATAATGAAAATGTGGTTCATTTATATAATAGAGTTTTACTCAGCAGAAAAGAAAGATGAAATCATGAAACTTGCAGGTAAATGGATGGAACTAGAAACTGTTATACTAAGTGAAGTAACACAGACTCAGAAAAAAAAAAATCGACATATGTTCTCCCTCATATGTGGATCCTAGAATCAAACCCTGATAAGTGAGTATGTATTCAGACATAACTACAGGAACCAGGATAATGGAAAGGAAACAGGGAGGTAAAGGAAAAGAAAGAACCTGAAAGAGAAGAACAGTAGGAAACAGGCCTTAATAAGGGAGATATGGACAAACATTGGGTTAGTTTAAGGGAGGGGGGAGGAAAGGGTATACAAGGAACCTAGCGGATAAGGGAAAAGGAGCTCAAGAGAGGTAGTGCCATAGGAGAAGGGTATTATTAAGGGAGAAAGGGGAAAGATGGGGGCACCTTAAGTGGGAAAACTTTGGTGGAGTGGTGAGACAATGCAAGAGATAAATAGTACCTAGCTAGTTCTGAAAACCAGTGGGAACCATATTACTCCTACAACCTACCAATAAATTATACATAGCAGATCAAGAAATTATGTCTATGTAAGTTTTACCTGAGAACAATTTGTCTTTCCCCAAGATTTATCTACATGACACACTGTAATTAAAAGTACCAGACTGGTGGAATTAACCTTCTTGGATGTTTAACAGCCATAGTTTGAGTCCTATATTAATGTGGTCAGAGGGACTTAAAGGACAGTTTTTGCCACTTGCCCTCTAAGGTTGATTAAGTTCCAGAGCACTATAGAACATCTCTCAAAATGTCCTGTAACTGTGGTGAGTCACCTGTCCTCTTCTTCAGGGAGGACATGGAGACCCCACAAGATGGATGGAAACCATTGTCCAGTCTACAAAGAGGAGGTCCAACTCAGAGGAAATATGTCATTCATGCTTCCAAGGGGAGCCAGACGTGGTTGAGCAGGACCATTGATTTATATTCATATAGATGGAACTGGTAAAATCCTCTCAAGCCCATGTGACCCCTGAGGAACAGATCCTCAAATTACCTTAAGAGTAAAAATAAATTGGTTTATCTGGACCAATTGTAAGGTCTTAAACATCCAAAAGGAAAGTATAACCAAAGATTAAAGGGTCAATATAATTTCTTAAGAGTCCCTATGCCTAGCCTAAGGCTACATAACAAGCAACAGTGTCAGATAGGAGATACCTTCTTTTGAGTTGTTGGCCACAGTGACCAAAGGGACTCCCAGATTGTAACCCAGCATAGAACTTGGAAAATGAACAGCATACCCCATTCTTATCTAAAGGAATATTGACAACTGATTGCTGCTAGAAGAGGAACAGCTGACCCTCCTAAAACAAAGACCTCTACATAGCCTGACTAGATTCAACAGAAGGGCAAGTAGTGGGGATTGGCTGGGGTACCAACAACACAGCAGACAGTAGCAGGGATATCAGAATATAAGGGCTCTAGTTGGGGGAGGGAGGCTATGGGAGGGTGCCATCTGGGAAGTGTGTGTATAGTTGAGTAAGATGGTTTGGGATGTTCTGTGCGATATACACAAAAAAAAATCAATGAATTTTCAAATATGTATTATATTTGAGGAAGAAGCTTAGAAATTTACATCATGCTAATTAGTAGAGGTGGTAAACATTACCATCGATATCTATCCGATGACTTTACAGACATACACAGGTGCCAATGGCCCAACTGCATCTGATTATGACTGGTAATAATCAGATGCATACAGATTAGAGATGCATGCACCAACACCTCAGTGTTAATAGCAAAAACAATGAGTCTTTCTGCAAGGAGCAATGTATTCTAAAATGAAATGGAAATCTTTTTTAAAGGTTAAAAACTCATTCAATTTTATGTTTTACAGGGCTTGTACTGAGTTCAGTATTGTGTAATGGTATTAACTCACCTGTGAACGTAGAACCTTGCACCCACTTGTGAAAGAGATGTACTCTTGCTCTGGAGTGTGTTACTGAATATGTTAAATCTGTAGTGAAATGCTTCTTCTAATCATGTAGTTATTAAAATTTAAAAAAATGATAAAAATTTAAGAATAATAATTAGTAGATGTGAAAAACATTACCATTGAAATCTACCTGATGACTTTATGTCCATGGTCAGATGCCATGGAGATCAGAAAGTAACCAACTATCATAGTAGTGATCAGATATATAGAGATTAGAAATGCATGCGCAAACATCTTAATGTCGGTTGCATTGAAAGTGAATTTTTCTGTATGAAACTGTGTATTTTAATAATGAAATGGAGATCTTTTTTAAAGGTTAAAACCTCATTTAACTTTATGTCTTATAGGGTTTATACTGAGTACTATATTGTATAACTGTAATAATTCAAATGTAAACCTAAAAATTTACAGCCAATTCTGAAAAAGATACATCTTAGCTCTCAAAGTTGTTATTGAATATGTCAGTGCTATTGTAATAAAATACTTCTTCTAATTTTGTTGTTATTAAAGAAATAATTAACAAAAACAATATCCAAGCTAGACATTTCTGGAATATTTTTAAAAGATTCTTTTGTATCAATATGCTCTTCTTTTGGTATTTTAGCTTCTATTTTTATTAGCATGTTCAATGTATATTTAAATCTCACCTGCTCCCATCTCTCATATCTGAAATTGTTATACCTCAACATGGTACTTAATATTTTAATGTATAGGAACATCACAATGCTAGTATTTTGTTGACCTCTGCGATATTTACATCCATAAAACATACTGATCTTTAATTTTCCTGTGGTAACTTTAATCTTAGTGTCATGATTTCCCATTTATCATGTATAACTTTGGAGATTTTGTTTGGGAGGGTGATAAAAATTATATAAATTTTTGTTATAACATAAAAATAAATTTATGACAGTGAAAAGAAGACAGATAAAAATTTTTCTTTAATTTTTAAAAATTTTATTTATTATTATTATTTTTTTTTTTTGGTTTTTTTGAGACAAGGTCTCCCTGTAGCCCCAGCTGTCCTGGAACTCACTATGTGTACCAGGCTGGCCTTGTACTCACCGAGATCCGCCTGCCTCTGCCTCCCGAGTGCTGGGATTAAAGGCGTGCACCACTGTGTATGCATGTATTGCCTTGTGTAGGTAAGTGCGCTTGTGTCATGCAGTGCTCATGGAAGACAGAAGACATTGTAGGATCCCCTGGAACTGGAGTTATGGACAGTTGTTAACTGCCATATGGATTCTGAGATTTGAAACTGGGTCTTCTGCAAGAACAACCAGTGTTCTTAACCACTGAGCCATCTCTCCAGCCCTATTTATTTATTTTTGTTTTATGTTTATGCATGGATTGCCTACATGTAGGTATGTTCATCCGTGTCATTCCATGCCTGCAGAGATCAGAAGAGGCTGTTGGACCCCCTGGGACTGGAGTTATAGACAGTTGTTAGCTGCTGTGTGGGTGCTGGGATTTGAACCCGGGTCTCCTTCAAGAACAAGCAGTGTTCATAACTGCTGAGCCATCTCTCCAGCCCCTTGGCTTTATGTTTTAATCTTAACATACCGTCTGGCCTTTTCATCCCTAGTATCTCATTCATCCTAGGTCACACATCCTTTCCCAGTCTCCACTTTGTCCAATAGAGATGGGTGAGTGTGGTGTTTGCAGTGCTTTGATGTATGAATCCTCAAGAATACTCATATTTATTCATTATCTTTTTGGGTAGAGTACCAAACTGAGGTTGCCAAGGAGATTGCCCCTTCATCACACCCAAGATTGCACATGTTTTTGCTGGAGTTAAGTCATTAGTTCAGATGATGCCCATTAATAAAAGTCTTTCCCACAATAAAAAAGAATTAAAATGTCAGGAATTACAGAATATTGGTGCAGCTGTGCAAATCTGAAGAACAGAGAAGCTTGGACATCAAATCTTGAAGGAAGACAACTCTTGCATAAGAGTGGAAATATGGCCTGTGACTTGTGAATGGACTCTTTTTAGGCATCTGTTTTTTTCTGTGTTTGATATCAGACACATTTTTATATGGCCCAATAATTAAAACAGAAAATAAGCATTAGAACTGTGTTCAGTGGCCACCTATGCCTCCTGGATTTGTAAAAATTTTAGCCTTTGTACTGGAAAGATGGCTCAGTGGTTAAGAGCACTGGCTGCTCTTGCAGAGGACTCAAGTTCGGTTCCCAGCACCCAAGTGGCAGCTAACAACCATCCATAAGTTCAGTTTCAGGACTCTAACACCCTCTTCTGACCTCCACGGGCATTGTACAACACAGGTGAACTTACATACATGCAGACAATAGACTCATATACATAAAATAAGAAATAAAATATTAAACAATTTTCTAGCCTTAGACTTAAGTGTTGGTGGAGAGATTGAATAATGGGAACTCTTCATGTGCATATAATGTTTGATTTAACAATTTCACCTATAGTTATATACGATCTAGGGAATACTTTTCAGACTTTTTTTAATGTGATGCCCATACTGAAAGAAGTACATTATGTGTCATGAATTAGTATATGAAAATGTGAGATGAAAATTCTTATACTAGTTGCCCTTACTGCAAATAATGCAGATAAACATACACTAATCCTGTATTAAATGTGAATTTAATCATTTAAATAAAATTAAAATTCCAAATTAAATTCAAATTTTAGGAAACATTTAAATTTATATAGATTCTTGGCTTATTCCTACAACTTTATTCTTATGGATATTGATTTTTTGGCTAAGAATCTGTGCATATCATTTTGATATTTTCTATTATATTCCATTTTTTCAAACCTTGATTTGATGACTAACTTGAACTAATGAACTATTCTTAGATTGTAGTCTATAGTTTGAAAAGTACTACTTGAGAGTAATTTTTGCTCATGTATATCTATAGACGTGCTTGAGAGTACTCTGCCTGATTTCTGCACCTCTTTCTATAAGTGGAAATAGATGAAAAATACACTGACAAGAAACAGATAAATATGGCATATTCACATGATTAAGCCATGCTTTGCACCAGTGTATTTGAATTATCACTATATCCATCCATATGGATGAATTTGGGTACATTTTCTCAGAGAAAATAAGCTAAGAATTGAGATACAGTATATTCACCAATTAGGTATCACTTAGGCATCTGGTTAATGTGAAGAGTATTTAGCTAAAATTATTGTAATTTTAACATTCTTTCTACAGAGCAAAAAATTTTAGTACTCACTAACTTTTTAATTTTTTAATGATTTTATGCCTTCATAAAAACATAATTGTTCTTCTGAAAGGCATTCAACTAAGAAAATAACTCTTATTTTATCTATACTTAACATTTTCATTATTAGAATGTTTGAAAAACTTTTGCTTTTTTTTCCTTTGTACACTTGAATTCTGAAAGTTTGCTTTCTACATATGGCTTAATATATAAAATTTATTTATTTTTATTTTATGTGAATGAGTGCTTTGCCTGCGTGTATGTAAGTACACCTGTGTGTGCAGTGCCTGTGGAGACCAGAAGAGGGTGTTGTTGGAACCCCTGGAACTGGAGTTAACAGATGATTATTAACTGCCATATGAGTGCTGGGAACTGAACCTGGGTCCTCTGCAACAGTAGCCAGTGCTCTTAACCACTGAACCATTTCTCTAGCCCTGGTTTAATGTTGGGTATTCAGTTTTTATGTGTTTTTTATCTTAAACTAATAGATACGTGCATACTTGTACATTTAAGTGAAAAATGCATGAACAGTCATAGGAAATAAGAACTGTAATATTGGACTTTATTAGGAAAGCTAGTTAGTCCTAACACTGGAAATTAAATTCTAAAGCTTATAAAGTAAGCTCTTTTTTTCATAGAGATACCAGCTTAACAGTAGTTTAACTTTTTTCCTCAGAGTGAATCAATTCTAAAACAGGAAATAGAAGATCTTGTAAAGATGAAGATTGCAGTTGATGAAGAAAATACTTTCTTGAGGAAAGAATTCAGTGATTTACAGAAGAAACTTAAATATAAAAGTCAAGAAGTTAAGGTGTGTTGACTTGTACATAGGTTTACAGTATCTTTGCTTTGAAGTCTTCCTTGAAGCTTTGTCAAACTCTGAGGCACAGAAAGTGACAGGCTTAGAGGAAAATTGCCTTAGGCCCTGATATACCACAGTTTTCTAACATGCAAAAACTCTGATAAAGATGCTTTAAAGCTAAGACTCCAAGCTTTATAACTTATAGATAAATAGTTAATGATAGAAATGGAGCTAAGAAAGTAGGAGTGTGAATATGTGGCTTCTTGTAATTAGATTCTGATGGCTCTGGCATTATTAATTGATAAAACCTAGGTCTGGGAGGATATGTCTGTGTGGGTCTCAAAAATAGCTGGGGACAGCATCAAAGGCAGCTTGATCAATTAATGGGCTCTTTGCAAATGTGTACTCATCAAAGCTGTCATCCAGTGAAAAAATATGACCCATCCACCTCCATGAAAAGAGGCCAATAAAGTACACAGGTGACCTTGGCCATCAAATGTAGAAGAAGCTGCTGTGAGGGTAAAACTGCACAGTTTATTTTTGTTGATTAGTTCTCACTTTTTTTTTCTTGTTTATCGGTCCTTATGGTACTGTTCTACAGGATGCTAAGGACTGTGTACAGAATAAAGAAGAGCAAAACAGACTGGTTATAAAAAATCTGGAGGAGGAAAATGAGAAATTAAGTACCCGCTGCACTGACCTGCTAAATGACCTGGAGAAACTGAGGAACCAGGAAGCACATTGGAGAAAAGAAAAATGCAGGACTGATGCAAAAATAAAGGTATACAGAGTGGTGAGTCCACACTGCTCTTCTGAGTCTAACATCTTACAGGAACCTTAATACATGGTATTTTCTTTAAATAAGTTATATATTCAGATCCACCAGTGGGGGCTAGCATTAATTTATATTCTTTCACTTAAGACCCATAGCTTTTTAAATATTGATGTTGCAAAGCAGGAAACTGACTTCAAATAGTTGTCCTAAAATGCAGTCATTAAAAATAAAGGCTATTGCTTTTGAAATAAACTATGTTCTGAAAAATATACATAGAATGATAGATTTTTGCTTTTTAAAATTTAGGCCTAAATTTATATATGTGGGTAGAATTCATTATAATACAATTTTTGAGATTATTTTCTGTGTTCTTTAAGAATAAATTGTAAAATACCCCACAAAACAGTTAAAAATACTCATACATGGTTTGAAGATAGTGATTTCTTTGACTTGAAGAAGCAAATAAAATTTTAATAGATGATAAAAGCTGTTATATCCTTTATTATATTCACCATCTTTTTTGATACCATTTTAAAATAGAACATCTTTCTGTGGCATTCTCTTTGTCTTAAGGTTTTGCTAAATTTTCTCATCAAATTTCAAGTTCCTCTTTTATCATAGATTTTACTGGAAAAGGCACAAACAAGTAAGTTACGCTAGCAAATATGGTTGTCTTTCTATGCATGTGCACAAATAAAGAATATATAAGCATATATATTCATATATTCAGCAAATATATTGTTTATATGACTGTGACATGTATATATGTACATGTTCAGATGCATATGTGCATATATGCATGAGTATTTGTTAGGCAAGTTGGATAAGTTGGAGTATGAATCTATCCATTGCAGACATTGAAGGATATATATTTTCTTAGTCAACAAAGAATCAGTGAGCTATTTAGGTAATTGAATCCTGGTATGTTTGTTTTCTAAATTTTTATCATTTTCTTCAAATGTGTAACTGGTAAATATTTGGTAGTTTTATAGGGATAGGTGAGAGTGTCTTGTGTTAGTTTACAGTTATGATAGTTGGGTTATTTTCTCATTTTTGTGTGTGTGTCATTCAGATAATCAGTTTGATAATTAGTCATTACTTTTAATTGGATGGCATTTTGTACCTTGAATACAATTAATTGCACTTTAAAATTTTGTGACTTGATAGAGTCAGGGTTTTATTTACTTCTTGAATGGTTTGGTTAAGAATTTTATATCATAAACAATTTCCATCCTAAAGTATTTACTTGTTTATAACTCATTATCAGATACTGTTTAATAGTTTATTCATTCATTTATTGATTTAGGATATAATCTAAGTTTCCTTGTGTGTATGGGTTTGTTTCTACACAATGATTTTTGTGAGTTTAGACATTGTAGTTTTTTAATTTGAATCAATATTGGCTTGCAAAGTCTGCTTCATTCTTTCTGAGCTCTTTATAATATAAGAAGCATTATAGTATATAGTATATAATATTAAGAAGCATTTGTTAGTAAATAATGTTAGAAAAACAACTGGTATTAACTACACTTAATTTTAAAAATTATTTTGAAAGAATTGTAATTCTACTACCTATGTATGTGAAATATAATTTTTTTTTGTTTTTAAAATTTTTTAAATTTATTCTTATTTTGTATGTGTGTATTGCCTGCATGTAGGTAAGTGCACCTGTGTTGTGCAATGCCCGTGGAGGACAGAAGAGGCTGTCGGATCCCCTGGGACCAGAGTTTCAGGCAGTTGTTAGCTGCCATGTGGATGCTGGGATTCGAACCCATGTCTTCTGCAAGAACAACCAGTGTCTTAACCGCTGAGCCATCTCTTCTGCCCAAAAATATAGTTTTATAATGTCCTCTAAATGATATTGCTCACTTTTATTAGATATTTCTGTAGCCACTAATATTATTATAAACAACATTGTATTAAGGCAAGATATATATTTTGAATTATATTTTAAAATTATTTCTATAATACAGAAATGCAATTCATTTCTTTTATCTTGATCTGATAAACAAATTTTCCCAGCTGTCTTATTCTAGTATTTTGTAAGTTCATCTACATTTTTCTGTTTTATGATTAGCATTGTCAATAAGTAGTCTTTGATTTTTTTTCTTTTGTTAAAAAACTTTATAAAATATTGTTTACATACTACTTAATCCATTTGAAGGGTAGAATTCAATGTTTTTAAGTTCTTCACAAAGTTATGAGTATCACAATGATCAACTTTAGAATATTATCATTAATGCAAAAAGAAATCCTGTACCTTTCAGCAGTCATATCCCATTTTTCCTAGCATTCAGTTGCTGCTAAAACTAAGCTACTTTATCTATTTATACACATTTTTATTAATGTAATCATAGTATGTGATCTTTTTAAGTGGCATCTTTTATGTGGAATGATGTGTTTAGGGTTTATCTCTTGTAGCATAAATTAGTGCTTCATTTTTATATTGTTGAAAAATTGAATTTTATTTATCTGTGGATCTCTGTGTTGTTGCTGCTTGTATTAGTTACCTTTTATTCCCACAACAAAATAAAATACCATGACCAAAGGTCACTTAAGGAAGAGTTTTTTTTTGGCTTATGTTTCCAGAGGGTTAGAGTCCATCATGGTGGGGATGGCATGGCACCAGGCAGCCAGAACAGGAAGCTGAGAGATCACATCTTCAGCCACAAATATGAAGCAGAGAGAGCAAACTGGATGGGGGGATCAGGCTTATAAAGTTTTTAAGTACTACCCCACTCCCCCACCCCCAGTGACAAATATGTGAACTTACGGGTCACATTTCTCATTTAAACTACCAGATTCTACTCCCTGGCCCACACAGGGGGGCCTTACCATAATGCAGATGCATTTATTTCAACCTTAGAAGTCCCCTATCCTTAACAATTTCAATACTGTCTCAAAGTTCAAAGTCATCTTCTGAGATTCATGGCAATCTCTTAACTATGACTTCCTGTAAAATAAAAAAGCAAATTACAGGCTTCCAACATATAATTGTACAGAATAAACACTTTCATTCCAAATGGGAGGAATGGGGGCATAGTAGGGAAATACTGGATCAAAATAAGACCAAACCCAGCAGGACAAATTTCAAATCCCATAGCTCTATGTCTGTTATCTGGGACTTTATTGTAAAGCACTTAGATGACTCCACCTCTCCAGCTTTGTTGTCTGCAACATACATCTCTCCCTCTCTTTGGCTCTTTCCACTCCCTATATGCTTCTCTCCTTGACTGTGACTTTAGCATTGCCAGCATCTTGGGGTTACCACGGAAACCCAGGCTTCACCTTTCAGCTTCACTCATTGACTTCACAGGGCCTCCTTGCAGACTCCCTTGCCACACATTGCCTGGCCTCAGCAGCTCTCTGAAACCATGGAGGAAGAATCCACAGTTTCCTTACTCTTGCATCTTTCATGACTCTAAAGCCAGTACCCACTTGGACAACAGTGCTGTTTGGCTGCCAACTTGTCATGGACCCTCACTTCCTTAGATCACAGTAACAACAGCTTTTGTATGTTGAGGAAATCGCTTTCTAGGAGCAGAAAACCCCTTTGGGCCTTTGCCTTACACAAGTTGGAAACTTACTTGGGTGGTGTATTTCCCTGATGGCACCCTTCCTGTTGTTCCAGTGCAGAGCTTGAGACTTCTTTTTAAAGGAGCCTCTCTTCAAACACAGGCCTTGGCTGTACCATTAATCTTCCTGAACTCCTTTTCTCTCCAAACTGAACAGTTTGTTTCTTTCTGTCCCACTTGCCCATTTTCATTAGAGACCGGCATAAGAGTTGTCAGTAATAATCATTCCACAGACTCAGAATTTTGTTTTCTTAAAATTTTCTCTGATAAATTAGTCAATTACTTCGAATTCAGCCTTACATAAATTCTCAGGACATCCAGATTCTTTGTCGAAATATCACACAATCTAGTCCAGTTGGCAATATTGTCCTTGTTCTTCTCTGAATCCTCTTGAGCAAGGCCTCTACAGTCTATATTGCTCTCAGCACTACTGCCTTTCAGACCTCCCCTACGCTGGCCCATTGACCTCTGCTTATAGTGTTTTAACTGCTTTTCTACTCCAGAGTTCCAAATTCTTCATCTTTCTTCCAAAAGACATGGTCTTCACAGCAGCAGCCCCACTCTCTCTAGTACCAACTTCTGTTTTGGTTACTTTTTGTTTCCATGATCAATGACAAATAAAGAATGGTTTATTTAGGCTTACAGTTCCAGAAGGTTAGAGTCCATAATGTTAGGGATGATGTGGTAGCAGACAGCCAGAGCTGGAAGCTGACAGATCACGTGGTCAACCACAAATGAAGGAGAAGGAGCAAACGAAGTGGGGCAAACTCTCAAAGCAAACCATCAGTGACAGACTTTCTCCAGCAAAGTGCCACATTCTAAAAGTGCTGTGGCGTCCCCAAACAACAATACCAACCAAGGACCAAGAGTTCAAATATGTGAGCTTAGGGGGCGCATTTCTCATTCAAACCACCACACTGCTTTTTGGCAACATTTTTTGCTGTGAACATAATTTTGTGTACCTTTTGGGACTCAGAACACAGTACCCCAGATAAGGCACTTGGTCATACTGAGTATTTATGCTGAAGGAAATTGAGAAAATAACAGAAGCAAGAATATCACACAATGGCCTCCCCCTTTGCTCCCCTGAACCATAAAATAATTTTATAACATATGTTCATGAAATGAAGTCATATGACTGATTCTAGAGGTGGCTTGCATGATAACCAGGGTCCAGTAACAACCTGAGTAGGCCTTGCTCATTTCTCCTACTTTTATCACTGAAAGATTTATAGCACTTTACCCTCAATCACACTGCTATATAGCCACCATTGGGTCTCGGTCCCCTCCCACCCCCACATCATGTCTACTATGTCATATAAAACATATATAATATTTGTTTTGCTTTACTCTTGTTAATTTATTTTATATTATCTGTAGCTTAGCCACTAACTTTACCACAGGTAATGA
>NW_008342641.1:901551-905740 GCF_000622305.1 Nannospalax galili | reverse complement strand
CAAGAGTGAAGAGTGAGTGTTTCAGGTCTGATGGTAACTGGTTTTAAGCTTTGGAATAAATTGACAGACTCTATTCTAAATAACTATGCATGAGGGTTTTGATTTCTAAATGTCCTTGTTAAAACTTACTGCTTTTTTGTTATTTCATTTCTCTTGGTTATCAAGAGTGAGTGTTTCAGGTCTGATGGTAACTGGTTTTAAGCTTTGGAATAAATTGACAGACTCTATTCTAAATAACTATGCATGAGGGTTTTGATTTCTAAATGTCCTTGTTAAAACTTACTATTTTCTGCTTTTTTGACTATAGTTGTCGTGGTGTGTCTGTATTGTTTGTTTTGTTCAGTTTTTTTTTTTTTTTTGTAGCACTAGAGGTTGAACTTAGAGACCTGTGCCTGCTAAATATGTACTCTACCACTGAGCTATATCCCCAGACCTCATTGTGGTTTTAATTTGCATTTTCCTTATGACTAATGATGTTGAGCATCTTTTCATGTGCTACTAGCCATTTGCATATCTTTGGGGAAATGCCTATGCAAATGTACCAGATACAAATCCCTTATCAGATACATGATTTGAAACTATTTTCTTTAATTCTTTGGATTGATGTTTATTTCCTTGATGGCACTTTTATAATAAACACAACAACAAAAATGGTCTTGCTATGTTGCCTCAGGCTGGTCTGCTATTGAGCTCAAATAATCCTGCCTTAAACTTTCAAACAGCAGGAACTACCGGTTCATACCATCATATTGAGTTAATAGTGCTCCTTTCATCCCAAAGAGTTTTTCATTTTTATGACGTTTTCTACTTTTTTTGTTATTGTTGTTATTGCTTATTTGGGGGAAGGGTGGTATAATAAACCAATGCATATTCACGATCATAAAGATTGACTCCTGTCTTCTGAGAGCATTATACTTTAATATCTTATGTATAGTTCTTTGATCCATTCTGAGTTAACTTTCTTATTCATCCTCCACTTCTGTAGATCATTTCTCCCAAATAGTCACATTTTTGCTTCTCTCCCCCGCCACACCCCTAGATTCTGCATATGAGAGAAAATATGTCATATTTTGCCTTCTCTCTACCCTGCTGAGTCAATGAGTCAACTGTTTAAGGTGATGTGAGATACGGTTACAACTTTATTCACGTGTGTGTTTGTCAATTCTATCACACGTTGAAAGTAATTTTCCTGCCCCAGTACATTATCTTGGTACTCCTGTTGAATATCATTTGCTGTAATATAAGTTTATCTCTGAAACGCAGCTCTGTCCTTTGGCTGTACATGTGCTCTTGTGCCTTGGTTACATGGTCTTGATTACTGTAAATTTGTAACACATTTTGAAATTTGCTTGTGTGCATCATCTAAATTTCATCTTTTCCGAGGCTGCTATGCCCATCTTTTGAATTTCTTTATGAATTTTAGAATCAGTGTTTCCATTTCTGCAAAGGAACCAGGTGGCTTATTGATGAAGATTAAATGTAATTAAGTAGGTTAGTGTGGGGAGTATTATCGTCTTAATTATATTGCTTTCTGACCCATCAGCATGTCATGTTTTTCATTTATTTGGGCTGTCTAATCCCCTTCAATGATATCTTAGAGTTCAGATTGTAAGTTTACACTTTGAATGGATGTATTCCTAAAGCATTCTCTTTTATGCCATCATGAGTAGAATCGTTAATTTCTTTTTCAGATCATTCATTGCTTGAGTTGGTAGAGTGCTTTGGATGGTTTTGACATTTTATCAGCAGTCTGATCTAGTAATATGGATGTTTTTCATTTTTTTCTTTTCTTCAGTTTCCTTCAGCAATGTTATAGACTTCAGTGTACAATTCTGTCATCTATCTCCTAACTTAAACCTGTGTTTTCTTGATTGTTTATCCATTTATTTGTGGTACTTGAAGTTTAAGCCGGGGCCTCTCATATGCTAAGTAAACATTCTCCCACTGAGGTATATATCCTCAGCCTGCTTTCTACTTTTATTTCGGAAAAGAATGTCACTAAATCGCACTCTGTAGCCCAGACAGGCAATGAATGTGTTATTTTCTTGCCTCAGCCTCCCGCATAGGGAGGATTACAGATCTGTGCCAGCAGGTTTAGTAAGGGTAGACTTATTTCTAAACATTTATTCTTGAGATTTTATTATAAAATTATTTTCTCAACTTTTTATTAAGATATAAAAATGTGGCTTTTTGTCTGATTTATGGTGTGTGTGTTTTGTACACATATGTATGTTCTCATTTATGTGGGTGCATGTGAGAGTGCAGGTGCATGTACACATGTGTAGTTGTGCGTAGAGACCTGAGATTGACACTGTGTGTCTTCTTCAGTTGCTGCTGTCCTTAATGTATTGGGGCAGGATCTCTTGCTGAACTCACAGCTCACTGAACTAGGCTGATTAGACTAATTCAGCTAGCCAGCTTGCTCTGTTGATCTCTCGTCTCTACCTGCCACATGTGGGATTACAGGCAAGCTGACATGCCTACTAAACATTGACATGGGTGCTGGGGATCTGAAAACTCCAGGCCTCAAGCTTGAACAGCAAGTACTTTTCCTGCTGAGTCATCTCACCCAGTTAGGAGTGGGACTTCATGAGCCCCTCATTGCCCATGCTAGGATTTTGACTGGCTTGATCTTGTGAAGATCTTATACAAGGTCTGTGAGTTTATGTGCACAGCAGAACTGTTGTGTCCAGTGGATGCTGTGTCTCTACAGATGTGCAGCACCTCTGGCTAGTAACTCCTTCTCCCTTCTCTTCCACAACGATACCTGAGCCTGGAAGAGTGTGATGTGGATATGCCATTTAGAGCTGACTACTCAACATTCTCTTTTTCTGTGTATGCTGACCAGTTGTGGGTCTCTGTATTAATTGCCATCTACTGCAAAAAAAAAAAAAAAGCTTCTCTGGTGAGGGTTGAGAGCTGTTTAAACTGTACTAAACTATGATAACTAGATAACTTAGGGGGCAGTTTAATACTCTTGTTAATGTTTTTTGGTGGATCAAACCTGCAGCTTCAGACATACTAAGCAAACTTTTTCTGTAAGACTGAGCAATATCCCTAGCCCTTTTTCCTCTTGGGAAGTTTGCATTATCTCTGAGTTTTTGAGTGGGAATAATTTGCTGTTACCTGTATTCACTCTGATGTTCACTTGTTCTTTTTAGCCAATTTTGATGTTCTTGGCACTTCAGTTTGAAAATTGACCTTTTTTTTTTCAGTTCATGAGAGCTTTTGTCTCCCTCTCATATTCTATATGATTCACGTTGAGTCTTAAGATTGGCAGTTTTGCCCAGTTGTTATCTGTGGCACTTTCAAAAATATATCTATGCCTCCAGCCTGTAGTCTAAGCTGTTCATCTTCAATTTTTGTTTTGTTTTGAGGCCTTCCAGAGTTCCCATGTTCATTTATACAATTATCACCCTTCTAAGCATGTACTTCATTTAGCCCTAATTACCTCTCAGCAGTTAATTAGCCAGCCCCTTCTAAAAAGAAAGTGGAGTTCAGAGATATACACATACTTGCCTGGCTTGCTGTACTTAATCAGGTCCATTATCATAGTTACTGTGCTTTTGAGTGACTTCGACAATGTCCCTCACTTTTGAGAACCAGCCTCCCTTTCTTCCTGTTTTCTTCTTCGTTCCTTATTTTTTTTTCTTTTTCTCCCTTTTTTTTTAGAGATATACACATACTTGCCTGGCTTGCTGTACTTAATCAGGTCCATTATCATAGTTACTGTGCTTTTGAGTGACTTCGACAATGTCCCTCACTTTTGAGAACCAGCCTCCCTTTCTTCCTGTTTTCTTCTTCGTTCCTTATTTTTTTTTCTTTTTCTCCCTTTTTTTTTATTTTTAAAAATTATTTAATAACCACATGATTAGAAGCATTTCATTACAGCATTAACATATTCAATAACAATTTAAAGACGCTTCTCTTTCAATATTGGCTCTAAATTTTTAGGTTCACATTTGAACTAATACAGTTATACATTATTGTACTCGGTATAAACCTTATAAGACATAAAATTGAATGAGGCTTTAAACTTTAAAAAAGATCTCCATTTCATTTTAGAATATATTGTTCCTTGCAGAAAGACTCATTGTTTTTGCTACTAACACTGAGATGTTGGCGCATGCATCTCTAATCTGTATGCATCTGATTATTATTAGTTCTAATCGGTTGCACTTGGATTCTT
>NW_008342641.1:895322-896077 GCF_000622305.1 Nannospalax galili | reverse complement strand
GTGGTGCTCCTGGAGCCCAAGAAAGGGACTGAGTTGGTCTGGGTGAGAAGGGTCAGGAAGCAGTATTGGTTCCCCTGGTGTCTGGGGCCCCAAGACTAGGAATGGCGCAGGGCTCAAACTAGGAGTATAGAACGGCGAGGGGGGAGGGGATGGAAGGGTGAATGTGGCTTAGGGAGTCCCGGCGCGGGTGCGGAGAGCTGCACTATAGACTTACCCCAAGAGGCCTGAGGATAGTCTCGTTCCTTATTTTTATGTATGTATCTTTCATTCCCTCTTCTGTGAGTAAATAGGGATTTCTGCAGTGATTAATCTAAAGCCTGTGATCAATTCTCGAAATAATGAGTATGTGCTATTAATATAGGCACACTCCTATTAAGTATATTTAGTTCTTCATAATAATAATAAAAAGTAATTTTGTGCATTTAAAATACATATCACTTTTCAAAATAGTTTGCAAATGAAAGGTTTAGAGACTGTTCAGAAGGAAAAGGTCAATCTGCAGTGATTAATCTAAAGCCTGTGATCAATTCTCGAAATAATGAGTATGTGCTATTAATATAGGCACACTCCTATTAAGTATATTTAGTTCTTCATAATAATAATAAAAAGTAATTTTGTGCATTTAAAATACATATCACTTTTCAAAATAGTTTGCAAATGAAAGGTTTAGAGACTGTTCAGAAGGAAAAGGTCAAACATAAAAAACTTTAGGTGAAATTTTACCACTATTGAGAAGCATAATCTCTACATTAAAC
>NW_008342641.1:886558-895236 GCF_000622305.1 Nannospalax galili | reverse complement strand
ATTATATGATTTATTGTAGCTGTAATAAATAAATTTTGTATAGTGTTTTAGTTTGTTTCAAACTCTTGATTTCATACCAGGAAGCTATTAATCCTTTTTTATGCTTCTGAAAAAATTCTATTATGACTGTAAGTTAGTGTAAATTATTGTTCTTCCTAAAGTTTTTCACCTAAAATTCTTCAAAATTGGATTTTCCTCTGATCTTTCTCTAAATCTTTTTGTGAAACTATGTAAAAAACTTGACATTATATATTTTAAATATGTTAAATTTTTATTATTGTGGAAAATGGATCTAGAGTTTTGATTAGAGCAGTTGTCTCTGTCTTACAGAATGTAATATATTTCATGTGTATTGTGTTTGATTGTAATGTGAGTGCTCTAATTTTAGGCCTTTGAAGACAGTTTACTTGAAGCAAAGAAAGAAATTGAAGTGTCACACAGTAAATATAATGATCTGTCATTACAGCTGAATAATAAACAGACTGAACTTCACCAAAAAGATACGGATATCATGCTAGTCAGGCAAGTATATTCACTTATTTTTATTTTTTGATTTATTTATTTTTATTTTATATGTGTAAGTGTTTTGCCTGCATGTATGTAAGTACCCCTGTGTTGGACAAAGCCTGTGGAGGCCAGAAAAGGGAGTCAGATACCCTTTAACTGGAGTTATGTAAATTTGTTAGCTGCCATATGAGTGGTGGGCATCAAACCTAGGTCCTCTCAAAGAGCAGCCATTGCTCTTAACTGCAGAGCCTACTCTCCAGCCCTGCATATTCAGTTTTTAATTTCATTAAAGGATATCATTACTTATTCAGCATGTCAGAACTTAGGTTTATTGTTAATAGTTTCAAATGATAACAGTTTGCCTTCTATGGGTACGTATGTTCCCATATGAAAATATGGAGGTATGTACACTGAATTGGTATAGTTACTTCAGAGAGTTTAGGGTTCCACACAACTTAAGACATGATGGTCAAAAAATACTCTTAATTCACTTTTAACAAGAACAGTTCATTCATTCATTGTCTCTTACGTGGGTATACTTTCCCTCTGAGTAGTCACAAAGAATTTTTGTTAAGTACAGTAATTGGTTGCTTTTTTATTTATTATTTTTATTTTCTGTGTATATATGTATTGCCTGCATGTAGGAAAGTGCACCCATGTTGTGTAATGCCCACAGAGGTCAGAAGAGGCTGTTGGATCTCCTGGGACTGGAGTTAACGGACAGTTGTTAGCTGCCATGTGGGTGCTGGGATTCGAACCTGGGTCTTCTGCAAGAACAACCAGTGTTCTTAACCACTGAGCCATCTCTCCAGCCCCTAGTTACTTTTCTAATCCCTGGGACATAATACCTGAAGGAAACAACTGGGGCAGAAAGATTGCATTTAGTACAGTTTCACAGAGGGGAATCATGGTGGCATTCATGGTGAGAACAGCTCCTGGCCATGGTAGCTGAGTGGAAGAAGCTTACTCAAATTGCTGCTGCTGACCTGTAAGCAGGCAGTAGTCCAAGTTGGATCTGGTACAGAACTCTCTCTCAGAAGTCCCATCTCTAAAGCTCTATATCTACTACCTAGGCCCATGTCCAGAAGTTTCCACAACCTCTGGATATAGTGTCACAAGTTAGGAAACAACTACTCTTTAACACATGAGTCTGTGGGGAAGCATTTCACATTCAGACTTTTAATAAGAATCCACCTACTTTTAGTAAATTCATTTATTTTTTTCTTTCATTGTTTTGTTAATTGTGTGTGTGTGTGTGTGTGTGTGTGTGTGTGTGTGTGTGTGTGTGTGTATGCATGCACCAGTATGTGGGTTCTGGGAATCCAGCTCAGGTCCCCAGGCTTGGAGGAAAGCACTCACTAATCCATCTTGCTAGTCCCAGATTTGTTTTTACAAGACTTCTTTGTTGCCTACTTTGATACCAAGAAAGTTCCGTTTTCCACATTTGCCACACTGGTGGGTGCATACTCCACCCCCCTGACTTTTCCAAAAGAGTGGA
Organism: Nannospalax galili; assembly: GCF_000622305.1. NCBI lineage: Eukaryota > Metazoa > Chordata > Mammalia > Rodentia > Spalacidae > Nannospalax > Nannospalax galili. The sequence goes on along the minus strand of NW_008342641.1, from coordinate 893,231 downwards.
AAGACAAAGAGAAGTTATATACGATTATGCTTCCACGTCATAATTACTGAGAGTATACCTACAAAACAGTACGTGAGGAAAGACAAAAATGTACTTTTAATCCTAAATGCCTCATAGTAATTGAGCGTCTTGAATGTATATCTTTTGACTGACTGAAGATATGTATATTTGCACATGATCTTTAAGGTAAGCAACTCTATCTACCAGTTCTAGCCCTCTTATTAAGAAATGGCAAACATTAGTAGGTTCTAGAGACTGGGATCTATCTAACCACAGGTTGTTGGCATTGATAATAGTGCCAGGGATCAGTTCTTCCATCTCTTGGAGTTGGCCTTAAATTATATCTGAAATGGGTTGATTACATCCATGACATTTGTGACACTATTACATTAGTGAGTGTATCTTCCCAGGCTAGTTGTTACTGTAGGTGACAGGATTCACAGCTGGGTAAGACTGATGATTACTTTTCTCCTCTGGTAGCATGCATAGCACCTTCCAACACTATGAAGCTATCCAGTAGGGAAGAAGCTTTCAGGTCTGTACCAGCTTGATTTCTCCATGTTCTACGAAACAAGTATTTGGTATCTTCATAAGATCTAACTTTCAAGTTTGGGTGGGTAAACAAGAGCACTGCCTATGGCCTGTAATGTCTGAGGGTCTATGAGACCTCATAACTGGTCAGGGTGCAAAGAATAAGAGACTACAGAATGCTCTGCCCTAAACAGAACACCTATATCATCCCCGCTTCTCCAAATGCTAAGGGATTATTGCAGAAGGTGGGGCTAGGTGGTGGGGGCGTGGAGTGACAGTAAGAGCTTGAGGTTGTTGATGACTCCAAGGAAACAGTGTTGTCTGGGCACAACAGGGCAGGTACATATGTTCACTCACAGTGGTTATGACAAAATGCAGAAGACCCCTATGAAATCAAGCCAGACAAAAATCCCAGCATGGAGAGAGGAGGTAGTCAAAATATCCTACCCCTAGCTGAGGCTCTAGTGGCAATTGATAGCTGCTGGGAGAGGGCGAGTCAGTTTTCTTTAAGAGTGTGTTCTAGTGGATGCCACACATCAAGAGTATATGTGCAGCACAAATTGGATTTGATAGGTAGGTTAGGAAGCAGGAGATGGACCTGAGAGGAGTTAGGGAGATGAATATGATTAAAATACATTGTATGAAATTCTCAAAGAACTAATCAAAAAGGCCTTTGAACACTGGAAGATATATAATTTCTTTTTATTTTATGTTGTGTTCAAGGATGATATGGTTTGCCTTCATTATGCCCCTTTTTACTTTTTTTTCAGTTTTTATTAGATTTTTGTGATTTTTCTTTTTTCTTTTTTAAACTTGTATATTTTTGCACATCTCACACAGAACAGCTCAATCAGTCTTAATCATCTTTATACCCTCATCCCCACTGCCACTCCCCTACAACCCCCCCCACCAGAGCCCACACACTCTGTCATCTGTGCCGAGGCCCACCATGTCAAGCCAGTGTTCCCAGATGCTCCCCAGTGCAAGTCTATCCACTGAGGTCCAGTCAGCCCATCCAGAGTCCATCACTCCTGGAAGACCAGCTCCTACCCACCCAACAGCAATCAGCCACCAACATTTCTTCAGCCAAGATTGGGATCCACCGTTCATCTCCCCAGCTTTGTGCTGGGTCCTATCTGCCTGAGTTTGTAGGGGACCCTCACGCACACCACTGCTGTAGATTCACAGGAGTAGGATCTCAGGAGCTTGCAGGACTCTGCTTCCATATGGTGGTGCACCTCTTCCCTGGCTCTTATAATCTATCCGCCCCCTCGTCTGTGATAGTCTCTGAGGCTTGGGTGGGTGGAGTTTCATATAGGAGTCCTATTTAAGGACCAGCATTCTGCAGACTCTTAATCTCTACGCTTTGGCCATTTGTGACCTTTTGTGTTCCTGGTCCTTTGTTGCATGAGGGAGCTTCATTGGTGAGAGTTGAGAGATACATAGGTCTTTTGTCCAACAGGTTTTGGCTATCATCTGCTGGACATACTATCACTTATTTCCTTTGTTAATTATGATTTTATTCATAGAAAGAACAGTAAGTATGCATTGTTGTTATATCTGTTTTTCTCTTGTATCACATTTCCTAGAGGCAGTATGCAATTTTTTATTCTTCTCACAAGTATTTGAACTGTTATTTTCAAATCCATTTTTCTCAGCAGCCATAAAATAAAAATGATAGTTTTGCACATGCATCTATTGCTGTTGGTACAGAGATTATAAATGTGGCTAAAATCCATATCCTTCCTACTGAGTCTGACCCAGGACCCTCACTCCATGCTGCTCTTCCAGGCTCAGACCCAAGTGGGAGCAGTATCCACATCCTCTCTTGCCTAGTCTGACCCAGGACTCTCATCCCATACTGCCCCTCCACTTAACCCTTCCAGGCCCAGACCTAGGTGAGAGTAGTTGTATTAGTCAGGGTTCTCTAAAGAAACAGAACCAGTAGAATGAATATATATATATATATATATATGTGTGTGTGTGTGTGAGATTTATCAGCTTAGCTCACAGGATAGAGTCCGAGTAGTCCAACAATGACTGCACCACGCTGGAGAGGCTGAGAATCCATAGTTGCTCAGTCCATGAGGTTGGATGTCTCAGTAGTCCCGATCTGGTGCTGAAGATCTGACGAATTACAAAAGATCAGCTAGTCTTCTGTCTACAGCAGCAAGATGAACTCCCCAGCGAGAGAGAAGGCAAGCAGCAAGAAGCCAGGTGTTTTCCTCCGCAATGGCCTTTTATATGGGCTGCCATCAGAAGGTAACACCCATATTTAGGGTTTATCTTCCAGCTTCAGATGATCCAATTAAGAAGATTTCTCTCATTTCAGTTAATCCCAGGTCCAGTCAAGTTGACACCCAGGATTAGCCATCACAGGTACATATTTAGAATATAATAAGAAGTTAAGTTGATCTAGCAAAGTGCTAAAAGTAGGTTATTCCCTAGGGTTACCACCTCTCCAACCATGTGTACTTAGCTGTGTTTACAGTTCCATGCACGAATTCCCTCATGTTGAGCACACCTTAAATTCATTAGATAGTTGTTGATTACCCCCAAGGTAAAAGTGCCACTACTGCAACAATGTCATTTGCTGTGTTGGTCACTGATAAGGTTTTTAAGGCCTTGAAGCAAGAGTTGGACCATCGATTGACGTTCTCCCTTACCAGCCTACGTGGTGGTCTCCTAGCAACAAAACTTTATAAGTGAATGTATATCCTGATGTAACTGCAGGAACGAGGAAAACAGAAGGAAATTAGGGGGGTAAAGGGAAAGAAGGAACCCAAGAGAGAAGAATAGTAGGTGACAGGCATTACTAAGGAGAAATGTGTAAAATAAGGGGTAATTAAAGGGGAGGGGGAGAAGGGGGGCTATACAAAGAACTATGGGAAGAAAGGGGAAGAAAGGAACTCAAAAGAGGTGGGACCATAAAATTCAAAAATTATTAGTCAGGGTTCTCTAAAGAAACAGAACCAGTAGAATGAATATATATATATATATATGTGTGTGTGTGTGTGTGTGTGTGTGTAGAGATTTATCAGCTTAGCTCACAGGATAGAGTCCGAGTAGTCCAACAATGACTGCACCACGCTGGAGAGGCTGAGAATCCATAGTTGCTCAGTCCATGAGGTTGGATGTCTCAGTAGTCCCGATCTGGCACTGCAGGTCTGACAAATTCCAAAAGATCAGCTAGTCTTCAGTCTACAGCAGCAAGATGAACTCACCAGCGAGAGAGAAGGCAAGCAGCAAGAAGCCTGGCATTCTCCTCTGCCTTGGCCTTTTATACCAGCTGCCATCAGAAGGTAACACCCACATTTAGGGTGTGTCTTCCGGCTTTAGATGATCCAATCAAGAAGATCCCTTTCATTTCAGTTAATCCCACATCCAGTCAAGTTGACACCCAGGAGTAGCCATCACAGTAGTATTCACAGTTTCTTATAAAGTCTGACTCAGGATGCTTACCCCACAATGTCCTTCCATGCCACACCTCCAAGCCCAGTCATGAGCTCCCACTCTCTTGACTCAGCCGGGATCTACATCCATAAATTCTATTGCTGAGTCTGACCAGGGTCTCTAAACCTGTACTGACCTTCAGGCCCAGGCCCAGGCCCATACAAGACCCACATTCTCTTGCTTTTTTGGAGCATCTGCTTGGTCCTTTGCCCTATGGTAACTTTCCATGCCCAAGCCCAGCCAAGAGCAGCACTAGGGAATTTTCTTAGAATTTACCCAAGCAGGCTTACACCACCATTAACATCCCACAACATACCAATTACCAGTGAATTGGAGTTGCCTCAGTTTCTCTAATAAATCAACACTGAGTATTCGATGGACTGACCTTCTCACTCCTCCCTTCTGACCTGAAATCAAACAAGTTTGGGCAATAGCAAAATCAGAAGCAAACTTCCACTCAACATAGGTTAGAATCTCATATCAGAAACATTCAGTGAAATAAATCCATATGCCCATGGCCCATTACAAAAACACAAACAGATTCCCAGGTGTGGTGGGCCATGCCTGTAATCTCAGCACTCAGGAGGCAGAGGCAGGCAGGTCTTTGTGAGATGGAGACAAGCCTTATCTACATAGTAATTCCCAGGGAACTACAGGGAAAGAAACAAACAAGCAAAAAACAGAAACAACAACAAAAAAAACACAAACAGTGTGGAAGGCCAAGAAAATATATCCCCTACGAAGATGGCCAGTCCTATAGAAATGTTCTCCAATGGGAATTACCAGGCAACCTTGAGGACACAAAATTTAAAAGAATAATTAGAAACATAATCAAAGAATTCAGGGAATTCAAGGTGGGCACGAGTAACCTGAAGGAACTTAAAGAGGACAGAAATAAGCTCTTATTTGACGTCCAAAGAATACACATAGCCACATAGCCAAACAAAACTATAAAAACAATGTAGGATTTGAGAACTGACTCCAACAAAGAGAGAGAAATACTGAAGAAAACTCAAGCTGAAATGAGGATAGAACTGAGAAATTCAAAGGCCCCAGTAGAAAATTCAGGGGGTGTCACTTTGGCTTGGGCAAACTCTTACATAAACTGTGTGCAACCAGTTGTGGAACTCTGTAATAATCTCCATCTATTGTAAAAGAAGCTTCTTTGATGAACGTACAGCAATGGTGTCAGCATGCACAAGACCCATGAAAACTCAAGCAAGCAAAAACCCAGCAAAGAACTATGGAAATGGTCAAGCAGGCCCCAGCCTTAGCTGAATAACTGTTGGCAGCTGATTACTGCCAGGTGAGGAAGAGCTGATCTTCTTAAAGGGAGGGACTCTAGGTAGGCTGCCTAGACCCCAGTGGATCAACTTGTTCGTGTATGGAGACACAAAGTTGACTCGATAGGTCTTACCACAAATGACAGAATGCATGAAATTCATTACAGGGGGGTTCTTGCAAATGGGAAAGGCGATATAAAGATGATTAAGTTCTGTATGAATTACACAAAAATTCAATTAAAATAATTACAAAAAGGAAAGAAAAATCAAGGGAAAGCCTTACCAGTAGAATGGGTCAAATAGAAGGCAGACTATTAGGACTTGAATATAAAATAAAGAAAAAACTCAATGGAAAAAAGTGATAAATTAAAAAAGCAACAGATGTAAATGAAATGTGCAAGAGCTTTGGGACAACAGGAAAAAACAAAATTATGAATTATAGGCAATGAAGAATGAGAAGAATCCCAGGTCAATGGTATAGACAAATATTCAACAGGATCATAGAAGAAAACTTCCCCAAACTCAGGAAAGACAAACCTATACAGATATAAGAAGCACACAGAACACCAAGTAGATAGGACCAAAAGAAGTACCCAATCTTATAGTCAAAATACTAACTCTATAAAATAAAGAAAGGGATATTAAAAGGTATAAGAAAGAAACTACAAATCACATTAAGGAGAAACCCATCAGAATAACAGCAGAACAACAGTTTCTCAGTGGAAACTTCAAAGCCTGAAGAACTAGGAGCAATATGCTCCAAGTTCTAAAAGAACACACAGATGGCTGAGATTAAGAAAACAATTGACAACAAATGCTGGCAAGGATGTGAGGAAAGAGTAAGTCTTATCCATTGTTGGTAGGATTGCAAACTAGTGCAGCCACTGTGGAAATCATTGTGAGAATTCTCAAAACCTGAAAATAGATCTGCGTATGACCATTCCTTGGTTATACCCCAAAGCACTTGTTATCCTAATAAAGAGATACTTGTTCAGCCATGTTTATTGATACTTTATTCACAATAGCTAGGAATTGGAAGCATCCTGGATGTCTGTGAACTGATGAATGCATAATGAAAATGTGGTTTGTATACATAATGGAATTTTTTCAGCTTATAAGAAAAACCATGAAATTTGCCAGTAAATGGCTAGAACTGGAAAATATACTGAGTGAAGTAACTGAGACTCAGCAAGACAAACTCTGCATGCTCCTTATTTGTGGATCCTGGATCCAAATCTTTAGGCTTGAGTGTAACTGCAAGTAACCACAGTAGGCAGGAAAGTAGAAAAGGAGCCTTGAGGATAAGAAAAGACACTCTCAAATATGGGACATATGTGCTGTGGAGAAAAGGGGAAAATGGACAGGAACTTAACTGGGGGGGAGGAGGGAAGCCAGAATAACTCAGG
>NW_008342641.1:839599-886468 GCF_000622305.1 Nannospalax galili | reverse complement strand
CAGTAGGCAGGAAAGTAGAAAAGGAGCCTTGAGGATAAGAAAAGACACTCTCAAATATGGGACATATGTGCTGTGGAGAAGAAAAGGGGAAAATGGACAGGAACTTAACTGGGGGGTAGGAGGGAAGCCAGAATAACTCAGGGGTAGAGGGAAGAAGGAAGGACAAAAAACCCACATGGAAACCTATTGTTTTATAAGTTTACTGAAATATACAGCTAATACACACATAGAGTTTTAATGCAGTTACTATGCTTGGTGGAATGATGTGCTCCCCCATCCCCATGAGCCGTAAACTAACAAAACCTCAGTGCTGAGTAGCATGTACCTCCATTCAATTTGTTGGTCAGGGGCTGAAGAGATCCCCAAAACAATGTAGGTTATTGTCCTTGCTCTTGTTTTTCTGCCAGATCATCAAGGTAAGACCCTATTGCTGAAGATACCACACACTTCAGTCATAAGTTTTGGAGAAATGAAGCTGATACCAACTTGGAAACCTTCCTGAGGGCAAGCTCTTATTGCGTTGGAAAGAGCTATGCAAGCTCTTTCTTTTCAAGGAAGAAAAGCAGTCATCAGCCCTACCTAGCTCTAAAGCCTATGAAGTATGTCTGTCAAAAATGAAAAAATAGCCCCAACCATGCAAGAGTGGCACTTGTATCTTGGGGACAAGCAATGGTCTAATTAGACCAGAAACCTAGTCAGTTGGAATGAACTCATGCCTCATTTTGTAATCCAATCCAAAGTCCCATGGATGGAAAGGTCATAGGCCCTAGGGAAAACCTGCTACTACTACCATATTGCTAAAGTAATATACTATTCAATTGCCTTTTAAACATTCATCCTTATACCCATAGATAAGTGCATCTCTAGCATTTCACCAGACTACATGGCTGTCGTGGTGCCCAGCCACAAATGGGACACCTATAACTTAACCTCCCACACCCAAGGCTTAGGGACACCATGGAAGAGGGAACCAAATACTTCTAAGAGCCTGAGGAACCCAATGACTGCTGTATGATAGTTTCTTCTGGACAGGGCAGGGATGTTGTTCCCATGAACTCTCAGTATTATAGTTATCTGCCTAAAACCTTCAAAGACCACACCTGTCAACCATCCAATGTGGATGTAGGAAAATTTCACAGTCACCCCTAGATGATTTGCTACAAGCAGTCAGTAGCTGCTGAGGGAAGTAGAACCAGTTTGTTTGCTCATTTGTTTTATTCTGTTTTTTTCTTTTCTTTTTTTTTTTTTTTTTTTTTTTGGTCTTTTTGAGACAGGGTCTCCCTGTAGCCCCAGCTGTCCTGGAACTCACTATGTAGACCAGGCTGGCCTCGAACTCCCAGAGATCCACCTGCCTCTGCCTCCCAAGTGCTGGGATTAAAGGCGTGTGTGCCACCACTCCTGGCTCTTTTTTTTTTCCAGGCATGACACCCCAATCCTAAATGGTCAGCCTTAAACACTTGCAAAAGGGCAACCCGTGTGTGTGTGTATGTGTGTGTGTGTGTGTGTGTGTGTGTGTGTGTGTGTGTGTAAAATAACTATAGAAGAGGTCATGAATTTGAAAGAGGGTTTTTGGGGAGACCTGAAAAGAACAATGGGGAGTTTGGAGGTTGTGTGTATGAAAGTGATTAAATACCAGTGCACTCACATATATGAGTCTCAAATTTAAAAAATCTGGCTGAAAACATTGTCTTCAATGATTAAAATGCAGAACTTATGTTCCCTATATCTTTATATCTTCAGCAAATATTTTATGTATCTCTTTTGCTTTCTTCCTTTTAAATTTGTTTCATGTATATGAATCACTAGTTTTAAGCTATAAAGAAAAATGCTACTTAAAATATCCAGAATACAAAAAACCAGATGCTTTCATGATATATGCCTCTGTAAATATTTTTTTCTGTTTAAATAGAATATCCAAATAATTTCTAGTTTTATATGATTCATGTCACACAAGACTTTCTACTATAGGAATCTGGAAGCCTCTAGCCCAGAGCTGTGGGTTCTCCTGGGTCCTTAGTGCCAGAATACTCCCACTAGATCATTTGTCCGCCCACTCACCAGTGTTCTGTCTGGGTGGTAGCAAGAACTGGGTTCCTTAGTGATGTTTTCCTTCCTTCATGCTTTGTTGCGTTATCATCTTTAACATCTTCTCCAGAGTCACCTGTTGGTTTAAAAACTTTAATTGCCTTTTGGCATCAGTTCTATCATATTTGAAATTCTATAGTATGTATAATGAATGTTTGACTTAAACTATATTCAAAACTATAGCTATAATTAGGATCATTGCTTATCAGTTCTTAGAGCTGAAGTGTTAATTTCAATGAGAAGGTGGTCCTATGACTATATATCCTGAGTTTTTATTGCTATCAAGCCATAAAAGAAAATTGATAAGTATTTGCCTTTGAAAATCATAGTAGTTCTATCAATACCTTCTAGGTGTATGTCATAAGTGTTAAATACTTTATGTATTATTTCATTTATTAATAAGTTTGCCTGCCATAAAAATAATAGATGAAAAATAGGAAGACAATCTATACTCTTAGATGGCCACAATTATTTAACTGAGATTATCTTTATTTATGCTTTCTCTCTATTTATTGCTTGCTTTGCACAGGAAAGAATTGCAGGAGCTGCAGAATCTTTACAAACAGAACAGTGTGCACACAGTACAGCAAGCAGAGCTGATCCAGCAGCTTCAGGTTCTCAATATGGATACACAAAAAGTACTGAAAAATCAGGAAGATGTTCACACAGCTGAAAGTATATCATATCACAAAGTATGCTGTTATTGTATAGTAAATATATGAATTTATAAATGAACATAGGAAAATAAAAGATTTCAATTTTTTTAGTAATTTAGTGTTTAGTATTATTATACCCTTTATACATATTCAAATTAATTGCTTCCAAATTAAAAGGGAAATATATGATTCAAATTGATAATATATAGAGTTTTGAGTTTTTTATTGGAATCATTGAGAATATAGGTATAAATTTGTAAATTCCACAGATTATTTATTCTGTAAATTGGAATCTTTATTTCTATTGTAAAATATACTAGGTCTATAATTTCCTAAACTGGAAAAACTTTGGGGAGCAGAATTTCTCAGCCTTACAGTATACTAAATTATTAGATCTATATGATTGTAGTGTATGACCGATTTTTTATCAAAAAGACCTCACTGTAAAATTTGTGCATTATTTTATTACCCAGTGTGCATGAACACTAAGCAGAATGCTGATGCGTTCTTCAAGATCATTAATTATCAAAGGTTTTTCTCTTATTTTATGTGTTTTTTAATATTCATTTTACTTTAGTTGCTTTTGGAGCCCCACAAGAAGGAGTTATTTAGTTATGCTGACTCAGCATCAATAGCACTAGTTTTTAAAGAAACCCCTGGTAGTTCTATACATATATTTGGTACAATATACTAGGTTATTTATACAAATAACACTATGAGAGTAATGTTCTTCCTCTTTCATGGCTGAAATTGGTGAGGTGGTTAACTAGTACAGTCCATTTAATACCCAAAATTTTAGAACTTCTTAAAATCTCTTTTCTTAAAAAAAGCATCAATAAGGGGCTGGAGAGATGGCTCAGCGGTTAAGAACACTGGTTGTTTTTGCGGAAGATCCGGGTTCGAATCCCAGCACCCACATGGCAGCTAACAACTGTCTGTAACTCTAGTCCCAGGGGATTTGACAGCCTTGTCAGACTTCTGCAGGCATTGCACAACACAGGTGCACTTACCTACATGCAGGCAATACACGCATACACACAAAATAAAAATGAATAAATAAATTAGAAAAAGATTTTTTTAAAAAAGCACCATAAAAGATCCAATTTCTACAGTTAGTGCAAAATAACTTTTAAAAGAAAACTTCAAGGGGGCTAGAGAGATGGCTTAGCAGATAAGAGCACTGGCTGCTCTTGCAGAAGACCTAGGTTTGATTCCCAGCACCCACATAGTGGCTAACAGCCTTCCGTAACTCCAATTCCAGAGGAATTCGATGCCCTCTTCTGACTTCTATGGGCATTGCACAACACAGGTACATTTGCACCCATGCAGGCAATACACTCATACATGTAAAATAAAAAAATAATAAATACTTTTAAAAAATGTATGTACTAAGGAAAATGTCAAACGTAAAAAAGAACTTACTTTATTTATTAGAGTAGGGGAATGTGTATGTTCCAGTATGTGTGTGTAGGTCAGAGGACAACTTGCAGGAGTCAGTTTTTTTCTTTCCTTATGTGGGTCCTGTTGATTCAACTAGGTCATCAAGTTGGTGGCAAGTGCCTGTAATCCCCTGAGTCGTTTCACTGACCCTCAAACAGAGTTTTGAGTGATTTATGAAATAGTGGTTTTCAACTGTATTCCCTTCCAGTTTTCCTAAGGATGGGAGTGATACCAGACAAGAGGGTGGCAACTGTCCTCTTATAGTCTGTTTAATATTCAGACACGCATTGTTTGTGTGATGTTTCTAATCCAGGCTCCATTGCTAAAATGAAGTGCAAATTTTCTCTGAACTTTTGTCACTGTTGATGGCCATCTCCTGACACACTTGTTAAAAATTCTTAACTTCCTACTTTTTCTTCTAGTTTCAAGCTGTTCATTTTGATTTTTTTTCTGATCCTTCTGAGTTTTTTTTTTTTTTTTTCTGTAGATATTACAGGGTCACTAACCCAGACTTGGGATCTTTTCTTTTTGACATTTAAACTCATACCCTTGGTGATTTAACTGGATCAGAATCATGCTATCTACATATAAGGGACTCCCAAATTTATTTTTACCAAATATATTCCCTGAAATCCAATAAGGAGAATATCCTGTTGCTCAATCAGCACTCCCATTTCTCAGGAGCTTAATGCAATCTTACAGTTGATATATTCAAAACTAACGATTCACTTGTTTGTTTTCACTGTTATGTCTAGAGTTCCGCTTCAGCCACCCTTCCTGCCACCTTCTGTTTATGCCGTTTTCATGTAAGAACTGGACCCTTGAGTCCACTCGCAACACAGCTGCCAGGATAAAACTGAGCAAGTCAGATTAGTTTACTCCATTCTTCAAGTCCCTCTGTGTTCTTGCCTTATTAAAATAAAAGTCTTACATTCTTATAACCTGTGAGACCCTACTTGCTTGGTTCCAAGTCACCTAGTTGATATACCTTCTCTATTTATTCTACTTCAGGTATATTCCTGTGTTTTTGTTTGTTGAGCATACAAGGCATTCTTTAACTTCAAGTTGTTAGGACTTGCTTATAGTTTCTGAAAGCTCTTCCCCAGACTTCGTTTTGTTTGTCTCACTAAGGCTTTCCTGGAACTTGCTTTGTAGAACAGGCTGCCTTCTAATTCACAGAGATTCACCTGCTTCTGCCTCACCAGTGGTGGGATTAAAGGCATGTGCCGCCATGCCTGACCTCCCATAATTTTTTAATTAATTATTTTGTGTGATGCTGGATATTAAACCCAGGCCTTGTATATGCTGAGAAAATGCTCTTTCATTTACCTATATCCTAGCCTAATATTTATAATCTTTGAAAATTTTTTAAAATTTTGAGATGTGAGGGACTAGAGAGATGGCTCAGCAGTTATGAGCCCTGATTGTTCTTGGAGAGGACCCACATTCAGTTCCCAGCATCCACATGGTGGCTAACAACTGTCCTCAACTCCAGTTCCAGGGGATCTGAGACCCTCTTCTGGCCTCCACAAGCACTGTACATACCTGGTACACACACACACACACACACACACACACACACACACGTACACAAAACACTCATACACATAAAATAAGTATAAATAAATTAAAAATAAATTGAGATCTGAGGGATCAAACCCAGGCATGCTACAACTAAGCTATAGTGCCAGCCCTTAATAACCCTTTAAAATGACAAAAAATTTTGTGATATAGAAGTTAACCATTATTATTAAAATTTTATTACATTATTTTTGGTGAAAGAATATTATCCTAATTTCTTTCTCCATTTCCAGAGAAAACACTCTGACCACTACCAGCTGGAGGAGGAAAGGGTTTATTTAGCTTACTTCTCTTGGGTCACAGTTCATTAGGGAGCCCAAGGTAGGAACTCAGGATGGGAACCTAGAAGCAGGAGCTGGAGCACAGGCCATGGAGGATCGCTGCTTACAGGCTTGCTCCCCCGGCCCCTGCTCAGCCTGCTTTCTTATGCAACACAGGCCCACCTGCCCAGGGGTGGCACCACCCACAGTGGGCTGGGCCCTCCCACATCACTCATCAAGAAGATGCCCTTCAGACATGGCCACAGGCCAATCCAATAGAGGAAATTCCCCAACTGAGGCTCCCTCATCCCAGGTGTGTCAAGTTAACACTAAAGCTATCCAGCACATTTGACCCCTTGTCAACTTGACATACAAATACATCACTATCAAACCATAACCTTTCCAATTCTTGTCCCCAAGATATGATGTTAACATTAGTATCACAACATAAGACAGTACAACCTTAAGAACCCCACAGTCCTTAAGAAATCCAAACACTTAAAAATCCGTAGTCTCTTTTAAAAGTCTCTTAACTGTGGGTGGGCATCTGTAAAATCCAAACAAGTACAGTCTTATTTTAAAAGGAAGACTTGGGCACACCTAAGCAAAACCAAAGTCAAGCAAAGTAGCTGGACTGACTCTGCAGTCCACAGCACACATAGATCGTCTTGCAGATCCAACCCAACTCCATTCCACACCTACTGCTGTCCTTGGTGGTCATCCCATGGTCCTGGCATCTCCAAATAGCTGGGGTCTCCACTGAAACTGAGGCTGCACCCTCACCAATGGCCTCTTCTGGCCTCTCATGATGCAACGCCTCAGATTCTCTCCATGACCCCTTCAGTCCTGGGATCTTCACTGCAACTGAAGCTGCACTTTCACCTATGGCCTTTCCTGGCCTCTCAGAGTGCCAAGCTTCAGCTGCTCTCTGTGACCCCTTCACATTTTCAACACCAGAACCATGCAGGAGACTCTTACACATTACCAAGTCCTGCTTCCAGCTAGAGATGGAGGTTTGGGTCACCTATGTGTGCTGACCCTGAGGAAATACCTCCCAGAAGATTTCACCACAGTGATGCTGGTCTATTGTTACAGCCAATTTTTCAGCCCCAGCTAACCAGCATCAATTGTCCCAGTAAAGCAAAGGTTTTACTTCAGTTTCTGGTCTCTTCTTAATCACAGTTGGTTCTTCAGCCCCAGCCAACCAGAACCCACAGATTCTCAATTCAAAACATTACAGAAACAGCCCTGATAATCTCTGCTTCCCTTTGAAGCTTCACAAGCCAAGCCTCCATTGTTCACAACTCTTTCAGTATAACTGTTCAAGGTCCACAGCAACAAACTCTCTAAGCACTCAGTGGCTTTCCTGCCCAAAGTTCCAAACTACTTCCACAATCCTCCCAAAAACAACTGGGTCAGGTCTGACACAGCAATACCCCACTCTCTGGTACCAATTTCTGTCCTAGTTTCTCCATTGCTGTGACAAAACACTCTGACCATGACCAACTTGAGGAGGAAAGGGTTTATTCAGCTTACATCTCCTGAGTCACAGTTTATTAGGGAGCCCAAGGTAGGAACTCAGGGCAGGAACCTGGAGGCAGGAGCTGGAGCACAGGCCATGGAGGAATGCTGCTTACTGACTTGCTCCCCTGGCCCCTACTCAGCCTGCTTTCTTATGCAACACAGGTCCACCTGCCCAGGGGTGGCACCACCCACGGTGGCCTGGGCCCTCCCACATCACTCATCAAGAAGATGCCCCTCAGACATGACCACAGGCCAGTCCAATAGAGACAATTCCCCAATTGAGGCTCCCTCAACCCAGGTGTGTCAAGTTGACACTAAAGCTATCCAGCACAAACATATTTCACACAAAATCAATAAATTTCCAAATTTTAAAAAGAAAATGTGGGGCTGGAGAGATGACTCAGGGCTTAAGAACAGCTGGCTGTTGTTGAAGAAGACCCAGGTTTGAATCCCAGCACTTACATGACATCTAACAACTGTCCATAACTCCAGTTCTAGGGGATCCAGTTCCCTTTTCTGTCTTCCTTGGGCTTTTCATGACATGGTTGCACTCATGTACATGAAGGCAATACATGCTTATATATAAAATTTAAAAAAAGGAAAAAATGTGGCATATCTGGAATACATTTGTATGTGAGGATTGTATTCGACCACAATGAAAAGAAAATCTTATGACTTTAAGAAAAATGGGTTGAATTGGAGATTATCATGAGAAAAGAAATAAGCCAGATTTGAATAACAAAATTAAATAGTGCATTTTTTCTTATTTATTTGAGGAAAGGAATGTGGACAAAAGAGAGAGAAATATGATCAAAGCACATTATGTGTGACTATGTCATAATGCAACTTGCTATTTTTTAGTTACTGTACACTAAAGAATAAAGTTTACAATAAAATGTTTAATTTAGATGAAAAATTAGTATGATAAAAGTAATGATAATAAAATAATGAAATAAAGAAGTTGGCTGGGAAAGGCAAAGAAGAATGAAGCAAGATTATAGAAAAAGAAAAGAATAAAGGGAGAGGATTATAAAAATGGAAAAGATAAAATATGATTATAGAATAAAGAAAAAATATGCATAAAAGTAGACAAAAGTAATGGGAAGAATCTTTAAAATGGGCAAAGTATCAGAGAAGCTTCCTTCTGAGTTCTCTATTAGTTGTAGCTGCCAGATCTAGAGCAGTAGCAGGTGGTAGTTAGAGATTGTGGTAGTTCTTCGTTTCCACTGTAACACTGTAACAGTGTAACACTGTATGCAGCTTTGGGTGGGCAGTCAATAACATACTGTTAGCTAGAGCTACATTCACTTTAGAGGCTTCCCCTTGCTTGATGGGAGCCAATGCTGGTCCCAAAGAGCTTTTTTGGACCTGACAGATTCCTAGTTACTCCAGAGGCCCTCTAGTTTATGCCCTTAGTGTTAGCAAATGTCTAGTATCTCCCTAGGTGTGGTGAGAGATAGAAGATAGGGGCAAACAGACACAGTTCTGTGGTACCGAGGAAGAGCTGAGGGAGCTGAGGGAATGAGGCCTTCCCTTTGTTGCTTTCAGCACTTTTAGACTTTCTTCAGCAGTAAACTCATCCCTGGGAAGAAGGAAGCTAGAATAATCCACTCATATGCTAAATTTTGTTCAGAGCTCTAAGATCTGCTTGGTGACAGCAACCCACACACAAGACAGGGATGCAGCTCTAGAGGCTGAGTGATCTGCTGACCACAGACTTGTAGCTCAGCCTTCACAGTAACCCATAGGCAATGGAACTTTCTTCTTGTCATAGAGGGTGGGCCCACTAGCCACCACAGCTTGAGCTCATTGCTAATTCTCAGCAGGTCTGTGTTCATCTGCTGCCCACCATAACACTGCCTTTTGTGGCCGTACCCCACAGAGACACTGGCTTCCTCACTTGTGTTTGGTTCTTTTTTTTAGGTCCCCAGAATAGCTCAATCTTAAACAATAAGCCTTCTCTCACAATGGAACCTCACCATAACACTGAAATATGGGAATAGATGGAATGATTTTTTTTTTTTTTTTTTGGTGTTAGTTTGACACTGTCAAACCAAATCCCGATGCTGAATTTAATGCTTTTGAGAAGTGTGATTGCTAGGCTTTGCTAGCCCTGTCACCAAGCCTGCCTGCCTCACCTTGTAATTGTAGCTTTGGGGATTTTGTCTGTGTCCAGATCTTCTCAAAGTCTCCCCACTCTCCTTTCCCTATTTCTTCCCATCATTGTGCCCACTTATCTGTGTCCTTCCCCGACTCCTGGCTAGGATTGAGGTAATGGACTAGGTTGCTTTTCTTTTAACCCATGCTTCTTAGCTGTTCTGTATCCCCTGTCTTGGTTCCCAGTGAGCTTCCTCTGTCTCTTCGAAATGTATTCTAAAGAACTTCTCTGAAGAGAGCTGTAGGGAATTTTCATTGCTAATATAGGAAAAAGTACTAACTCAGGATGCCACAAGCAATGCAGATGGATCATTTTATTACCTAATGTACATACTGGGAAATATATACACACATATATATGTGTAAAATACACATATATATATACTTTTTTTTTGACACTTGCTAGTGTAGAGAGGCAGTATCTTTCCAGGTACTGAAATATCTAAACTTCTTTCCTTCTTGAAACATCTTCAAGAAAAATAAACATTTTATTACCCTGAGGCTTTGCTATCAAAAAGCACATTAGAAATAAAGATAGACAATCCTGATGGATTTTGTTTCAGCTAAATTTTACTAGTGGATTGTGTTCTAGATTAAACATAGCCTCTGGGGTTCTCCCTGCTTCCTGTACGCTAAGTCAACAACTGAGTAGTCTTACTGGTGTTGAGTGAAGGCCAATCACCCATCAAATAGAAGAAGCACATAGGAGGTATATATTTGGAATAAGATTTAAGAAATGACTTTGTCCCATTTTCTATAGCCAGGCTGGACTAGATCATCTGTTCCAGAAGTTCTCACATCTTTTTGCCTTGCTGATTGGGAGTATAGATATTCAGTGCAAAACATGGTTTGTCCCAGTGTCTAGAGTTACCCGACCAGTCGTACCAGCTTAAACCAGGGAAACTTATGAATAGGAGTGTGACTGAGAAGTCACAATGGGAACAGAAGAATACTGTTGCTCTTTTGTTTGATGAGGCAAGAGTGGGGGATGAGAAGAGAGATAAGAGATTAATACAGAAGTGTTTTTTTATTGTATTTTTATTCTTGATTAAATAGACCCAGGTCTTTGTATGAAGGGAGATCTGCAGCAGTGACATCTGAGAGTAAGGTGTGCCACCGCTTGTGCTAACTTCAGCACTTCCCCTCCTACTTGGCTCTTGTCTCTGGAGTTTGCTTTGTTATTATTTTCTGCCCTGAACCCAATCATGAAAGTATCTATAGGTAGATCGTTATTGGGCTTCCTCTGACTTCATTTGAAAGCTTTCAGTATTCCTACTTTTCCTTCGTAGAATATCTGATAATGTTAGCTGTATATTGGGCATAGTACCTGCTATAAAGGCAATGATAAGAGAAAGTATAATCCTGTATTTTGACATTTTTTTTTATAAATGCTATATACTCTAAAAATTGCTTAGCTTTGGCTATAAAGTGAAATAAATTAGTTAAGTATCTTTATAATAATATCTCTTATAGAATACAAAAGGACTGAGTTTCAGAAAATGATTTCAGTGGTATTATTTTTGAGAAAATTTGTGTGTTTATGAAAACACATTAAAGAAAGAGGATTCACAAGCCTTTCTTGAAATTTTAAGCTTTAAAGTTTAAATTATAACATATATACAGAAATATAGAGCCATTTTTGCTAACAGGATTAATTAAAAACTTACACTCATTTTTTTTGCATATGCCAATTAATGAATATATTCCATATCTTTAACTGACAGCAGTTTCTCTAGTAGCTTTTTTATTTAATAGAATCCTTGCCTTAGGATCACTTTCCTAGAACAGTAGCAAATATAAATTTGGATTCTACATGTAAATCAACACCACCATTGAATTAAGTCACGTTAAATAAGTTAGAATTTTCATTACTAAGCAAATTCTTGAATATTGGAGGGATACTGTTGTTAACTGGATATTCCTTTCTGTATGACACTAGTTAAACAGTGTGTTCTGTATCACAGTTTGTTCTTGACTTAAAAAATTTAAAGTTGTTGGGGCTGGAAAGATGGCTCAGCAGTTAAGAACACTGACTCTTCTCGCAGAAGACCCAGGTTTGAATCCCAGCGCCACATGCCAGCTAACAACTGTCTGTAATTCCAGTTCCAGGGGATCCGAGAGCCTCTTCTGTCCTCCATGGGCATTGCATGACAAGGGTGCACTTACTTACATTGCAGGCAATACATGCATACACATAAAATAAAAATAATAAATAAAATATTTAAAAAATTTTGTTATCAAAAAATTTTAAAGTTATCTACTTGCATGTGTAGAACATTGCTTTTGTGCTATTGTATTTCAAGATGTTTGCTAACTCTGTGTCTGTAGACTCGCTCCATTGTCCTGATGTTGAAGAGTCTGCATGTTGTCATTGATTGACTTTGGCTCCTATTATTCCTTCTGCATCACTTCAGAAGTAGATAAACTAAATGAAATCAGTATAATCTGTTAATCTTGAAATAGTTCCCAGTGAAATGTACTGTGTGCTTATCTGTCCTTTTCTAATTTCTGTGAGCTTTGGAATGGATTTTTATTTTGGTCCACTCTATTAAAATTTTCATTGTTCATTTAATATTTCTTTTCAACATGAAGCCCTGTGAGATGAATATAGCTAGTTTAGATTATTTCATCTTTCTTAGATATTTAACACAATTTTTCTGTTACCCTGGCCAGCACTACATTTTACCTTTCTGTAATGCAGTTTTAGTTTTATATTGACCATCAACCTGTATCTCTTAGTCTTTCTTTGTTTCTATATTTTGGCTATTAACATAACTTGAGGTAGGTGTATGTCCATATATGGTTCATATATAAAATATATATGCACATAATTAGTTTATTGATTATGTATATCATTTTGTGTTTTTAAAACAGCTTTATAATGAATTACATATTTGTTTTGAAACCACAAAAGCAAATGAAGCTATGCTCCGGGAAAGTGTTGTTAATCTTCAGGATCAGCTGTTTCAAAAAGAACAAGAAAATGCAAAATTGAAAGAAAAACTTCAGGAATCACAAGGAGTTTCCTATTCTTCACCTCGAGAGAATGATTCAAATTTCTCATCACAGGTGAGAAATTTTCTAAAAATATTACTCAGTGTAATATCAAACAAGAACATTTTCTACAGTTGATTTATAATTTAGATAAATTTGCATTATCTGTGAATTTAAAATTGAACTTTATTGCATTTTAATATTTTCTATATTCTCTGTGAACATGAATGTTATATCCTGTACATATGAAAAAGGAAATGCATGTAGAAATAAAAATATATTAATTACAGCTGACTTGTGTGTGTATGTGTGTGTGTTTATGTATAGTGTATTTATGCACACATGCTAGTGCATGTGGAAGCGAGATTGATGTTAGGTGTTTTCCTCTACCCTGCTCCACTTTCCTTTTTGTGTCAGATTCTCTCGTTGGATGTCATACCCGCTGTTTCACCTATACTGGCTGGCCCAGGAGCCCCCTGAGATCTGTCTGCCTCCACCTCTCCAGCAGAGGAGGTGCAGACATTTGCCACTCTGCTTGGTTTTTGCATGGGTGCTGGGGATCTGAACTCCAGTCCTCCTGCTTGTATGGAAAGCATTTTATCCACTGTGATGTGTTGACTGTCATCTTGACAGGATCTGGAATCACCTAGGAGACAAGCACACAGGCATGCCTTTGAGGGATTTTTTAGCCTCTCGGCATGCCTGTGAGGGATTATGTTGATTAGGTTAATTGAGTGGGAAGACCCACAGTGAAAGTGAAGGCTCCACTCCCTGACTTTGGGTCCTGGGCTGTATAAAAAGGGACAAGTTATTTGCTTCTTGAGTGACTTGAAGCCCCTGCTGCCTTAACTTCCCTGCCATAATAGACTGTTCCCTCAATATGAGTGGAAATAAGTCATTTGCCTTTGAGTTGCTTTTGACAGGGAATTTTATCACAGAAACAGGAAAAGAGACAAGACTACCACTGAGCCCTAAATAAAACACTGTAGCAGCTATTTATAGAGGCAAATAATAAAGAGATGATTTGAATTACACAGGAAAGGAAGCAAAGGTTATCCTGTATATGCAGATACTATGTTATTTTATATAAGGCATGTAAGCAACTGCAGATTTGTGTGGGTTTAGAACAAATAGCCTATATATACATAACTCAAAGGCAAATAAATGGTTATTGTGGTGATTTTTTTTTTTTTTGGTTATTGAAGAACAAATAAGAAGTTGTGGCTAGTTTCAGGTAACAAAATGAGGTAATAAAGTGGAAAGAGGATCTAAAAGTAAATCTCATAAAGTGCTTGCCAGAATGTGTGTTATATGGCACTTAACACCTGCTATTCTTTTTTCTGCCACTGCATTGACTTATGATATTTGAACAAATCATTTGACTTTTCTAAATATTCCTTATGATAAAAAAACATTAAAAGTTTCTTAGCCTTTTGCACTAAGTTACTAATAAATAAAATGCTGATATTAATAGCATTTATGTCAGAATTTTGTAAGGATTAATGAGTATGTGTCTATATAGAGAAAATATTCAGTATACCTCTTTTAGATAATCTTCAAAATAATTTCCCATTTCAGTGTCCTTAAAATTGTATTTCTTTGAGTTTGTTGTTGTTGTTGTTGTTTTAAGGTACCTATTAGGAGTTCTCTAAATCTTACAGTTAACTTCCAGAATGGAATTAACACAAATTGGGTGATTGTTTCGTGAATCTTCAACAGCGATTTTTGAACCCACCACAGCTTTTCTTGCTAACTCAACCTAAAGACAGTAGTTTTGTGTTACATTGTATTGTAGTTTTTTTTCATCATGTTCATTGAATTGGATTAATCAAAACCTTTGCATCATGATACAATATTATATCTTATGCACAGGATAACTTAGTTACATTATTTGTTTATTTCAGTAAATATCTTGTACTACCAATTCGTCCAACAATTTGAAGAGTACTAAAGGCTTAAATTTATGTGTTTATTCTTTCTTGACCTAGCATCTTGATTATTTCATCAGTCATAACCATGAAACCATTATTTGGATTATTTTTAAAGTTTTATAACATACACATTTATGAGGAATGCTAAGTTTAGTTTCATCATTCATAGAAATGGTATATTAATATTTATAGTTGCCTACAGTTTAGCAAATTAACTCACTGTGTTAATAACATTTGTCTATGTTCCTTCATATACTTATTTTCAGTATTAAGCATTATTTTCTAATCTTGAAGTGACCCATTAGGTTAGTTCTTTGAGACCTAAGTTTGGGATGTAAGTACTCATAAACTTACCTCTTAGAATTGCCTTGTTTGGGATGTAAGTACTCATAAACTTACCTCTTAGAATTGCCTTAGCTGAGTACCAAAGTTTCTAGTACATTGTGCTTTCATTTTGATTTGATTATAAAAACTTTCTAAACTCCTCCCTCATTTTTTCACTTCCAAAGGGCATTGTTCGGTCTCCAAGTATTTATGTAATTTCTGCAGTTTTTCCTGTTACTGATTTTGAGTTTGATTGCATTATGATCAGATGGGAGTACAAAAGGTTATTATGATTCTTTTGTATTTGGTAAGATTGATTTGTGGCTACCAGTGACGTCCATCTCAGCCCCTGCTTCTGCTGCTTTCTTAAAAGGGAAAAATAATAGCCATTTTAGTTTCACTTTGTATTTTTGAAATACTTGTGTCTTATGCCCACCTCCTGTTTTATCTCATGAACACAAGATAGCCTCCCAGGTACTAGGATTACATGTGTGTGAAGCCATGCCCAACTCCATATTTTAGCTAAGATATTATTCTTTTATCAAAGTTCTTTATTTTTGGATACTAATAGTTCGTTATTATGTTATTTAACAGAAATTTAGCCTCCATTATACATAATCCCCAAATGTATGTGCTTTAATTTATTGTTAATTTATGTAACAATGCAATGTGAGTATTATTTGGGTTTTTCACTTCTAACCAGTGATTTAATTAGGTCTTTGTGTTTATTGACTGTCTTTAGATATGGCTCCTAATATTTTCTTTGGGTCATATCTCCTTAATCCAGCCAGAAAGAAGGGGGAAAAAGTCTAGAGAATCATATTCAGAAGTTTTATAAATCAAGGTTAGAAGTGGTGCATGCTACTTTTTCCATAACACAGTTGTCCAGAGCTCAATCATTTGTCCACATAGTATGTAACTGCAAAGAAGATTGGAAGATGTGTGTCTGTTTTCACAGGGGAACATGAGTTTAGAGGTCAGCCAGCAGGCTCAATGATAACTCTCAGAACTCCCTTCCCCATTTTCTCTATAGTATCTTCTCAGAGTTAACTTTTATAGTTAATTTTTTATGTCTTCTCTTATATTGGTACATATTTTAATTTGAGAAATCCTATCCCATCCTGAAATCATAAAGACATTTACCTGTATTTTCATCTCACTTGCGTGTCTAGCTCACAGCTGATGGTTGGCTATGAATGTGATCAGGATAGCAATTGAATGTGGTCCAATGCGAAATTATAAACTTACTTAAAGCATTATGAGATTTTTTTGTGTGTGATTTTTTTCCTAACTCGAGGTTGCCAAGCATGAGCATTGTAGACAACAGTGTTCAATGTCAAAAGCTTAGACACTCCTCAAAGTGTAATTGTTTTGATTTCTACACATAAACCTATGTGTAGGTTTATCTGTGATTGACTTCTGTGTTTGGATTGTGTGTTAACTGTCCTTTGTGTTTGGTTTAAACAAATTTAAGAACAAATGTGGGTATGTATCTCTGGGCTTTTTGTTGTAACTGTAACCACTTTTTCTCAGTGATCTGCATTTATTATTGCATGCTATAAATGAACCCATATGGGTCCATTTTGGGGCTCTAGGCTTATTTGTATTGGGTAATTTTTAAAATAAATATTTTTACTAATACTTTGAGAATTTCATACAGTGCATTTTGATCATATTCCCAAAAGCTTTATCTCCTCCCAGGTTCACCCCTACCTCCCTGTACTCCTAACTTCATATCCTCTTTTTAAATATACTTTTTAATCTTAAAAAATTTATGTATATGAGTATTGTGCATGCATGTATGTAAATGCACCACATGTGTGGCTGGTGCCTACAGAGGCCAGAAGAGTTCATCAGATTCACTGGAACTGGATTTATGGATGATTGTTAGTTGCCATGTGGGTGCTGGGAAATAAACCCTGTTTCTCTACAAGAGCAGCCAGTGCTCTTAACCACTGAGCCATCTCTCCAGCCCCCACTTTTTAAAAACTTTAATAACTCATTGACTTTAATTTGTGCTGCTCACATATTCATGGATGTTTCACTAAATTTTCTTCTCCCCACTGGGAAACCCACCCTTACTCAGGGTCTCAAGGTCCTGACATGGATTGACAAAACTGACATAGTATATTCTATTTGGGTTTTCAATAGTTTATGTGACATCTGGGAATGGGGGTGACTTACCGAGATGGATTCACATGGGCTTTTCTTTCCCGTGTTTGAGGCATGCACCATCCCTCCCAAGGTCTCTGTGCTCTGTTCCAAAAATGGTGACTACCCCATTCACAGCCGTCCTCAAAATTCCACACCCAAACATAAACCCTGTGCTTTCCCAACAGCCACACAAAATGGCAAGAGACTGGCCTCATGGTCTTCCTGGCTTATATATCCATAGCCCATCCCCTTTATGCAGCTATGACCAACCAATTGGATGACAGAGGAAATGGGCTTGGGAAGGAGGTAGGACCATCGCGTGTCATCATAGGGTCAGAGGAACTTCTGGGTCACACTCCACCACTTCCTCTGGCTCTTACTAACTTCCTGTCACCTCTTCCACAAAGGCCCCTGAGCTTTGGTGGGGATGACAGATGCAGGGCAATCTCTCTTGTATTGTTTCAAAATATTGACCTGTTGGGCCTCCCTATCATTCGTCTTTAAGATGTGTCCGCTGATCTAGCTCAGTGGTGTCTCCCCTACTATAAAGACGAATGGAAGGAAGCAGACACATCTAAACAAACATGGATGTAAATACAAATGACTAGAAGATATCCCAGTAGGTGTACTATATTCATTTACAGTATACTTGCAACAGCTTCCCCACTGGGGCCTATAGCCTTCCCTGACACAGGAAGTTGGCCTGGTCTACAGCACCAGATGTGTGCTCCACCACTAGGAGCGGGCCTTATCCAATTAGAAATTTGTCAGTTGTACATATCATTATTGCACTAGCAGGCATTGCTTGGCATGTCCATACTGTGCAGCATGCGGGTCCATTGTTGAGCAGAATCATAGGGGATCCTTTTTCCCCAACCATCTGCATAGCGTCTTCTGGCACTGTGAAAGCCTCCATCCAGTGGCAGGGAGTTTTCAGCTTAGTCTTTGCTCTGTCTCTTCTCCCACACTCAGGTCATGCTGTGCATTCAGCAATCTGGCCTTACTGACCTTTCTAGTGTACAACCGACATTAGTAGCAATAGCCTTGGTTAATTTGAGGACCTCTAGGATCTCTCTGACCAACAGCTCATAAGGGGCCAACCCACCCCTGATACTGTAGCTTTTTTTCTTAACAGTTGTACAGTTTTGGGAGACTTTGTTTTTATTTTTATACAGGATTAGTTGTTGTAGGCTTTGCACAACCATTTTGGTATTACTTGTGTCTTACCCAACCATAAAGCTCACAAGAATCTTAGAGCTCTAGTTGCTCTTTGTTTCTTCAGGTGTTCTTGATATCTTTCAAATGGGTCTCACATCTGTAAAACTCTCAAAGATTAACATCATATATTAAATCAATCATAGACAAGGTCTAACACAGTGTGGAAAGGTTTTATCCATTTGTATTAATTGTTTTCTCCGTAGACCTCTGTTGGGTACCATAGCATGAAGAAAAGGCATTAACTTGGTTAGTTCTTTATTACCTTTAGTTATCCCTTTGGAGTCATTCCACATTCTGAGGATTTTACATGGAGTCTCTTTGTATCTTTTTATCCTTGATACATTTACAGGTGCTAGCTCAAGTTGCCTGGTCCTGCATCAGGTTAATGAGGTAGCCTGTCTCTCTTGTCCCTGCTGTACCTGTTGATTCCTTGAGTCAGGCAGGCCCTGGGTCTGCCTCCTGGCTGTAGCCATATCTGCCACTTCTCCATTGACCATACCTGGCTGCTGGGAGAGGTCCTGATGGGAAAAACTGCCTCCACCCCAGCATAGCTTTTCTCAGGAGAGAAATGTACCTTGTTTAATCTTTGGGGATCCTTAACCACCCCTGGGACAGTTCTTACCCTCTGTATGCCTTTTATGAACTTTTCTTCCAGTTTTAAAGCCTTTCATTAACTCCTTAGTACCGAATTTAGTTTTCTGTCAATTTTTTCTTTGGGAATTTGGCCTCGACATAAATCTTGCCACATTTGTCTCTGAGTAACCAAAATGGACCATTTCTTCTGCCTGGTCTTTTTTATATCTCTTGCAAATGTTGCTCTGTTATTCTACAGACACATTTTACATGCTGGTTTGAGTCACTTAGATCTGCCAAAGCTTCCCTCACTTTACAAAGATCCTGTCCCATTAAAAGACTTAGTAAAACCATTAAAGCTCTATGCCATTCTTGAGGTCCCAGTAGAATTAAGCTTTCCTTTATATCTCTGGTGAATACAGTCCTATCTGGCCATGCCCCCTCTCTGGGTTCCCCTTCTGCTTCCAAAGCTTGTAAAACTTTTTCTAAGCTCTCCATAAGCCTTAGGGAATTTTCAGACACATGGCAGGTATGCCCCATCTCTCAAGCAACTGAGCTATTTTCCAACATTTGCAGGATGGCTACCTGGAGATTCCCCTCTTTGAGTCCATCCACATCTGCATGGCCTGCATGATTTTAGTTACATATTTTACAGTCCATTGTATAACCCGTGTGACCGCCGCTAACCTCATTGCTTTCCCAAACTCCTGCAGTTTGTTGTTTCCAGTATCATACTGATGGGCTGCACCAATTTTTTCCCTTTTCCCTCCCTGGGGCACCCATGTGTGCAGCCTCTTAGAATTCTAGGGTCTCTTGGTCCTGATGCAGATTGCCAAAACCAACATAACACATTCTGTTTGGGTTTTGCATAGTTTATGACATCTGGGAGGGGGACTTACAAAGGCATGAAACACTGCCATAAGCATGTCCTGCCCCCTGTCTCTCCCAGCTTTTCACATTTGGCTGCTCACCTGCCATTTGTAGCTCTTTCCCCGTGCTCAATTTGGTGACAGCTCCACCCTTTTTTCCAGTGTGCTCAGCGTGGGTCTCTAGACCTGCTCCCAATCAATTCTAGCCTTTTGGAGGAACTTCAGGTTACAGTGGATGTGGGGGCATCCACTGGCATGTAGTTGACCTACCAGGAGCCACACCCTCAAGAGAACAAGTACGCCTTCCCCAAGAAACCCTGGACTATCCATAGCTCCTCAATTAGGGTCGGGGACTCATGAACCCCTTCGCATGCCATCCTAGAATATTGGTTGACTTGACCTTGTGCAGGTTTTGTGCAAGTAGTCATAGCTACTGTGAGTTCATGGGTGCAGTAGTCCTGTCACAGCCAGGAGGCACTGATTTGCTCTGTTTCTCCCTCACCTCTGGTTCTTATAATCTTTCCTTCTACTCTTCTGTGAGAGTCCCTGAATGCTGGGGAGGGTGTATGACAGATATGTCTAATATGTGTCTGAGCATTCCACAGGCATTTATTATCTGCACTTGAACAAGTTGTGAGTTTCTGTATTAACAACCATCTACTGCACAAAGACATTTCTCTAATTAGGTCTGAGAGCTGCACTCATCTATGGGTAGACAAATATTAATTTAGAGGTCAGTTTGATACCATGTCCATTTAGCAAAATAATAGTAGTAGATTCTCTTCTGTGGCCTGTGAAATACCAAACTATGGCTTCTTGGCCAAATTTGTAGTACCAGACATGCATTTTCTCCTATGGAGAAGGCCTTAAATCCAATTTTAAAGAGTGGTTACCCACATAACATTTGTGCCACTATTGTACCCATAGGCATTTTATGCCAAGCCAGTCATTACTGCAGTTCACCATCTTTGAGACTCTTGTATTATTAATGTAGCTTTGTAATAAGCCTTATTAACTTGTGTTTTAATTCTTCACCTTGATACCCTTCAGTAGAGTTTGTGTGTGTGTGTGTGTGTGTGTGTGTGTGTGTAATAGTTTCTGTACCATTGTTTTGTGGCAGAGAATAGTAATTTCTATTTCTGTGATGAAAACTCTGACCAAAGCAACTTATAAAATGAAGAATATATTTGAGCTTACAGTTCTAGAAGAATCAGAGTCTGGCATGGTGGGGAAGCATGGTGTCAGGAGTTGGCTGGAGTAGAAAGAGGAGCACTCACATCTTGAAGCAGGCATAGGAACAAGAGAGAGACTGGAAATCTGGCAAGGCTTAAGAACTCCCTAAGCCCGCCCCCAGTGCCATGCTTCCTCCAGCATGGCCACACCTTCTAAGACCTCCCAAAACAGCACCACCAACTGGGGGCAAAATGTTCAAATACTTGGAGCCAATGGGGGAAATTCACATTCAAACCATCAGAGTGTGTGTTTGGGGGGCGTGGGGGCTTATGTGTGTGTGTGTGTGTGTGTGTTCGTTTGTTCTCCAGTATACTGTTATAAATGTCTATTGACATCTTTAAAACTGTTCTGGGGAGTAATTTCAGCAGAACTGTCTCCTTTACTATTTTAAATCTATCTGTAAATTGTTTATGTCTCCTGTAACTGAGGTCTTTAATGTATTTCAATAAACTTTAAGCATTACCCATAAAGGATTTAAATGTCGGATTTTGTTTCTGGTTGGCAATCAAGATCAATGGCAATAGCCTGTGCTATTTTGGGGGATTCTTCGGCCTCCCTGACCATTA
Source organism: Nannospalax galili (assembly GCF_000622305.1). Taxonomy (NCBI): domain Eukaryota; kingdom Metazoa; phylum Chordata; class Mammalia; order Rodentia; family Spalacidae; genus Nannospalax; species Nannospalax galili. The sequence continues at coordinate 864,903 of NW_008342641.1, read as the reverse complement.
ACTCATAGAGAGGTAACCCATGCCTGGCACTGAGGTTTTTATTTAATAACCATGTCTTCTGGGAGCAACATTATTCACCTATGCAGACTACCTCTGTTCACATTGCGTTTTTAAAAATCACAGCTTAAATTAGCTTTCACACTAGTGAGTTTCCAGAAGGCTTCTTCCTGCATCCTTTGTTTTGGTTAGCCCAACGCCTCTGTCCCATCATCTTACTACCATTCCTACTTAAACCTTTAACCTCCAGTATTTCCTGTCCTGTTCTTTCATGTCACTTCTATCCCCTATAATTACATTATTTACTTGGTTTGCAAGATCATCGGTTTCAATATAGCTTTTTCTTATACCCTTCATTTTTGTTAACCATTCTGTAACTTCCGTGTGTTCTTCTCACATGAGGGAACTGTGGTTCCCTCCTGTTAGCAGGAGATTTGGTCCCTCACATGAGCATGGAGATATGATCCCCTCCTGTGAGCCAGAGCTGTGGTTCCCCTCCTGTGAGCCTGGAGTTATGGGCTCCTCCTGTGAACGTGGAGTTGTGAACCCCTCCTGTGAGCTGGATCCATGGTCCCTGCTTGTGAACCTGGAACTGTGGCCCCCTCCTGTGAGATGGAGCTATGGTCCCCAAACATGAACGATGGTTCCACATTACTCTGGTGGTGGGATGATGGGGGGATCAGATTGGAGAATGGGGAACTCCCTAATATTGAGTAGCAGTTTTGGCCTCCTCTGAGTGGCTGTGTTTCCCATATCCCCCTTCCCGTGGTTCCGGGTGGTACACGGGCTTTGCCTCTGTTGGGCTTAGCTTGGGGACTGAAGAGTTTTCTGTCATTTGCAGATTCTAGTCTTGGAGGAACTATCATCAAGAATGGACCTCCCACCTTCCTTTGTGGTCAGCTGTACTTGGCTCCACACAGGGTCCTGGGAATCCAGGCCTTGACATTGCACTGTACCTTTCCCATTTTTGAGCACCAAGAGGTTTCTATCATTTTTCTATTAATCTTCCGTAGCCCCAGTGTATCATCAACTGTGCCCTACAGACAATGTAAAACAGCAATTTGAACTTCTGGAGATAAAAATCACAGTCTGGGAAGTTAAATTTTTTTTTAAAGTTCTTTTTTTCACATATTTACTTATTTTTATTTTTTTTTAAGTTTGTTTATTTAATGACCACATACTTAGAAGAAGCATTTCATTACAACAGCATTGACATGTTCAATAACAATTTCCAGAGGTAAGATGCATCTCTTTCAAAATTGGCTGTAAATTTTTATATTTACAGTTGAATTAATAGTTAAACAATATTGTACTCAGTATAAACCCTATTAAGACATAAAATTGAATGAGTTTTTAACCTTTATAAAAGATCTCCATTTATTAAAATAAGCAGTTTCATACAGAGAAATTCATTTCTAATGCAATTAACAGATGTTTGCACTTGCATTTCTCTATATATCTGATTATTACTAGTCATAGTCAGTTACTTTCTGAGCTCCTTGGCACCTGAGCATGGATATAAAGTCATCAGGTATATTTTAGTGGTAATGTTTTTCACATCTACTAATTAATAAGAAGCAAATTTTTATGCTTTGAAGAATTATTACTTTTTTATTTTTAACATTTAATAACCACATGATTAGAAGAAGCATTTCATGACATCCTTAACCTGTTCAGTAAAGTTCTTATATAACTAAACTGATATAACTCTCAAACCAAACATATATAATTGTATTTTAGAATATAAATTTGCAACTCTGTATGCCTACTATAATTTTTGAATATTATTTTCTAATACTCAAGTACCATCAAGCTTCAACAAGACTGTGAAATTTCTCACTGTTGCTGTAATGTAATTTGGCATTCATTCCCATTTCAAATTCTCCAGCCTGTACAGTTTTTGAAGTATAATTATAGTATTTTTTTAAGAAAAGCAATGCTAACAAAAATGTAAAAATCATAATAATAACAAAGAAAGAAAAAAACTTTAAAAAGGAGTTTGGAAGTCTTATTTCCTTTTTATTTTATGGAATAATTTGAGTAATATTAATATTCTGCAATAAATCTACCTGGTCCTGGCTTTTCTTAGTTGGAGGCCTTTTATTATACTTCAACCTTGCTGTTGGGTATGAATCTGTTTACATTATTTATTTCTTCTAGATATAATTTGATAACTATATGCATATAGAAATTAATCCATTGCGTCTTTATGATTTCCGAATTTCATTGGTACCTGTTGTAATTTCTTTTCATTTCTTTTTTTAAATAAATAATTTATTGAGAATTTCATACATGCATATAATGTGTTTTGATCAAATCCACGCCCACTCCCTCCCCTCCAACTCCTCCCATATCTCCCCATCACCTTTTTATGATAACTTCATGTACTCTTTCTTCTTCTTTGATTTATTGTTTTTATGGGGCTTTTGGCACTCTAACATTCCCCCTTCTGAAGTGGTAACCCTAAAGTCTTTTAAGGATTAGATAAAAGCTCCTAAATATTTTTGACATTTTTGGCCTTTGGAACAGAGTAGGTTGCTAAAAGGCATAAGGATATTGTGTGTTTTAGCCAAGAAACTATCTACTTCTATTTGGGGTCTTTTTATCCTAACTGCCTAGCGAATTCCTATCTCCTATTCTTATCACACCATCCTCTGAAGAGGTTACCCAAATTGCCATTAGGGAATAGGGACACAGACCCCTTTGGCTTCTTCCATGCTGAACAGGAATGCAGGGTGAGGCAATTGGAGTACCCCTTCAGTGGGTTTATGTAAAAGACTCCCAAATTGCATAACTCTTATCTCTAGGGGGAAAAGAAAGTCCTTGAATCATGAATAGGAGTTATGAAGGAGAAGTAAAGGCAAGAATAATTAGAATTACAAGTTCTAGACAGGGAACTAGAAAAAAAGTGAGAACAGGGCAATTTTCAAATGTCCATGTGAGAGTCCATTAGAATTTCTTGACAAAGGCTTCTGAAAGCATTCCTCTTTTGGGTTCCTCCTCATTTTTCTTTTGTCTTCCAAGGCTGGGCTCTAGAGTGATGGATTCAGAATTTCCTTTCAGGTATTTTGATAGCTGTTGGAGTGGTTAGAGTCAAGGTCACTTCCCTCTCAAAGGCTCTAGATAGGGGGAGAAAACAAATTTATCCATCATTTTAGAACAATAGTTGGTTGTCTTCCTTAGCTATAGGTGGGCACTAAAGTATTGGAAACCCAAGATTTGAGGCCTTACATCTGAGCAGCACTTTCTGGTTAGGAATAAAATCATCAATGAGAAAAAATTGTCTAAATAACTTTTTATATAGACTTAAGCCTAATGTCTGGGAAGTGTAATCCCTTGAACTCTTAAAAAAATATACTGATGACTTTGCTCTTTAGTTATACTTTCCTTTTGGGTGTTTAAGACCATACAGTTGGCCCAGATACATCAATTTATTTTTACACTTAAGGTCATTTGAGGATCCGTTCCTCAGGGGTCACATGGGCTTGGAAAGAGCTCTTAGGTCCTTTCTTTTACCAGTTCCATCTATATGAAGATAAGTCAAAGGTCCTGCTCGACAATGTCTTGCTTCACTTGGAAGCATGAATGAGATATTTCCTCTGAGTTGACCCTCCACTTTGTAGACAAAGAAATGGTTCAAGTCCATCTTGTGGGGTCTCCATGTCCTCCCTGAACAAGAGGACAGGTGACTCACCACAGTTACAGGGCATTTTGAGAGATATTCCATAGTCCCCTGGAACTTAGTTGACCTTGGAGGGCAAGGGGCAAAAACTGTCCTTTAAGTCCCTCTGACCACATTAGTATAGGCCTCAAACTATACCTGTTAAACATCCAATAAGGTTAGTACCACCAGTCTGGTACTTTATTTATCATGTGCTATGTAGAAAACGCTTGGGTAAAAAAACCAAGTATTTTCAGATAAACATTGACTAGATATTTATTTAGTTCCTTAAATTGTTTGACTAAACTATGACCATAGACCTTTTAAGATTATGTGTATATTATTTTCGTCTCATCCTTTATATACTATATCAAACCTAAAAAGACCTTCACCACTTACTTAGGCTTTCTCATTTTTTCTATTTTGGAAAATCCATTACACCTGGCCTTTTTAACATCTTTTACATTCTCATTTTCTTTAATAATTATGATACGTAATAGCATTAACAAATAAAATTTCCATCTGTTGTGAGATTTCTTTTCCTGGGGATGCTAAGCAATGCTTATTCCCTTTCAAGGTTCTAGTGTCAAGCCAGTGTTTGATTAAAGTTTTACTGGGGAAACCAATGAATTTCTTGAGCTTACTTACAGAGATAACTGAGGTGATGCTGAGGTGTATGTATAATCTGAGGTTATATACACTAAAAAGCCTTTGCCCAGCATGGGTCAAGCCTTCTCTTCATAGCCTTCCCCATATTGTGTACTTTAGCTCTCCCCAAATCCAGGAGGCCATGTGTGATTAGGGTCAATTACATACAGTTGGCTGGAAAGAGTGGCTGGATACTCTGGTGAGGGTCCAATGACCTAGCTTGGCCCTCCTTTAATGAATGAGCACAACTGTCAACAAGCCCAGTTATGATGATGTTTAGTGATCAGGCTCAGTGGATGTCATTAGTTATTTCATGCAGAAGGGACTGCTGTATAGCATTTTATTAAAAGGACCTGGACTTTAAAAGGATTTGGTGCTAGGAGCCACATATGAGGGAGAACACTCATCATTTGTTTTTCTGAGTCTGTGTTACTTCACTTAGTATAACAGTTTCTAGATCCATCCATTTACCTGAAAGAGCAGCAACAAACATGGTTGTACATGTGTCTCTACAATAGGATGAGTCCTTTGGCCAAGGAGTGGTATAACCAGGCCATATGGTAGGTTCATTTTTAGTTTTTTAAGAGTTCTCCACACTTTTCCATAGAGGCTACACGAGTTTGCAATCCCACCAAGAGTGAATGAGCATTCCCCTTTCTCCACATCCTTGCCAGCTTTGGGTATCCCTTGTTCTCTTGATCCTAGCCAGTCTGCTTGGGGTAAGGTGATACCTTAGGGAGGTTTAAATTTGCATTTCCCTAATTGGTAATTATGTTGAACATTTTGTGAGATGTTTCTTAGTCATTTTTATTTCTTCATTTGAGAACTCTCTGTTTAGGTCTTTAGCCCATCTTTTATTTGGGTCATTTGGTTTCTTGGTTCTTTATTTTTTGAGTTTTTTATATATTCTGGATATTAAACCTCTGTCAGATGTGTCACTGGTGAAGATTTTTTCCCCATTCTCTGGGTTTTCTCTTCACTTTCTTGATTGTATTTTTTGCTGTACAGAAGCTTTTTAGTTTAATGAGGTCCCACTTGTTGATTGCTGACCTTAATTCCTGAGCAATTGCTGTCTGAGTTAGAAAATCCTTTCCTACACTTATATCATGTAAATTACTGCCCATATTTTCTTTTAATAGTTTCATGGTTTCCAGTTTCACATTGAGGTATTTGATCCATTTGGAGTTGACTTTTGTGCAAGGTGAAAGATAAGGCTCTAGTTTCATTCTTCTACATGTGGAGATCCAGTTTTGCCAGCACCATTTGCTGAACATGCTGTCTTTCCTCCATTTTGTGTTCTTGGCACCTTTGTCAAATATCAGGTGGCTGAAATTGCATGTATTCGGGTTTGGATCTTCAGTGACGTTCTATTGATCTATATGTCTATTTTTGCACCAGTACCATGCTGTTTTTAAGACCAGAGCTCTGTAGTATACTTTGAGGTCTGGTATATAATCTCCCTAGCGTTGCTCTTTGTGCTCAGGGTTACTTTGTTTATCTGAGGTCTTTTGTGCTTCCATGTGAATTTACAGATTTTTTTTTTCTAATTCTGTGAAGTACGTCCTGGGGATTTTGATTGGGATTGAATCTATATATTGCTTTTGGTAGGATCATCATTTTCACAATATTAATTCTTCCCATCCAGGAGCATGGGAGGGCCTTCCATCTCTTGGTGTCTTCCTCAATCTCTTTCCTTAATGATTTAAAATTTTATTGTAGAGATCTTTGGCATCTTTGTACAGGTTTATACCAAGATTTTTATTTTATTTCATTTTATTTTATTTATTTTATTTTGTAGCTGTTGTGAATGGGAGCATTTCTCTGTATTCTTTCTCCAATTGCTTGTTATTTGTATATAGAAAGGCTACTGATTTTTGTAGATTGATTTTATAACCTGCCTTTATACTGAAAGTGTTGATCAGTTCCAGGAATTTTCTGGTGGATCTTTTGGGATCTCTTAGGTATAGTATCATATCATCTGCAAAATGGGATGGTTTGACCTCTTCTTTTCCAATGAGTACTCCTTTGATTTCCTTCTCCTGTCTTATTGCTCTAGCAAGAGTTTCAAGTACTATGTTGAAAAGGAGTGGAGATAGTGGACATCCTTGTCTGGTTACTGATTTTAATTGGCATGCTTCTAGTTTTTCTCCATTTAGAATGATGTTGGCTATGGGTTTGTTATATATGGCTTTAATTATGTTGAGGTGTGTTCCCTCTAGTCCAGTTCCCTCTAGGACTTTCAACATAAATCCATGCTGAATTTTGTCAAAAGCCTTGTCTGCATCTATTAAGATGACAATGTGGTTTTTGTCTTTGAGTCCATTTATGTGACTAATGATGTTTATTAACTTGCATGTATTGAACCATCTCTGCATCTCTGGGGTAAAGCCTATTTGATCATGGTGAATGATCTTTTTGATGTGTGTCTGTATGTGGTTTGGAAGTATTTTGTTGATAATTTTTGCATCTATGTTCATTAAGGATATGGGTTTGTATTTTTCTTTTTTGATTGTGTCTTTACCTGGTTTGGGTATTAGAGCGTTTCTGGCTCATAGAAGGAATTTGGGTGTTCTCCCTGTGTTTCTGTCTTTTTGAATAATTTAAATAGTATTAGTTGGAGATCTTTAAATGTCTGGTTGAATTCTGCTGTAAATCCATCTGGGCCTGGGATTTTTTTCATTGGGATGCTTTGTATTACTATTTCAATTTCCTCATATGTTATGGGTCTGTTTTAATTGTTGATTTCTTCTTGGTATAACTTTGGAATTTCTCATGATTTCAGATATCCATGCACTTCTGTTAGACTTTCAGATTTAGTAGAGTATATGTTTTTAAAATATTCCCTTATAGTGGCCTGGATCTTTGGGGTGTCTATTGTGATATTTCCCCTTTCATCTCTGATATTCTTGATTTTTATTTGCTCTTTCTTTCTTTTGGTTTACTGGGCTAAGGGTCTGTCTATCTTGTTTAGCTTTTCAAAGAACCAGCCCTTAGATTCATTGTGTTGTTTTCTTTGTTTCTCTTTCATTAATTTCTGCTCTGATTTTTGTTTCTTCTCTTCTGCTGGGTTTGGGTTTCATTTTTTCTTGCATTTCCATGGTCTTGAATTGCAGTATTTGAACTCTTTCTACTTTTTTAATGTCGGCGCTTAGAGCTATAAACTTCCCTCTTAGTGAAAGTGTCCCAGAGGTTGTGTTGTGTTGTTGTGTCCTTTTCATTGACTTCCAGGAATTCTTTTATTTCTTTCTTAATTTCTCCTTTGACCCACTCGTTTAACAGTGTGTTGTTCAGTCACCACGAGTTCGTGTGGTGACTAGTGCTTTGTCCAGTGTTGAATTTGAGCTTTATTGCATTGTGGTCTGACAGAATGCTTGGGATTATTTCAATTTTATTGTATTTGTTGAGATTTGTTTTGTGGCCCAGTATGTGATCATTTTTTTTTGATAAAGTTCCATGGGGTGCTGAGTAGAAAGTGTATTCTCTGGTGCTTGGGTAGAATATTCGAAAGGTTTCTGTTAGGTCCATCTGATGTATGGTATCATCCAGGTGGAAGCAGGGTATGGGGGTTCTCAGGCAGTCCCCTGCCTTCTCAGCCCCTCTATCAGAGAGAGGCCAGAGGGAGGCCAGGACTGGGCACTCTGGTGGTCTGATGAGATCAGAGCTGCTACATCGATAGAGGTTGGAACCCACCCTCTCCCTCTCTTTTCATTTTTAAGCTTAGTAATTCGGATCTCCTTTCTTTCTTTTGATTGATTTAGCTAGGAGTTTGTCGAATTTTTTTATCTTCTCAAAGAAACAACTGTTTATTTCATTGATTCTTTGTATTGTTTTCCATTTCTGTTTCTTTGATTTCTACTCTGATTTTTATTACCTCTCCTCTCCTACCAGTTTTGGGTTTGTTCTTGTTTTTTTGAAGGCATTAATTTGTGTCACTAAGTTAGTAATTTGAGATCTCCCCAATATTTTAATGTCGACACTTGGCACTAATAACCTTCCTTATAGGATTCTCTTCATTGTGTTAATAGATTTTAGCATGTTGTTTTTATTTTCATTTAATTCTAGGAAATGTTAATTTCCTTCTTGATTTCTTCCATGACTCATTTTTCTTTGTCTAGTCTCCATGATCTTGAGTACTTTATGAAGTTTCTGTTGTATCTTTGATTGTCATCCAATTGAATATAGGATATTATTTCAGTTTTCCTATATTCGTTGAGACTGGCTTTGTGTCCTAATATGTGGTCAATTTTGGAGATAGTTCATGGCTGATAAGAAATATGTATACTCTTCAGTGTTTCAGTGGAATGTTCTATAGGTATCAATTTGATTTATGATGTCATTTAACTCTAGTGTTTCTCTGTTTTTTGTATGAATGACTTGTGTATTGGTGAATGTATTTTTTAATGAAATTAAGGGCACCTGTGCTTGGTGGAAATATATCCTTAGAACTGTAAAATCATCTTGTTGGTGTGTTACTTTAATCAGTATGAAGTGACCTTGTGTACTTAACTTGTTTTGACAGATATTAGACTGTTTACAACTACTTGTATCTTAGTTCAATTATTTTAGAATACCTTTTTTCATCCTTTTACCCTAAGGTTGATGGTGAGTTGTATTTTTTGGAGACAATAAAATATATCAATCGTATTTTCTAATTGAGACTGCTAGTTTGTGTGTTTGTATTGGGAATTGAGAATGTTTACATTCCTAGTTATTATTGAACAATGCGTATCAATTCTTGTCATTTTGATGATTTTTTGGGTGTTCTTAGACCTTTTGATTAACTGTTCTGGTATTGTTTATATCCTGACATCTTGGGTGTGTTAATCCTTCTCTTCAGTCTGATTTATTTCTTCAGTATCTTGTATATGGGCTAGATTAGTGCTCATAATTTCCTCTAATCCCTGGTCTACATAGTGAGTTCCAAGACAGCTGGGTCCACAGGGAGACCCTGCTTTAAAAAGACAAAAAAAAAACAACAAAAAACAAAAAAAACAACCAGTATCATATATATATATATCTTATTTATTATTGTTATTTTATGTGTATGAGTGTATTGTCTGCATGTGGGTAGGTGCACCTGCATCATGTAGTGCCTGCAGGGATCAGAAGAGGGCGTCATATCCCCTGGAACTGGAGTTACAAGTGGTTTTTCGCTGCCATGTGGGTGCCTAGAATCTAACCCAGGTCCTCTGCAAGATCAGCCAGTGTTCTTAACCACTGAGCCATCTCCCCAGCCCCTCCCAATCTTTTTTATAGTGGAATGTTTTTATTATTTTTTATTTTATGTGTATGAGTGTATTGCCTGCATGTAGGTAGGTGCACCTATGTCATGCAATGCCAACAGAGGTCAGAGAAAGGCATTGGATCCCCTGAAACCATAGTTACAGATGGTTGTTAGCTGCCATGCGGGTGATGGGAATTGAACTTCGGTCCTCTGCAAGAGCAGACAGTGCTCTTAACTGGTGAGCTATCTCTCCAGGCTGTATCATGGAACTTTTATTTCAAACAGATAGTTTTGTGAAACATAACAGATCGGGTTAGAAGTTGTGTTCTTTCAGAACTTGTAATACATCATTCCAGATCTTTCTGGTTTTTAAAAAGCTCCTATTGTCTAAAAGTTCCTGTTGTTCTGATGTGCCTGCCCTTTTAAGTGACTTGACATTTCTTTAACATTCAATATCCTTTTTCTGCCCTGTGTTTCAACTGTAATATGTAACAGGGAATTTCTTTTCTTGTCCCATGTGTTTGGCTCTCTGTATGCCTCTTGTATCTGGATTTGCAGTCTCTATGTTTGGACATTTGTCTTATATGATTTTAGTGAAAATATTCTCTCTACCTTTGGCATGATATTCTTCTCATTCTATGCCCATAATTTCAAGGTTAGGTCTTTTCATATCATCCCAAAGCTCTCCTGTGCACCTTTCATTAAAATAAATTGTCATTGATCTGTACTGAATGGTCTAATTCCTCTTTCCTGTCTTCCAGCTCTGACATTCTCTTTTCCACTTACTCCACTCTATTAGCAAGGCTTTCTGCTGAATTTTTACCTGGCTTATTGAAGTTTTAATTTTCATGATCATTTTGGCTTTTCTTCGGTAGTTCTCTTTCTATATTAAATTATGTTTCCATATCTTGCATTGTCCTTGTATGTTTTTGTTTTCTTGGAGTATATTCGTTATCTTCTTTGAGTTGTTTCATGTGGTCGCCCGCTGTGGCTGCTCTCCTCCGGCTATGGCTGCTCTCCTGCTCTCTCAGTTCCTCCGATCAGTCGTCCGGTCCAGACCCCAGGGCTGGTGAGGAGTCTGTGCCAGGGTCGCCGCATTCAGATGCAGGAGACCAGGTTCAGTGACACAGATCTGCTTTATTGTGAGAAAGTACGGGCTTATGTAGGGGTACTAGTCCAATCATAACACAGCATATGGGATCCCTTATTAGCATGGCAGACTAGTATCCTGTTACAATCCAGCAGGACAGATACACTATTAGCATGCTAAGTTTCAGTTTCTCTAAGTTTTGGATTCCTGGAAACCATGTGACTTACATATTTTTCTCTCTGATAAGAACCAGGAAGGACTGCATTCCAGCATGATAGGTATGTACAGCAAAAGGCAAAATCAGTCACATGATTTTCTACAACAGTTTCAGCATAGTTATAAACATCTTGAATTCCTTGTCTGGAAGTTCTTCCTGGGTGTTTTCATTGGGGGCCGTTCTTAGGGGATTAGAACTTTTTGCAGGAGACATGTTGAATTGGTTTTTCATGTTGCTTTCATTTCTGTGCTGAGCCTCATGCATCTGGAGTTAGTGTGTTGCTTGAGGAATTCTCTCTTTCTCTCTTTTGTTTAGATCACCTTTTTTCTTTTAGTTGGAGGCATGTACAGTATTCAAGAAGACTAAGTTGTAGGAGGGTTGAGGTGGTATTTTCCTCTGTGGGATTGGTATCAGGGGCTGCAGTTTCTATTCCTAGGTTCATAAGATTCCACTAGTGTGTACAGTAAAAATCACTGACCACAGGTCAACACACCCTGGGATACTTCCCTCTTCCCTGCTGTCTGGTGTGACTTTCCACATCTGGATGCCCTACCCTAATTCAGCTTTGGTCAGATCCCTGCCTCATACACGTGTTCTGGAACTCCCTCACCTATATGCCTTACCCTGAGTCAGCTCTGGCCTCCTTCCTGAGTCCACAGCTTCCACCCACCATGTTAAGTTATATTGTAGCAAAATTATTCTAAATCTTATAGTTTATATACATTTCCTTACATAGCATATGAGTACTTTTTATACCTTTGAAAAAATTTATTTTCATATAAAAGAAGCCTTTTGTTTTTAAAAATAAATTCTATTTTTGTCTTTCACTTCTTGGAAAGGAATGAGATTTTTCATAGTTTTCATACACTTTCTCTTTTGGCAAATACTCTTCTAATTTATATTTTTACTCATAGACATGATCTTTTGCATACCTATTAATGAAATGAGCTCTGTATAATTTTTATCACAGGTGTTTCCAGTTTGTGGTTTGGCTGCCTTGTTACTACTTCCTGGATCTTCTATATTCAGTTCTAGGAAAACTATTGAGAATTTTTTTCCAGAAGGCTTTTTCTTAAAATTGAGCTAATTTTTTTTTTCATTAACAGGTATTAAGTCTTACTGTTTTCCTTGCCTGCCTGCTCTATTGGGTTGGAATTTGGTGAATACGAGAAAGTTTCCGTCTTACTCTTTTATTACCATTTCCTTTTCTATTGGCTGATACTCTAAATGGAATGAGTGCTTTCAGAAGGAACACATGAAGAATACAACCTTCCTTCGGTAGTCACTTAGTCTGTCCCATACTGATCAAGGATTCAGCTTCACGAGTCTCAAAAGTTAGAAGTAGGAGTAGTGGGATCAAATTTGAAAGAGAATATGTAGTTCTGATGAGGAACTTTTTCTTTAAGATTGGGTTGATCTTATACAATTATTCAACAGAGCAAAGGAGAAAAATAATATCAGTAGTTCTTGGCTTTGTGGTGTGTTTGTTTGTTTGCCAGCCAGAAGGCTGGCATTCCTACTAACTATTTGGAACCAACTAATGTGTTTACATTCCTTATTTGGCAGGGAAGCAGTCAGATTGCTGGACCTTTTCTAGGGCTCAGAGTGCTTCTTTTATTTATTGTTATAAGGTAGTTGGGATGCAGTATACCATTGTTTTACTTTTATAATTTTAACTTTATTATTATTTCTATCACACTTTTCCTCATTTCAATAAGAACACCAGTCTTATTTTCTTTAGATATCATAGTATTACTAGATCTAAAACTTTTTAATATATTAGAACCAGATACCATGAATAATTTACTTTGAAATCATGTTTACCTCCTCATTTCACACTTAATTGCTTTTCTAACTGATATATGTAAACTCAGTCTAAAATATTTATTTCATTTATTCTAAAGCACTTTGTGTGTGTTTTCAGGAGCTTATATATTTTATTTTGATATTCTACTTCAATTATTAACATAACTGTACAAACGAATGGAGTTGATTGCAATATTTTCCTACATGCTTGTATCAAACAGTGATCATACTGATATTCCCTACCTTCTAATTCCTCTCGGTAATTCAGTTATATATATGTGTATGCAAGTATGAGGGAAATTATTTCTTAAGGAAATAACAACAGAATATAATAGTATGACATGATTTTTGGCTTTGATAAGTGATGAAGTGTCTTAAAGGAGAATTTTGAAGTCTTTATCTCGTATAAATCTTAACTTTTTCTAAAGCTCTTTGTGCTTTCTGTTCACCACATGGGCTCACTCTATTCATACAAGTCTTTTTTCCTACATGAAAAAAGATAGTTCTGCTTTTAAAATGCTGCCAAAAGATATTCTGATACTTTAAGCTTACTTTAAGTTTCAAAAATAAAACATCCCAAGGTATTAAAATCTAGGAATTTATCATATGCAGCAGCAGCTGCACCTCAAATCTGACTGCTCTGCACTGGCACTTCTCTTGCCGCTGTAATAAAACTTAAGAAGGTTTAGTGAGGTTTTTTTTTTTCTGTACTATTATTCAAAATTACATTACCCTTACTGAAATGTGAATGGCTTTTAGTGGATTAATTAAACTGTAGCTGCTTTGCCATCTGGGTGCATCCTGCTTAGCTGCCTTTCCATGAAAAAATTTCTCATGGTATAAACAATATTTTTTCTCAGAATATAGCTGCTAGGCTTCACTTCTGAAAAACAAATACTTCAGGCTATTTTATATGATATTTGTGATGGAATTCACATTGTGAATGGAATTCAATGTAAAATCTATTATTGCCCTTTTTCAAAATTATTCATTGGACAGTATAAGATTCTTATATTATAAATTTATAATATATATATTTTGTATCTTGAAAACTTAGTAGGTAGAATCCTAGATTTAGGCTAATTGTGAAAAAAAATGGGAAAGGGGGAATTAACTAAATCTGATTTTTATAGCTCAAGTGGTTTCATTAAATTACAGTGCTCTGTGCCGTTCATTAATGAACTTGTGCCATATGCTTTAACTCTTCTGGTCAATAGCTGATAAAGGAAGACTTGCGGATTTGTTTGGTTTTTTTTTCATATAAAGCTGGATAAAAATATCTATTTGATGGGCTTTTTATCAAAGGAGTTACTTTGAATTCAGTAACTACTACTGAGGCAATATGGCTCACAATTTGCGACCCAAAGGTAGTCATACATTATTGGAATACAGCCTACTGCGCTTCACATAACACAGATGTGAAGGCCTGATTATAGCTGCTTCATAATTAACAGTGATCCGATTTGTTTTGTGGCATAAATGGTGCATGTGTAGAACATTAGCCATGGCACTCTCATTCAAATTCAACTCAAGGGCTCAGCGGCAGGCGGGTCACGAGCTTCGGGGAGTAGAAGCACAAGCTCCTCCATATGTTCTTGCTGCATCTTACTATGGCTATGAGTGCAAGATAAGTTCCCCAAAGAACCTAATCGTGTTCTGTAATTACAGCGCGGCTTTCTGCTGGCTAGAAATGAGGGAGAAGCTAAAACACTCCCTCATCAGATAATTTGTAAATTACTTTACATGGCGGATGCCTAACTCAGTTGGTTTTCAACTGCTGAAATTATAAATAATTGTAACAGATGTGGCAATATGGCTGGCCTCCAATAAATGAGGCCCTTGATAATTTGGCCAACCCTTTGACAGGCCAATTTAATAAAATGTGAACAAAATCTTCTTGCTAATAATTTATCATCCTTTTTCCCAATAGAATAAATTTAATTACCCTAGCAGTTAACAAGGTCACACCCAGATGCCAAACTCGGCTACAGTTTTGATAATGCAATCAGGAATTGAGAGGTGATGACAGCGTTGTTGTTTTTTTCATTACCTGGCTTCACATAAACACAGGTGGCGTCGCTTTCTTGTCAGTTTTTAATAATTACAGGCTATTATGGAATGCATAGTTAGCAGATTGAAAACCACACTTTAGTGGATTTGTTTGAGTATGATTGAGGTTTTAATGTATAGAGATGATAGTGCATAACAAGCATAGTCCCCTGCTTAGATCATTAGTGCACAGATTTTGATTTTCTTATTGGTGACATAAGTGTTAAGTGTTTATAAAACTTAAAATATGTATTATAATAGATAATGGATTGCACCCCAAAGTCATATATTTAGAGATATCCCACAGAGGAAATTTAATTCTTTTAACCTAGAAATTCATTTTAGGATATCATTAACATACACTTTAAATACTCAGATTTGTGAATTTTGGAAGAACGAGAGGCTTATATTTCTTGAAAACCCTGAATAATGTTTCACTTTATCATTTTTGGTATAAGGAGAGCCATAAGGACAATTCAGTATTTTAATAAAAGTTTTAAAGCACATTCAGGATTAGTTCATTTTTAGTGTTGAAACCTATAGTCCCTGTGTACAATATGGAATAAACACTCTAAATATTGGTCTTTGGTGTATAGTTCCAACTAATTTTTGTCAGTGCAGTATAATGCTTACATGTCAGAGTATAAAACTTAATTTGTGGCTTGAAAATGTTTCTGACACAGATGCTACTGCCTGCCAAATGCAGTCATCCTTGTGTAACCCAATCAGTGTTGAGTGTATATGGAAGTTATGACATTGAAGCGTTGCCTTTATTTTTGCCATTTATTAACGACTGTTTGATGGATGCATTATATGTAAGGAAAGTTAGATTTTAATGTCTGTAGTACTGAATTTTTCTAGAATGTGAAATTTGGATGCCATTTATGGAAGGAGATGGTGATTCATTTTATTTTGTGACTTTTCATGCAATATGAGGATATTTGAGTTAAAAGTGAGTAGGTGGAAGAAATGTAAATATTCATATTTTTAAGAAGAGAGTACATTCATTGATGTTAGAAAACTTTTACTTTAGTGGTCTCTGCATTCATTGGTATCAGAAAATTCTCACTTTAGTGGTCTCTCTCTCTCAGGTGTAACGAAGAGTGGTATGCTAATTACATTTGTGAACTTTTGTGATAGCACTTTTGATTTGCAGTATCATTAAATTGTGCCATTTTCCTCCCTTGCATCTTTAGAATATAATGACCCTTATTAAAACTGTGAATTTTCAGGTTATGGATGATTCAGCTAACAATATGTATTTTATGGATTAACAATCAATGGATTCTGATGGTTTCTGTGACATAAAGATACATATTCTATATTCAAACATACACATTATAGACTATAAACACACCTGTGCCTGCACTTGATTTCAGTGAAATACCCCTTTACAAGAAAGTACTTATTTTGTTGAAAGCTCATTTCCTTTTGTCTCTTTTTTTTTTCCTTCAACAGGCTACATTACGTGTTGGCAGACTTCTAATTAACAAATTTCTTAAATAAGGAGATAATGTATGGAAACTGGTAAAAACTTACGTTTTCACTAAACGCTGTTGTATTTAGGCGTTTTATAGGATGAAATAAACATTTAATTACAATTTACTAGTAAAATAAAACAGTTTAACTTGTTTCTTTGAAACTATCCCAGCTATGAAACAGTTTGCATTTATCAGGCAGTACTCAGTCAGCCTCCACTATAAGAAAACACTATTCAGTATCGGCTTGGATATAAGGCAACATGACTAAATGTTTGGATTATATGGGTTTTCCCCTTTTTTGTGTGTGGTACTTGAAGAAATCAAAGCTGTTTGCATGCTGAGCAGATACTCTACCATCGCTCTAAATCAATAGCCCTTGGAGTTTTTTTTTTAACAGGATCTGGCTTCCAATCTGTGATCCTGTGCCTCTCCTTCCCAAGTGCCTCCACACCTGGCTAAATTATATAATTTTTAAAAGAAATGTAATTGACTCAACACTGATTCCACTACTTCTATAGTTTACCTTTTATAGGATTTTTATTAACGTTATCTGAGGGGTTACATGTATAAAAATGTTACACAGCATATGCTTTTCATACATGAGGCTCTAGGTTCCATCCTCAACACCCAAAGCACTGTCTTTTGACAGTGTTACATAATTGTTTCCAACGGTGGTTTTTAGATACACGTTCCACTGAATATTATCAGATTGACTCTGTGGTCTAGTACTATACCATTATATTTCAAAAATGTAAACTCAAAGGTAACCTAAGATTTTTTTTATAGAAAAAAATTGTAAAATAATTATTGCCAAGATCAAAGATTCTAAGATTGTAAAGGGAATAGAATGGACTTCTATAGAAGGGAATTCATTGACTTGATTTCTTATATGTATAAACAGCTCTTAAAGAGGATAAGGATATATGATAGATGAAGACTTCTGGGGATATATCATCATATATGTACTATATATGTAAAATAATTGCATACTTATTCATTCATGATTAATGTTGCAGAAAGCAGGTCAAAATATAGTATGGTAAGACTCAAGAGTGACTTAATAATAATGTAATAAATGCCACCTCAGCCAGTGTCATAAACCTAGTTGACAGTACATACCTACTATGGCTTGCTTATAGTTTGTCTTCTCAATCATGCTTTGGAAGCTTGTTCTTCAATGGGATGATGTTAGGAGGTGGTAGCATCTTTTATGGGCCTGGTGGGGTATACTTAGGTTGTGGAGGGGGTTGCTCCTGGAAGGGGTTGGTGTCGTTTTGTGGGATTTGTCAGTTAGTTGCTGAGAGAGTTCTTAGAAGAATCTGTGCTTGATATCCTACCGTTTGACCTGTCCCTCTTAAACATACTTCCATCAGGATTGTTTTAGTTTGCTTTCTGTTGCATGATAAAAAACTGACCAAAACCAGCTTGGAGGGGAGAAGGTTTATTTGGCTTAGATTATAGTCCATCCTTCAGAGACACCAAGGAAGGAATCTGGAGACAGGAATTAAAGCCTACAACATAGAGGAGTGGTGCTTATTGACTGTCTTTCTCAGCTCCCTTTCTTATAATAGTGCAGGCCCACGTACATAGAGTCTGCGCTGCTCACAAAGGCTAGGCCCTCCTCCATCAATTCGCAATCAAGAAAATGACCCACAGGCATTCCCACAGGCCAGTCCAATGGAGGGAATTCCTTAATTGAGGTTTCCTCTTCCTGAGTATGTCAAGTTGAGAACTGAAGCTAACTATGGCAATGATGCCATCTACCATTTTGTGAGATAGCCAGATAGGTTGTCTCCAAAACTGGAACCATTGCTGCTGGGTCTTTCAACTCCCAAAACTCTGTGATAAAAATCCCTTTTTTCTTTATAGAGTATGATGCTCCAGGTGTTTTGTTGTAGCAATGGAAGATGGGCTAATACAGTAATTTATAGGATGTAATAAAAATGTTATGTCACTTATATTATCTTCCTCTCCAAAACTCATAACCCCAGTGTAACTAGGAGGAAAACATCAGTTTTCAGCGCAGTCTTCTGCAAGAGGAACCAGTACTTTTAACCTCTGAGCCATCTCTCTATCTCTCTGTACATAACTTTAAATGAAAAATATTTTCAGGGCTCCTGGATCCATATCAATAATGCTAAGATCTAACACTCTTGTATGGTTAAATAAACAAGCACAAGTTTCCTACAAACATAATTTTCTTACTAACTTGACTTCTTTTAAAATTTGGGGCCTACCAGTAGCAATTTATTTGGCACATGAACAAATGCCTAACGAGAATGCTGAATAGTGCACTGACTTCTAGATGCTTCCGAATTTGGGAGAGGTTATTATTAGCCCGTGGCTTTTACTAATTATTAATAATGATATTATTAGCTCATAGGCTAAGTAGACCTGCATGGTACTACTCTGCCTTCTCTCAGGTTCATGACTCTAGGTATTCAGAGGATAGTTTGAGCAGTCCGTGAGGAGTCATTTGTTTGTAAACATAAATCTTATATGACTGATCCATAGATGAGTGGTATATATCATGGAGCTATAAAATTTATATTTGTCTCCATCATATGTATATGACAACACTATTTATGAAAATATTTATATATACAGATTCATGATGTGTGGTTAAAAATGTCATTTTATTAAAATAATATGGTTTAGCTCATGGTTAGTTTAGTCTTCTTTGTCTTTTAGGTGTGTATCCCATGGCCTTGTGCATACAAAGCATAGGCTCTTTGTTTGCTCCAGCCTCTTGTAGTTTGTAGTCTGCTATTAAAATGAATTTTTCCATGAATGTTTATGATTTATATGGTATAATGTAAACTTACATATATTTGTAAGTGACATAAGCATAATCATACATGTATTTTTATGTACTTTAAAAAGTTGTCTCAACAGCCATCGATATCAAGCTTGGAAACATTAATGGTCTCCCAGAAGTCAGAAATTGAATATTTACAGGACAGACTGAAAGCAGCAAATGAAAAACTGTTGGAGAATAGATCTTCTACTCAGAAATACTCAGAGAAGAGCATCACCCATGCAGAACGAAAACACAAGGTAGAGATTTTTGTCATTTTGTGTGTTAGTCAAGAGAAGGCCGGCAAGACCGGTTAAGGAGAAGTTAAAAAATGCAGAAAAACATGCATTTCTTTCCTAATATATATTGAAATTAAAAACTGTTAGATGCCAAATGCTTGATATAGTTCCTTCTAGGAAAGGAGATTTCCTTTTTAAAGACCAAAAAATATGTGGCTAAATTAATTATATTATTAGTAATATATCTGTTTTGTCAGAAAAGTAATAGTATATTGAACAGTTTTGGTAAGCTTCTATCCTCTACCTAATAGAGCTTATTTTAAAATGTGGCTATTTATTTTTCTAGTTTTAATTGAAAGGAAAATGTATGTAATATTCCTTTTCTATTCCAATATGCTATATTAAGCACAGCCCATTTGTGATATAAAATACCAAGTAGATTTTTAACATCAATTTGTATTTGTATAGATTTAAAGAACAGCAATAAAGATAAATTGACAAATTTTACCATAACTGATTTCACACTTTTTCTTTTTTAATATGGTATTGTATCTGCATAGCATTATATAGCATAATACTTACAGAATGTTAACTAATATAAAAACTATATTATAAAGCTACACTATATTATATTATAAATATATTTCTAGATAAGTTGAAATAACAATTCCCTAAAAGTAAGGAGTTTTAGACAATTTTTTTCTTACATGTAACATTAGCAATAGAGGAAGACTATGTCCTGTAAGCAAAAACAATGTTTTCAGGATGATTGCTTTTAGTTTTTTTCCAAAATTTTCTATAAGTAGAGTGAGCTGTCTTAATAAAGACATATTTGAAATTAGACTAATGGATCTATGAACTATTACTTACACCTTATAATAAGTAATTTTCAAAGGAATGAAATTCATTTATTCATAAAAAATAACTACATTTTATAGTTCTTGTCATTTTGAAGGAATTTTATAAGACTCATTTAACGGAAAGAGAGCATTCCTTAATATTGAAAAACAACAGTATATATGACCTTATTTTGTTGCTTGCTGTATTGCTGAAGTTTTAAAATATATTACTTTTATCTCTCCTACTCTTCATGAAAGCCCAGAAAAGGAGAGGTAAATTTTGAACATTTTCTTTCTCTTTTGTAAGGACACGGGTAAGGAGGAACACTGCTGCCCAGCTCAATAGTTGCTTGCCTGTATTCCTTCTCCAGATTGGTATATGAAGCTGTATATAATACAAACACACATTCTTGTCTCTAGCTAGCCACATTATAGTTAATGACCATATGGTCATTATGGTATAAGATCTACTGTCTGTTGTATTTATATTCCTCAAGCATATTGTTCCTTCAACTTCACAGTGTGTTAAACTATTTCAAAGGGAAAAAAATCCTTTCCCTCTTGTTTCTGGTTGTCCTATCAAGTGTAACCTTGGACCCTTATAGAGCAATTAGACCAGCCTCTATCCCCTCCTTTGTAATGAGGTTTCTTGCATTTCTGAGTCTATAACCCTTTAGTCTTCCCTAATGGGACATCATTATTCTGAAAGAAACAATGTAAATGTAAATGAATATTCTCATTAACGAGTCACAGAGAAACCTTTAGCGGTAGCACTGTGGTAATTCTGCTTGTTATTTCTCTGGTATTCCATGCAGGACTTTTTTTTATAATTCATTATTAGTATTCAGAATTACTTGTTCTTTAATTTTGCATGTCTTTCATAATCCAGTGTTTCAACTACTTCAACCATGTCCTTGTTTTATTCTCGAGGAACCACCTGTAAAACGCTCAAGGTCTTTGTCCCCAAAGAGCTCATTCATGGACTCTGAGGAACTAAGGAAGCTGAAAAAAGCTGAAAGAAGGATTGAAAACATAGAGAAGACACTACAGCTAAAGGTGAACATTAAAGCATTTCTTTAGTTGTCATTATGCAAAGATAAACATACACAAAGTAAGCATACAGTTCACAAATTGTTGTTTGCCGTTTTTCTTTTCTGAATAACCTGTGTGGAAGCATGCAGTGTTTTAGAAAAGATTTCTGCCAAGCATGGTGGCGCACACCTGTAGTCCCAGCACTTAGGAGGCAGAGGCAGGCGGATCTCTGTGAGTTCAAGGCCAGTCTGGTCTACGTAGTGAGTTCCAGGACAGCTGGGGCCACAGGGAGACCCTGCTTCAAAAAGACCAAAAGAAAAAAGATTTCTTAGACTCACAAAATAGTAAAAATATTTATTTCTTGAAAATGAAATATGTGTTCACTAAATTCATGATTTGGCAGTATTTTGCCCAAAAATTGGGAACAAATTTCTTATAGTATCTCAGAGACAAAAACATTGGCCCATAGCAAGTAAAAAGAGAATTTCTTCTTGTTCTTTATATACGATAAACATTTAAGACTAAATTGGGTTAAACATCATTATATTAACTTGGCTCACATTACTTATAAGTACTGTATTAGTTGCTAATCTCTTTGCTGTGACCAAATATGTACTATGGCAAGAAATGACTTAAAGGAGAAAGGATTAATCTTGGCTTAAAATGTAAAGGGATATACACTGTGTATAAGGTAGGTGAGGAGGAATGCTGGCCGAAGCTTGTTGGTGGGACACTCGCATTCTGATGGAACAGGATACAGACAGAAGGGTATGCTGGCTTTTTCCTTTTTCATTTTCTATTCAGTGCAAGACCCCAGCCCATGGATGTTGCCCACTTTGTGAGTAGGTCTTTCTTTCTGAGCTGAAGTTCTCTGCACACCCCCTCACAGAAATACCCAGAGTTGTGTCTCCTAGATGATTCTAAATCCAGGTAACTTGATAATGAAGATTATCCATCACAGTCAATTTTACATAAGAATTACATAGAGCTGAGGATGGAGCTCAATGGCAGAGCACTTACCTATATCAGCACAGCCTTGGGGTCAGTCTGTAACCCTGCAAAAACAGAACAAGACAACCACACACACACACACACACACACACACACACACACACACACACACTGAAAATACCAAATAAAAATATATTATCTTATATTTCAACTCAATTTATTACAGAACAAGTGGCATTTGAATTAGTGCTCTGCCCAGGTTTAAGAAGCGTATATCTTTGAGAACTCATATTTCCTAATTCATATTTGGCAAACTTTCTTTATCAGAGGAAGTTGTTAGTGTATAATAAGCCAGTTTTACATGACTATATTGGAATCTGGGTGCCTTGCTCATTTATTTATCTATTTATGTATTTTTACAGTGCTAGGACTGGAACACAGAGCCTCACACTTGCTAGTTGAGCACTCTATAATGGAGTTTTATTCCCAGGTCATTGAAGTCTTAAGTTTTTCTCTGAGTTTAATGTGGAAGTTCTTCATTTGTTGTTGCCTGGT
Organism: Nannospalax galili; assembly: GCF_000622305.1. NCBI lineage: Eukaryota > Metazoa > Chordata > Mammalia > Rodentia > Spalacidae > Nannospalax > Nannospalax galili. Next base: position 842,317 of record NW_008342641.1, on the reverse strand, counting down.
CTTACTCTGTTTGAGATTCTATCATATAATTGATTCTCTGTAGTCATTCTTTTCACAGTGCTAGATGTTGAATGTGGGTCTTATGTATGATAGGAAAGCACTATACCACTGAGCCTTACTCCCAGTCTTAAATACTATATTCTTTTCCATGTAATACCTAGTTCTTTTTAGAATATTTTACTTAGTTTATGTTTGTTCTAGAACAAAATTTGTTTAGAGAAATAATTAACTATATTGTATAAATAATAAAAGTTTCTGACTTTCCATCAAAAACAAAGTGTTAATTTATGTTTTTCAGTCAAACTGGTAGTTTTAAAACAAGCAAAAAGATTATATGTTCTTTCTACCAAAAGTAAAATCTATATTAGCCAGCATTTAGCTTAGTTTATGATGGAGTATTCAAATTAGTCAGGCATGTATTATTCACTTATCGTATAATTTATTGTTGTGATACAATGAGATGCTATGCTTGGTGAGCTTTTCTTCAGTTCAGAATGTGATAAATGGGGCCATGGATGAGCTCAGTTGGTACAGTGCTTACCTAGCATGCACAAAACCCATGGTTTGAGACCCTAGCATTGCATAAAACTGGACCCCTAGTTCATGCCTGCAATCCTAGCACTCAAGAAATGGGGGTAAGAGGATTAGAAGTTTGACTACTTTATAAGTTCGAGGCCAGCCTGAGGTTGCATTGTAGATGTGTCACTTAGACTTCGGCAATTCATAGACAATGTCTGTGTGTCACCAGTTATGGTACTTGGTAATAGTCTCCAACTAGTGCAAAATAACCTTCTTTGATGAGTGGTGACTGGGATATTTGTCTGTAAATGTAAGGATACATATTTTGCCCATAGTAACAAATTACATTAGTCTAGGGATGTGACAGTGTTAGGCTTATTTCTAAGATCTGTACCACACTTGAGTTTCCTCCCATTGAGTAGACTTTTAGTCCAATTAGGTAGCTGTTGATTACCCCTAAGATAAAAGTGCCACTACTGCACCAATGACATATTCTGTGCTGTCCATTAATGTGGTTAATTGGTCTTGAAGCTGGTGTTGGACCATTGATCAATGTTTTCCACTGGCACCTTCATAGCTCTCTCCAAAGCTATGAGAGCTAGCCTTCAGGGAAAGTAGTTTCAGGTCAGTTGAAGCTCTATTGCTCCAAACCCAGTGTCCAACGTATGTTCTGTCTTAAGCAGTAGGGTCCATCTTCAAGTTCTGGGAGACCATCAAGGACTATGGCAATAGCCTGTATAACTTTGGGAGTCTCTTGAACCACCTTGGCCAACTATCGAAGGTTTCACTTGTCTGAAATTATTTCTTGTTATGTAGCCTTTAGCTATCCACATGGACTCATGTGAAGATACTGTATATATAATTTGTCATTAGGTTGTTGGACTCATATGATTCCCTCTTTATTTTTTTTAATACTGGCTAGGCATTATTTATTTCTCTTCTCTCTCTTATCTAAGCCTTCCACCAAAATTTCCCCATTTAAAGTATCCCCATTTCTCCCCTGCTAATATCAGTCTCCTATGGACCCATCTCTTTTGAGCTCCTTTTTCTTTATCCCCAATGTTCCTTATATAACCCCTCCTCCCTCCTCCCATTTAACTACCCCCATTTTATCCATTTCTCCCTTAGTAACACCTGTCTCCTACTGTTTTTCTCTCTCATGTTCTTTCTTTCCTTTTACCTCCCTGGTTCCTGTTCATTATTCTGGTTCCTGCAGTTATATCCGGATACATACTCACACATAAGGATTTGATGTTAAGATCCGCATATAAGGGAGAACATATGTCGTTTGGTTTTCTGAGTCTGTGTTACTTCACTTAGTATAACAGTTTCTAGTTCCATCCATTTACCTTCAAATTTCATGTGTCCATTGATGCTATGAATCTCTCCTTTGCTGATTTTCATACACTTGACTGCTTGATTCTCTTAGCACTTTTCAATGGTATTTAATATAATACAGTATTATAGTTGCTTCTGTTGCTGTGATAAAATACTCTGACCAAAAGCAGCTTAAGGAAGGAAAGGATTTATTTGACTTAAGCTTCTAGGTCACAGTCCATTACTGAGGGACATCAAGGCAAGTCAAGGCAAGAACCTGAAGCAGAAACCATGGAGAAATACTGTTTTGCTGGCTTACTCTCTGACTCTTCTCATAGGCTCATGCTTAGCTACTAGCTCTTATGTAGGCCAGGACCACCTCCCTAGGGATGGTGCCACCTTCAGTGGGCTGGATCTTCATGCATCAATTAATAATCAAGACAGTCCTCAGACATGGCCACAGGCCAGCCTGATCTAGGAATTTCCTTAATCAAGGCTCTCCTCTCAGATAACTCTAAGCTGAATCAAGTTGACAATTAAAGCTATCTAGGACGTACAGCTTATATGTATTTTTCAGTGCCCTGATATATTACATATAATTTATGGATTCTGATGAAATTAACTATCACTAATGCAATTCTTGAATAGTTTGCATTTTAGAATTAGGGAAAACAGTAGTGACAACACTAATGAGAAGCTCAGTTTGTTGCTTTCTTTCAACCCGTGATCATTATGAAAAGAAACTGAGAAATTTTAGATGTTCCATTCTGTTAATTTTAACTTCTTGGTCAATCTTTAAAGTTGTGTTTAGTTTCTAAGGCCTCTAACATGGAACTATTATGATTCAACAAACAATAGATTTATATGTAATAATTTTTTTTA
>NW_008342641.1:781600-839560 GCF_000622305.1 Nannospalax galili | reverse complement strand
CCAGGCTGGCCTTGAACTCACAGAGATCCACCTGCCTCGGCCTCCCAAGTGCTGGGATTAAAGGCGTGCGCCACCACGCCTGGCCTTCAAGTCTTTTTTAAAAATATTTTATTTTTATTATTATTTTTACTTTATGTGTATGAGTGTATTGCCTGCATGTATTTGAGTGTCCCTGTGTCATGAAGTGTAGCAGAGGTCAGAAGAGGGCTTCAGATTCCCCTGGAACTGGAGTTAAGGATGGTTTGTAGCCGCCATGTGGGTGCTGGGAATCAAACCCAGGTCTTCTTTAAGAGTATTCAGTGCTCTTAACCACTGAGCCATCTCTCCAGCCCTGATTATATGTAATAATTTTTAATAAATTCATTTTAAATTAAGAATTTATTGGGGGTAAATTTGATTTCCTGAAGGATAATTATGGCAAGCTATTGTAGAAGTTTTTGCATAATTATTTTTGAAAAATGTTTTTATCTTATGTGTATGAATATATTGCCTGTCTGTGTGTAAATGCACCTGTGTTATATAATGCCCTCAGAGGACAGAAGAGGGCATCAGATCCCCTGGAACTGGAGTTACAGACAGTTGTTAGCTGCCAGGTGGGTCCTGGGAATCAAACCCCTGTCCTCTGCAAGAACAGCCAGTGCTCTTAATCACTGAGCCATCTTTCCAGCTCCACTTAATTCTTTTAGTTTAATGCTAAACTTATTTTTTAAATATATTTTGACTTTAATATCTTCTAAATGTATACACTTCTTATAATTAAATTATTAATAAATTTCTCAGATATTTGGCTAAAATTCCTAAAAATGAACCAACATTTAGTTTGTTTACCAAATGTAGTATGAAAATTACAAGTTTTAATTCATTTTTTATGCCTTAGAAGAAGAGATAGACAACGCTTCCATTTTGAAGATGAAGAAATGGAAGCACACTGAATTTGTTTTATCACACAAGTAAAATTTCGCAATCGGACAGTAAGATTGTGACTGTTATCATTCTTCTGCCCCACATTTAATAGACCATACATGGTTTTTCAATAAAATGAAAAAAATTGAACTGAGTATTTTACCTTTTAATGGTTGTGCTGCTTCTTAGCAAGTTTGCAGCAACTGTGATTTTTATTTTTTCCAAAATTCTATTAGAAAAATACTTTTTTTCTGAATGCCTCCATTAAGTGATACCATTCACATGCCTTCATTTTTAAATAAAAAATTTCCATTTCTCTGTGGTATATAACTGCTTCTTGGTATAAATATAACTCCAGTACTTATGAGACTACTACTAGAACTATAATCAAAGCAGAGTGAAAAAGTATCCATAAATATTATCTCAAAGTTTAAATGAGAACTAAGTAGCTGAGAAAATAGTGAATTCTGAAGAACAGTGATGTCACTGTTAATGTTTGAGAAAGGGACATAAAAGATGCTCACTTTTGCTCTGTGCCTCTCTAGGGAAGGCCCACCATTAGTGCTTCTGACTGTAAAGCCTCTGTTTTCTGTGTTTCACAGAAAAATAATGGAATTTAAATTATGTTTGTAAGACTTTACAGCTAATAGAAAAACCTATCAGAATGCAGGTCTGCCTGAGTGCCTTCTCGTTTCATGCCACTGTAAGTTAGAGAGAACCTGTTGCCCCTAGCAAATAAACACACAAGTTCAAAACACCGTTTACTGTAGATAATGATACTTCATAAATAGCATGGAAGTATGACTATTATCTTCTGAGGACTAGGATTTTGGACTTTATACTATGCCTATATCTAATGAATATTCCCTCATTTGCTATCTATACTGTGACTTCTTCCAAAACACTAACTTATTTTCTCCCTCTCAATCTTCATGGTAGAACCCAAAGGTGAAATAATGCTATCTTTACCATGAGTCCAGCCTTGTTTCCTTCTGTTTGTGAAATCATTGTACTTTATTGCTCTAAGAATATGGGTCCATGGCCCGAAGAATTGCTACTACTATGACTTTCCTTATACTTTTAACCAAATAATTTCCTTATACTTTTAACCAAATAATAATCATTATGTATGAACAAATCCTTCTAGGTTGAAAAAAATGCAGAAGTTTTTAAAATAAATTCATGACTATTTGTATGTATATGAATTAGTGGCAAAAAAAAGAATGAAACTAATTTGACAGGTAAAATTTTGATATTACCTAAGCAGCATAAAATGTAATGAGCTGGTGAGGCTGTCAAGATGACTCAGCAGTTAAGAACACTGGCTGCTCTTGCAGAGGACCCAGACTTGATTCCCAATCTCCCACATGGTGGTTAACAACCATCTGTAACTCCGATTCTAGGAGAATTCAACAACCTTTTTTGACCTCCTCAGGCATTGCACAACAAGAGTGCACTTACACGCAGGCAATACACTCATACACATAAAATAAAAATAATAAATAAAATATTTTTTAAAAAGTTTTCTGACTAGAAGAAAAAAAATTTCAACTTAAATAAGCGTTGCTTACATACTGCCTTCTCTCAAATTTAATGTCTAGAGGGGTAATCTTTGAAACGTTAACCAGTACCTTTTATGCTTGTATACTTGCTTTTTGTGTTCTTTAGAGCCAAGAAAATTATGAGCTAAGAGATGCCCATGAAAAACGCAAGGAAAGGCTACAGATGTTACAGACCAACTACAGAGCACTAAAAGAGCAATTAAAACAGTGGGAAGAAGACAGTGGCATGTGAGTTACGTGGCTCATAAAGGCATTTCCCTAAATATTAAATGGAATGGAGAGCATTATATAGGTGTTTTAATGGCTTTTGTTTGGTTTCAGAGAAATTATTTGGTAGTCAGATCTTTATTGTGAATATTTTAATGGAGAACATAACAAATGAAAACAGAAAAATATGCTAGCTGTAGCCATTGATTTTCTTATCATTTGTAGATCTCATTGGCCAAAGGTGTTTATGAGTTTTTGGTATATATTTTAGCATCAATAGAATAACTTAATAAAAGTCTGTAAAGCAAAACCAGCTAATATCCATATTATTGAATATCTGCTTTTATAAAATAAAATACTGGTGTTATAATTTTTATAGCCCCCAAATTATTCAGGTTTTAATGGTTTTTTGCATTTTAGAAATGTGAAAGATGTGTCTCTCTCTCTCTCTCTCTCTCTCTCTCTCTCTCTCTCTATATATATATATATATATATAATCTTAAAACTATTTCAGCCTAGTCTGAAATTTGAAGATTGTTACTATCCATCAGGTTTTTCTTCAGCTTATCTGAATGAATTGGCAGTCTCAGTTCAATTGCTCTGAACAGGTGTTCAGATCTTGGTTAGTTGTAAATGGCTCCCCGGTTAACATTATCAGCAGGGGCAAAGGACTGAATGAGTACAGAAAATCTACTACCCTCCCAGTTTGAGATGGATCCTTCAGGGCAATGTTGATAATACACGTTGGTCTGTTCTGTAGGAAACAGTTTTTAAATTGGCTAGCATAGCACTTTTAAAAACTAAAAATGAAGTTTGTTTTATGTATAGAAAATGAAACTATAAAGGGCTTTTGGCCTCACTTGTAGATAATTGTCACATCTAAGCTTTTCCTCTGATGAATGGAAAATGTTTCACATTCTATCTCTACTGAGTGATAAAGCAACTTTCTTAAGATTGACCTCTGCTCAACCAATGTGTAGCTTTCTGACATAGTCTCCATTAATACCTTGGTTCATGATATGGCACCTTTACTACATGCAGATTTGGTGTCAGCAAATTCTAGATGAATCATTGCTGCTATTCTTTTTCGGAGATTGTTAGAATCCAACAGTGTATATTTTATTACTACTATACTAGAGTGAGCAAGAGAAATAAACCTATATTAATATCATATGTCTGCTTAAATGCTTGCTTTTCATGGTAGCAGTTTAGCTTTAGGAAATTATGACATAGGACTTTTTAGACATGCTTAGATATTAAGAATGTGTTCCAAGAAATATTAAACTTGAAATAGTAATTGCAATCTGGTCATTATATATTTCTTTAATTTTAAGGAATATATAAATTAACTTATAGTACTTGGAATATGATATAAATTTTTAATGTTTAATACAGGACTGAAATCAGAAAAATGAAGAGAGCAGATTCTCAGCAGCTTCAACAAGAGGACTGTGATGCTGTGTGGAATGAACTGGCATATTTCAAAAGGGAAAACCAAGAACTAATGGTTCAAAAGTGAGTTTCTGTTTTAACAACAGTAACTTGGATAAGTACTTTGAGAAATTTGTTTCTCGAAGTCCATTTATAGAAATACCTTTTAAAATTTGAAAATGAAATTATCTGGGATTTGTCAATAAAAGTAACAAAAGCAAAAGTCTGGCTTTTCTAGTATGTATATATAATGCAATAGCAAGTTACACATTTGCTAGCTTAACAGAAACTGTATAATATGATCTAGGGATTGTGTTAATTAATGTGGCTCTCATCTGTTGGGGTGTCGCTCTTCATTAGCCTGTATTTTAGACACTGCCGTGCTTCATTTTGGAATGAGGTGGAGAGGGGATAACCTAGCCAGCCATCCTTGTTTGATCTCCTAGATATATACGCAATGCAGAATGCCTGAGCTCTCTTGGTTCCCTGCCCTGTCCTGCTAATCCCAGCTGAGCTCATTATGGTGTAGCCTTGCTGCTACTCTTGGAGCCAGAGCTGTCCAAGCTAATTACTGGTAGCAGCAGAACTGCCTGTTAAGGGTCTGGTGTAGATCTGCTAACATGGTCCTTGGTAGTGACCTGCAAAAGCCATGAGGGAATTGCTTTCTTTCTTGCCTTGCACTCCTTCTCCTTTGGGTTTAATGCTGATCCCTCCACATAGGTCTTTTAGCTGCCCTAAGTATAAAACTTGATGAAGGATGCTCATATTTTAGAAAACATACAGTTTGCCTGCTTGATCTTACAGTTCACAGGCTATTATGTTCAGTCTGGCAAAGAAAGATTTTTTTGTTGTTGTTTTGAGACAAAGAATAGTTAACCCAATATAATTAGCCTCGTCTGTTGCTTAACTAGTTTTTCATTTAGAGTTAATTTTGACACACGGATCATACAGTTTTTTCAAAGTCTTGATATGTTTAGTTTGCTAGAATTTAAGATCATGTGGCATATTGTAATTTAATGTCACTGAATATTCTTAGCTGTAAACCAGAAGACTCTATTTATTACATATTAATGTGTGACTTTTGATTTCATACCTTTCTATGTGACGATAAACTTTTGTAGAAATGACCATGTCAGATTTAAGTGTATATTCTCATTTCCCTCATAAGGTATAGTATGTTCTATTAGAGCTAAATATTTAAGGCTAATAACTAAGTCTTTTATCTTGAAAATTATTTTACAGACTATGTAAATTTTTAGCTCAGAAACATTTCTTGATGGTTTAAAATATCCTTATTGAAATAAAATTGAGAAGTCATATGACTCACCCATATTGAGTATATAATTCAAAGCATATTCAAAAAGCTCTATACCATCCATCATTACAATTATTTTTAGAACATTTTCATTATCTCTCCAAATGTCCACACAAGTGTTAGTCCCCAGCCCTCCCATCTACTTTTCCCAATCCTAAGCAATTACTTATTAATTTCTGTATTTATAGATTTGCCTATTCTGGATTTTAAAACATATCTTATTTAATTTTTAAACTTACATGTGTGAGTGTATTGCCTGCATATATGTAAGTGCACCCATGTCATGCAGTGCCCATGGAGGTCAGAGGAGGGCATCAGATCCCCTGGAACTGGAGTTAGACAGTTGATTATTAGCCGCCATGTGGGTGCTGGGATTTGAACCCGGGTCCTCTACAAGAGCAGCCAGTGCTCTTAAATGCTGAAACATCTCCCCAGATTTTATTCTGGAATTTTAAAATATTTATTTATTTATTATTTTTATTTTATGTGTATGAGTGTTTTGCTTGAATGTATCTATGTGAACTATGAGCGTACAAACCCATGGAGGTCAGAAGAAGGCATCAGATCTCTTAGGACTGGAGTTACAGATGATTTTTAGCCAACATGTGGGTCCTGGGAATTGAACCCAGGTCCTCTGCAAGAGCAGCAAGTATTCTTAACCGCTGAACCATCTCTCCAGCCCTGTTCTGGATTTTTAATATATCCTGTGTAACCATATTATTTCACTAAATACAATACTTCCAAAGTTCATGCATGTTGTAGTATGTATCATTACTGCCTGAATTTTGTATGAAGTGAATTAACTGAGATATCAACTCAACTAGCTGTGCGATCTAATCTATTCAAGAAAATTCAGGCAGATATTAGATGTAAGAGATAAATTTTAAAGTTATAATCATAAAAACAGCATGGTGCTGTCACAAAAAGGGCCTGTATATCAATGGGACATAATTGAATATCCAAACATGAGTACACACAATTTCAGCCACCTGATATTTGACAAAAGGGTCAAGAACATTCACTGGAGGAAAGACAGCATCTTCAGCAAATGATGCTGGCAAAACTGGATCTCCACCTATAGAAGAATGAAATTAGACCTCTTATCTTTCACCTTACACAAGTCAACTCCAAATGGATCAAAGATCTCAATGCGAAACCTGAAACTCTGAAATTGTTAGAAGAAAACATTGGCAGTAACCTACAAGATATAAGTGTAGGACACTTATATATAAATCAGACATCAATTGCTCCAGAATTAAAGTCAAGAATCAACAAGTGGGACCTCATTAAGCTAAAACGCTTCAGTGCAGCCAAAGAAATAACCACAGAAAAGAAGAGAAAACTCAGAGTGCGAGAAGATCTTCACAGCAACACATCTGACAGGTTTAGCATCGAGAATATATAAAGAATTCAAAAAACAAAGAATCAAGAAAGCAAGTGACCCAATTTAAAGATGGCTAATGATCTGAACAGAGAGTTCTCAAAGGAAGAAATAAAGATGGCTGAGAAGCATCTTAAAAGGTGTTCAACATCCTCAGTTATTAGGGAAATGCAAATTAAAACCACTTTAAGATTTCTTCTTACCCCAGTCAGACTGGCTAAGAGCAAGAGAACAAATGATACCAAATGTTGGAGAGGATGTGGGGAAAGGGGAACACTCATCCACTGCTGGTGGGGCTGCAAACTTGTTCAACCCCTATAGAAAGTAGTATGGAGAACTCTTAAAAAATGAAATTTAAAAAAAGTTTCAGAAATCTTGCAACCCCTATTTGTTCACTCAGCAGTGTTATTGAATTATGAATAGTTCATTGAATAAAATGCTGAGCCATTATTAAACCGTGGAAAATTTCTTTTAAGTATATTTAAATTTCTAAGTGTAAATAGCCATCTGTAAAATATGTTCAGATAAGTGTTAGCCTAGTAAAAAGTAATGCATTATTTTTCCTAGGCAATTGTAAAGAAGTTAGGCATGGTGACTGACACTTATAATTCCAGCACTTAGGAGGCAGAGGTTTGCAGTAAGTGGGAGGCCGGCCTGGATGATATAGTGAGTCCCAGGCCAGCAAGAGCTACATAGGGAAATCTCATCTCAAAGAAACAAACAAAACATTGAACTATTGCATGTTACGAATTGCAGAGATTTTCTGTACATTCAGAATTTTCTGCTCTTAAAGAAACATAATGGTTTAATTATGTAAAACAAGAACTTTTAATATTATCCTGTCATTCCTGAGCATATAAGTATCAAACCAGGATACGTTTTAGATTTTGTTTTCAATGTTGATTTTAAAAATTAGTACTTGAGTTTTTTACTTGAGTTTCATTTTTGAAATTACTAAACAAAATTTGGCTTTAGACTAGGACAGAATTTAATTTCTGAAATGTTTTGGAACATGATTCTGCCATTTTGGTACTGTTTTATGCTGAACAACATTCTCAGCAAGGACTGTGATAAACAAAATATCAGTCAACTCTAAAATGCTCTCTGTCTTGCAGTATCTAATATTTATCCAGTATTTGTTTATGCAAAAATAAATAAGCACATCCATCTCGTTAGTATGCAAATTTTCCATCTGTAATAAATTATAAAATAATACTTGTACCTAAGAATTGTTTTTAGAATGAATTTCTTTATGATTTATTATCATTACATGTTTGATTTGTTTTTTAAATTATTATTCCAAAGAGAGACAATTTTTAACACATTTTCCAGAAATAACTTGAAGCAGGTTACATTAAAAAAATACATATACAATGAAGTTTAAGGGGGAAAAATTAGAATAAGAAATCGATTTGTAACCCTGTTTCATTTACCTGCGTTGCATAAAATTTTCTGAGCTGAAAGAGGTGACAAGTAGAAAAAGTTGAAGAAGCCCTGATACAGACTTTTTAAAAGACATTTATTATTTTTATTTTATGTGTTTGAGTGTATTACCTGCATGGATGAAAGTGCACCTGTGTCATGCAATGCCCATGGCGGTCAGAAGAGGGCATCAGATTCCCTGGAACTGGAGTTATGGATGGTTGTTAGCTACTATGTGGGTGCTGGGAACTGAACTCAGGTTCTCTGCAAGCTGACAGTGCTCTTAACTGCTGAGCCATACCTCCAGCCCAGAAGCCCTAATTCAGACTTTAACTTCCCTCAGAAAAATGCCCTTGAGACTTGTTCAGTTTGTTTCATTTTCTTTCACGTTGCTAAGTAGTATTCTACCATTGCAAGCATCACAGTTTATTTATCCATCTGCTGGGATCTTTTCAGTTTTGTTTTCAGTTATGAACAAAGTTATCACTGTTCTTGTATGAGCATATATTTAGATTCTTTCAAGTGGATATCCAGGAGTTGCAGTGTTGGAACATATCGGGTCACTATACATGTATGGCTCCATAAGAAAACTGCCAAACAGTTTTCCATAGGAGTTACCCATTTTCATTCCCACAAATAATTCGGGGTGGGGGTGTGTGCCATTGCTCAATATCCTGTCAACTCTTGGCATTTGAGGTTTTAAAAGCCATTCTATTTGATGTATATTAGTAACCCCTTGTGTTTTAGATATGCTTTGCCCTGATGTCTAATGCAATTGTCTTCCTTATTTTTATCTTTATAATATTTAGCATATATGTGTGAATATGTGTGTGTGTATGTCTGAGGGTGTGTTTGAGTTTGTGTACATGTGTGTATGTATGAGGATGTGTTTGTGTGCATTTGAGAGAGTGTGTGTGTGTATGCACATGTGCCACAACACATATGTGAATGTCCAAGGACAACCTAAGATGTTATTCCTTACCTTCTGCCTTATTTTGGAGACAGTCTCTTGCTATTTGAAACTGCACTGAGTACTCCAAGATTGCTGGCTCTTCAGTTCTAGGTGATTCTCCTGTCTCCATCTCCCATTTTGCCATAGGAGTTCAGGCTGTAGGCACTTTTATCCTCTGAGCCAACTCCCCAGATTCCCAATGCTGTTATCTTTGTATGTGCTTATTTTCTGTGCTCTTATTGTCTTTAATGAATACCTTTTAAAATCTCTTGCCCATTTAAAAATGGCTTACTCTCAAACAAATTCAGCAATAATTCTTATTGTTGAGCTTTAGAAGTTCTTATTTTTATATAGCATACAAATTCTTAATCACACGTGTTTCTAAAATATTTTCTCTTCTGTATTTTTCTTTTCATTCTTTTAGCTTGGTATTGGAGATGGAATATTCTAAAATGCTAATGTATCATGGCTTTAATATCATGCCTAAGAACTTTTACCCTGACCTAAAGATACAAGCATTTTTTTCCATATTTTCTTTTAAAGTTTTTATAAGTTTATACTTCATATTTAACTTTGTGTTCCACTTAGAGCTATCGCTTGTATAGCTATGCATTGTAGGTTAAAGTTCATTTTGTTTCAAATTTCTGTCTAGTTGTACCACCATCACTTTTCAGAAGGCTATTCTTTCTCTAATAAATTGCTTTTGTAACAGTTAAATATCAAGTCATCATATTTCTGTATACCTAGCACAGGACTCTTTTATTCCAATTAATATTGATTTCTGAACTTTTACAAAGCGCATACTGTCGTGGTTATTGTTGTGTTGATAAGTGTTAAACTTGGTTGCAATAACCAACTTAATTCTTCAGATTTGTTTTTCCTTTACTAGTTCCTTTGTCTTTCCATACAAGTTTTAGGTGTGAAAACAGACTTTGAAAAATAGAACCTATAACTAAAAGAACGAGGCAGGAACGCTGATTGGAATTGTTCTGTAACTTAGATCAGTTTGGAAGGAGTAAAAAATTACCTGTTTAGAGTCTACATTTTCAAAAAGGAATTCATCTCTTAATTTACTAAGATTTTCTTTCATTTATTTTATTGATATTTGGCAGTTTTAGCTTATATATTCTGTATGCCAAATAGATTTGTTAGGTGTTATTGTGGTATACATATACTTGTAATCCCACCATGTGGGAGGCAAATGCTGGAAGACTGAGTTCCCGGCCAGCCTGTGCTATACAATAAGACCTTGTCTCAAAAAGAAAAAAAGTCTCGTTAGATGTAGAACAGAAATTTAATTTTTGGGAACTCTCGTGAGCACTGTTGTGATCATTTTTTTGGTTTCTGGTTGTACATTGTTTGCATTAGAATAAGTTTCGTTTTTCTCTGCTGTCTTTATGTCTTCAATTATTAAGTCAGAGAGAAATCTGCTGTATTATTTTGTGTTTCTTTTCTGTGTATTATTTTTACTGTTGCAGTTTTATCTGCAGTCTTTGAGTTTGTCTTTGATTGGGTTTTGCTCTCAGTGTTTGCTTCATGTATTACATTATACATACATAACAGTGTATTACATTGTTTCAATATTTTACCACTAGTGATTAACAGAAACCTTATGTCACTTATGTTCCTTTACTCTTCCCCCTTTATAATTTTCTTATATATTTTCTCTAATTACATTCAAAAACCTTACCCTATGATATGATAATTTTGCATGAACTGCTTAACATTTCAAACCATAATACTTGCATATAATTTAAGAATAACATAATAAAGTCTTAAAATTTTATCTACTGTTGTATCTTCATTTCTAACCTTATGTTCTTTCTCTTTAAAGAACCCTTTATAGCATTGGTTACATGGAAATTAATTCTCTGTTTATGCCTTGATACTACCATTATTATTGATAGGTATTTAACTGGATAGAGTTATAAATTAGTATTTTTCAACACTTGAAAAAATGTGCCATTTCCCTGTGGTCTTTTTGCATTGTGATGAGAAAGTCACTGAGTCCTTCTACGGGATAATGCCTAATTTTCTGCTGTTTTCAACCATTTCTCTTTTTGCTTGCTTTTCTTTTCTTTTTGAGGGTGGTTTATACTGTATTTCTTTGGGCTTATCTTAGTTGGAATTCTCTCAGTGTTTTGAAACGCTAAGATTTATTTTCCAAATTTAATAATTCAAGGTTATTATTTCATCAAACAGTTTTTGAGTTCTGCACCCCTTTTCCTCTTGGCTCGGGTGACATGAGCATTAGATTGTTTGTTATGGTTCCGTATACCCCGAGGCTCTGCTCATTGATTTTCACCCTATTTTTGTCTCTGCATACAGAGTAGGCAATTTCTATTTTGTGTCTTTAAACTACAGATATTCTTCCTTCCTCTTTTATCTCTGCTATTGAACCAATGAAGCAAGTTTTTAAATTTTCGTTATAACAATTTTTAACTTTAAAATTTCCATTTGATTCTTCTTTATGTAACTTGTTTATTTACTCAGAGTTTCTATTTTATTTATTTTAGAAGCTTTTGCCATTGTTCCTTGCCAAGTGTTTTAAAAATCCTTACCAAGTAATTCTCTCTCTCTCTCTCTCTCTCTCTCTCTCTCTCTCTCTCTCTCTACACACACACACACACACACACACACACACACACACACACACACACACACACGCAGACGCACGCGCACGCGCACGTACGCATGTTGTGTTATGTCTTGCTAGCCATCCTTTGATTTTGATTTTCCTTTAAGTTCAGTTTTTCTGAGTTTTTTTTTTTTTATGAGTGGCTTTAAAAGTTGCCTTAGGACATTTGGAATGTATTTTTGATGCTCTGGATCTTATTTAAATCTTTTATTCTAACAGACCTCTGATGATATCACACCTGTGGGAGGGGGTCACTTCATTATGCCTGAGATTGGAATTTAACCTCATTATGGCCCCTACCTCTGGTAGATTGAAGTTGGAAAGGGCTACTGTTTGTTGTAGGGGCAAGTCTAAGCTCATAATTTGCTCCTATTGACAGGTAGAACATGGTTTGAAGATTTAAATTTATAACTATTTATTATTAATACCTATTATTTTTACATCATAGGTTTCATTGTGGCTTTCTATAGTGCACATGTCGCACCAACAGTATCTACTCTCCCTACTTCCTTCTCTTATGCTCTGATCTCCCACTTCCTCCTCCTCCGTTCCCTTTCTTTCCTTTGTAGTCTGTCTGTTTTCAGGTGTCTTGTTGTGTTATGTCATGTCTTCCTCCCATGTTGCATAACTAGACTAAGGTGAGTTAGTAAGATTTCTATTTTCAATCAAGGGTGGAGATGCATACCTGTAATCCCACTCAGGTGGCTGAGGTCAGAGGATCAGGAGATCCAGCCCATCCTCTGCCTCATAGCAAGTTTGAGCCCAGGTTGGGCTATATGTGACTCTGCCTCAAAAGAAAATAAGAAAAATTCTGTCTTTGGACCAGTGAGGTGGCTCATGCTGTGCGGGTGTTGGGAGGGTAGGGGTGGACTTGGTGCCAAGCAGAACAGCCTTAATTTGATCCCCAGAATCCTCATTGTGGAGGGAGAAAACCGACTCCCTCAAGTTGCCTTCTTCTGACTTACAAAGATAGATATGCCATGTTATGTGCATGCATGTGTACATACATGATAAATAAAAATTTATTTAAATCAATAAAATTTCAATAAACAAATATATTTATATTTTTAAAACAAAAAAAGATTTCTGTGCATCTTGTCTGCCCCTATTCTTGGTCCTTTCAAAGCCAGGGAGGACAAGTATTTGGTGGTGCTGCTCTTGTGCTTACTGGCGCTTCTGACTTGTGAGTTCCTCTAGGACTTAGTTGGGTGTCTAGGAAAAATGAAGAAAGCCTGCATGTTGTTCCTCCACTCCTGAGGTTCCTGTGCTATATTTATGTCCATCATTTAGTGTCTTATATTTTAATATGTATTATTTTTAGATTTTTATATTTAATTTGCAAGAAGAATGGAGTTAGGAAACAAAAATTTCAGCTTTTACTATGAACCTGGCAGTCTTATTTTTGAGTCATACATTAATAGCCTTGAGTATTGAAAAGAATAAGACATCCCTATTTCTGTAAATGTAAAATTCTTTTAAGGCTCAAATCCACAAAAGGAGATAGACAACTACATTTATATTAGATTTAAACTATATTCCAGATCCAATCCTAAAAAATAAGTTAACTTTTCAAGACTCATAATAAATCATTATAATTTACAAAATATAATTTGTAAGTATGATTTTATCAATGTCTGACATTATAGTTCTATATCATTCAGTATGGCCAGAAATATTAATCATATCTATAGTATAGAAATTTAAAGGCTTTGAAGTTTCTGTGTAAATTATTTCCTATATAATTTCATCTGCTTTTATAACATATATCTACTTATTTATTTTAATTATATATTTAACAAACGATCAATAAATTAGAAATCTATGAACTGCCAAATTGTCTGTCTCCTTCAATATTTATCTTACATGTATTCATATAGACTTTTTATTCAGTCACTACTTAACAGTATAATTTAGAACCAGACACTAAACCAGAGGCTGTTCAGTGGTTTACTGAAGAGTAATAGTTTCAAACTCCAAGGAGGTTAGATGTATAGGTCCAACTGTGTGCTGGTGAGGTAAAATCACCCTTTGACTGTTACATAATATGGAGGAACAAAAGCATTTAGAAACACCATTGTCTTCACTCTGCTTTTTTGCTCATTTCAGCGTGTTGTCTCACTTAGGCTAAATTAGAATTTGGAACCAACAGAGTGAAATATGTGTTAATGTTTTCCAAAATGAAAGAATGTGATAAAAAATATTAGCTCCTGAGCATGGTGATGTTTCTGTGGTCCCAGCTTCTTGAGAAACGGAGGCAGTATGTTTGCTTTCTGTCTCAGAAGGTCAAGACCAGTGTAGACAGCATAGCAAGACTCCATCTCAAAAAATATGTATATTCTTTCTGAATGTTGCTTCCAGAAAAGGTTCAACTGTAGTGAGAAATTAAGCTCATCTAACCTACCGTATCATGTATTACACATTGCCAACCACAGGCTGCAGGACCCTACTAGGATTCATAGGTGTGATGATATTCACAGTATGTTTTCTGTGTCATTACCCAAATATATCAGGAACTTGCAAATGGTTCAGTAATTTTGGTGTTCTTATACTAATCTGCATATGGATACTCTGCCAGGCACAGGGAAAGTAGAGAAGTAATGTATTACCATTTTTATTCAGAACTTTAAACTTAGCAATATGGTGTGAACAATAAGATTATAGAGACATAACACAAAAACATCTCTATTCTATTTGCATGTAGAAAAATACCAAAGCAAAACCTAATGAGAGTGACACTTTCAACTGCATACTGCAAGTAAAGTGGCTGTGCAGTAACTATGTAGATTCCTATATACTATGGCAATTCATCCCTTTGGTGAATAAAGTATAATGTAGAAATTGTGTTATTATAGGGATTTATGGTAACAACTGATACAATGTATTATAGAATGTGGAGATATTAGTATCTGGACTATTGATCAAAAATTCCACTTAAATCCATAACATGAAGGCCTGAGTTAAGGCAATAAGAGAGAGCAAGAAGAGATACCTGGTTGTAGGTGATGATGACGTATATAGGCCGAAGTTAATGTATCATTTGGAAAGTATAAAATTTGCATTTTGAGTTTATTAACTCTAGTCTTAGAGAATTGTGTTGGTTGATTAGTAGATCTTTTTCCTTTGTAGCCCCAATTTAACTGTCCTTTTTCAATAGTTTTACTTAAATCCTTTTAAACACATTTATATATTTAAATGTATATTTAAAATTTTATACATAATTCAAGCTATTTGCAAAATATTTTCCTAAATATGTCACTGTTGCCATTATTGTGACATTTACTCAGATTCTAAAGGCAACCTAGAGGAACGTTAATAAGCTGGGTTTTTTTTTATTATTATAACAGGCCTGTTTTGAGGTATGATTTATTTAAGTTAAAATGTGTAGTGCCTCTAATACGTATAAAACATATAGGCAAATAACCAATTCAAAAAATGCAAGGGGGAGGGGCGGGAGAGGTGGCTCCATGGTTAAGAGCACTGACTGCTTTTACAGAGTACCCAGGTTCGTTTCCCAGCATCCATGTGGTGGCAAACAACCATCCGTAATTCCAATTTCGGGGGATCTGATGCCCTTTTCTGACCTCCACAGGCGTTGCACAACATGGGTGCACTTACACGCAAGGCAGTACACTCATACATATAAAAGTAAATAAAAATACAAGGGGAATTAAAAATTGGTAGCTATGAATTAGCCAATTTGTGGTGGTCTAACAAAATGCCATGGAATAAGCGATCCAAATGACAGATTTTTTTTTCTCATGGTTATGGAGTCTGTGAAGTTCGAGATTAGTGCCAGTGGGGCAGGTTCTCTGTAAGAGGCCTTCCTCCTGCCTCACAAATGACTGCCTTCCCTCACTTTAAATAAGTCTCTCCATCTCAGGGTAAAGGTTCAATCTGATCCTAATCATCAAATGCCATCTCAAAAAACTATCATACACAGAATTAGGGATTCAAAACATGAATTTTGGATGAACATGATTTAAACTTGATGCAGACAGCAAAACAGACTCTTTTGTTAAGGGTAATTAAATCAATGTAGATAAATCTGGTTAAGCAATTCAGTAAACAGGAGTTAACCAAGGACACTTCACATTCTGTTCAGATTGCCACAACTACTCAATAATTTGATCCCACTCTCCTTTAGAGCAAATTTTTCCATTAATTCTGTCACTCCTTTATCAGGTTTTGTCCCTGCATGTGTAGCCCCTTCACCACATTCCGGTGTATCAGCTCTCTGCTCTACAGTACTTCATAATAGGCCGTCTCTGTGTTTAATTTATAGACTCTGTGATTTCAGTTATCATTTCCTAGCAGTTCATCTCCAGACTTGCATTTCTAGCCCAGCCCCCATTGCTGAACTTCAGTCCAGTAAATCGGAACATATAGCATCTCCTCCTGGATGTCCCACTCAGATATAGCATGTCTTAAAACAAATTCACGATCTACAAATCTCCTCTAAAAGTGGAATAACCAGGGCCATGATTTACCAGTTTTCTTAAACCAGAAATCTGGGTGTTAAATAATTTCCTCATCGTTATTTCTGCCATTCTCACTGAAGTCCTTACCACATCTTAAGACACCATATAACAAATATCTCTAGAAAGTATATCTTTTCATTCTTACTTTTTTTAGGAAGGCAGAGTTTGACTTCCAGTTCAAGGGGACAGTCCATCTGAGTGTGAAGGATGGGCTTATGAGGCAGCTGGCCACACGTGAATGTTGCTCAGCTTCCTGTCTTCCTTTATTCAGTCCAGGACCGCCACTCATGGGATGATGCAGTCCACAGGGTGGGTCATCGCTCCTCAGCTAAAGTTTTCTGGAAATACTCTCATAGATACACCCAGAGGTGTGATTCCATGGTGATTGTAAATCCAGTCAGGTTGATAGTGAAGATTAGCCATCACCATCACACTGTTTCCTTATATATAAAATTGGGGTAATAGAGAACTTATTTCAAAACTCTAGGATGTCATTTTCTAGGAAAATATTTAATAAATGATAGTAATCAAAGACAAGGAAAAAACCCCACCCAGGTATTTGCTGATGAAAACTAGAGCACATTCACCCTGGAGGGGTGAGTTTGTAATACACGGAAGCCTCCATTATGGGCACAGCAAGACTGAGAAGGTAGCTGGGTAATGTTCAAGGTCTCAAGGGAAAACCTAGTCAAGACCTGAAGCTCCCTCCGTCCATTGTTAGATGGGCATCACTAATGAAAGGACCTTTCTCAAACTTTGAAAATGTGCCAGGCTGGGGAGCTCAAGAGTTCGCTCCTGTTCTTTTCTTCGCTTTCTCCTTTTTCGGTTCTGTGATTTGGGCGGGAATGTTGAGGTGTTCACACCTACAAGACATAAGAGTTTTTCTCCTTTTTTTAAATGCAGTAATTTTCTCATTCTCATTTTTCTTAATGTGTTTATTCAAACTGCCATTATTACTTCCTTGGCCTATTAAAATAAACTTGCAAAATGGAGAGCTGTCTCAACAGCTGAGAGGACATACAGCTCTGGAAGAAGACCTGAGTTTGCTTTCCAGAACATCTGCCTTTAATTCCAGCTTCAGGGTATTAAAGGCACCCTGTTACCTTCTTCTGGCCTCTGTGGGCACTTGTACTCACATGCACAAACTTACACATACACACACACACATCTACATCTACCCTTATTCCTAAATCTGTTTTATTTTTCTGTCAGTACTGCCAAGTGACCTTTTAAAATACAGTTCTGGGGGACTTGGGAGGTATCTTAGTGGTAAAGCACATGTGAACCCCTGGGTTTGATCCTTACCATCCCGCACAAGAAAATTTTACACAGATATGCACACTTTTGAACTTCTTAGCATGAGTGTTCCATGTTTAAAATCCTTTAATATTAGGGCTGGAGAAATGGCTCAGGGGTTAAGAGTACTGGCTCCTCTTGCAGAGGACTCAGGTTCAGTTCCCAGCACCCACATGGTGGCTCTCATGGGTGCGCTTACATACACGCAGGCAATACGCTCATATACATAAAAAATTTTTAAAAATTTAAAAAGTCCTTTAGTATTGTTCCATTAGCCTTAAAATCTAAAATCTTCATATAAGAAAATTGAGTATCAACTCCCATACTTTAACCATTCCAACCTTAACTTTTGTGTCTAAAAGTAAATATGAAAATGCACAGTATTTGTGAAGAGTTAATTATGTGTTTCCTTATTACAAACTATCTATTTCATTTAAAATTAGAGAATTTTACTCCACACTAAAATTGCATATATACTTTATTTTAATAATCTTTTGAGCATTTTCATTATCAACTATAAAGTGAGCATGCTCAAGTTAGAATACTTTTTCTCTTTGGGATGAAAACATAAGTATATAAGTAAGCCACACTGAAAGAATTAGTTAGCAGCAATTCAATAATTATTGCTTAAGCTGCTAAAATTATGTATTAGGAAAGCTCAGCCAATTTTTTCCCTTGTAAAGCAAGACCCTTGGTCTTCTCAAATAGTCTCAGTATATATATATATATATATATATATATGTATATATATATAATTTCTTGTGCGTGTGTGCGTGCGTGCGTGTGTGTGTGTGTGATTTTAGGAACTACATTTCTCTAATAAGCTGAAAATAAAATTCTTAGGCTGGGCATGGTGGCACACACTTTTAATCCCAGCACTTGGGAGGCAGAAGCAGGCAAATCTCTGTGAGTTTGAGGCCAACCTGGTCTACATACGGAGTTCCAGGCCAGCTGGGGCTACAAGGAGACCCTGTCTCACAAAAAGCAAAAGAAAAAAAAATAAAAAATGAAATTCTTAGAATAAAATTTTCTGCAGAAGATGACATTTTGATAACTATATTTTAGATAACCACTTTTAATATATTAGTTGATGCTAATTCAAGTTTTTCGACACAGGATTTCACCATGTAGCTGTAGCTGCCCTGGAACTTGCTATGTATGTAGACAGGCTGGCCTCCAATTCAGAGATCTACTTTCCTCTGCCTCCCAAGTGGTGGGATTAAAGTTATGTACCACCATGTCCAATTCTCTTTTTTTTGTTTTATGTATTTATTGCATGTATGTAAGTATGCCTCTGTGTGTGTGTGGGGTAAGGTGTGTGTATCCTGCTGTCTCACTTTCTGCCTTATTACCTTAAGACAGGTAGGTAGGTATTTCTCACTGAACCTGGAGCTAGGCTGACATCCCTAAAGCCCCAGGGATCCCCCTTCCTCCACTACTCACAGCACCTGGCTTTATCACATCCGAGGCCACACCCAACTTTTTCTTACTTGAGTTCTGGGATCCAAACTCATGTCCTTATAGTTCAGTTCCACAGCAAGGGATCTTACCCACTAAGCAATTATTTCAGCCACCTAATTCAATTTCAGAGTACACAACTAAATATCATTCATTGAATTCATAATGCTTACAACTGCAGTCTTTATTTCCAAAACATTCCATCATCTCCAAAGTAGACCTCAAACACATTAGCAGTCAGCCTGATTTCCCCCTTTTCTTCCTTCCCCAGCTTCTTTCTGTGAGTGCATTTTAATCTCATTTCTGGGGCTGGAGAGATGCTCAGTGGGTTAAGAGCACTGGTTGCTCTTGCAGAGGACCCTAGTTGGGTTTTCAACACCCACATGGTGGCTAATAACTGTTAATCACTCCAGTTCCAGGGAATCTGATGCCCTCATCTAGCCTTTGCAGGCATTGCATGCACAGGTACACTTAACATGCATGTAGGCAGATGCTCATACAAATAAAAGTAAATACAAATTTTGTAAAAATCTCAGTTCTATGATGAGAATTGGGCATAAGAAATTAACACATTAAAATTGGAGATTATTTAATAACAAATTCACTACCAAGTGTCCTTGTGTATAGAGTGGGAGGTTCAGAGACAGATCTAACATAAAACCTAGTTCTTTACCTAGTTATAGCCTGGGAGTCCATATTTTTCTTTTCAGTTTCTGGAGTACTTGGAAAAGCATAATTATAGATAAGCAGGGACTATTGTAGTTTGCAATTCTTGATGTTAAATTTTGGGTTTCATCATTTATACTGTTTTAAACATTTGAATCCAAATATATATGACATTTATGCCATGATTTCACAAAGTATACTTTAAATAAATTTACTTATTAACTTGTTTTTATACTTTTGGGACACTACAGATATGGGATTTTATTTTTTTATTTTTTTTGAGACTTATTCTCACTATATAACCTAGAATCCCTCAGACAGGATTCTACTTACTATCTCAGCCTTGCCAGTGCTGAGATTTATATATGTGATGCCATGCTTGGCTATATGTAGTATTTTAAAAATCACTTAAAGAATTATAAAGAAAAAACCTTACATGCTATACTCACTTGATTTTTAAGAGAAAGTTACTTTGTTTTATCATATTAACTAAATCTGGTTTATAACATTTTTTCTCTATAGAAAATAAACTTGTCAATAATGTTCAGCTTTGAACAACTGAGCAAATGTTGATGGCTATTTATCTAACTGTCAAAATTAATTTTAAATAACATAGGTAGCTGACACAAAATGTTTATTTTAAAATCTACTTCGCACTTTAGAATTTCCAGTGTAGATTAGTTGTTAATAAGAAATTGAAGAATATCAAGTCATTAAATGTGATAAAGTTATAGGTAGTTATTTGTCAGGTGTTAATTTTTAAAAATGCAATAAACTCAGATATTTTCTCTATGTAACATGTAAATACCTATCTACAATAGAATTTTTTTTACCATGTTAGAGATTGTACACAAGAACTGGAAATTGTGGTGAAGTACTTTACCATTGAGCTGTAATCTATGTCTTTTCAATATTTATAGTTTCATATAGAGAACATAAAAACCCTTGAAAGAAAAATCTATCATTCTGAAATGGAGTCACAGATGTTTTTAAATGAAGTAAATAAGATACCTGAATAAAGTGCATTGATTGCCACAGTTCTGTATTAGTGACAATTTACAAATAATATAAATGTCCATGATATCTATTATAAATATGGCATATTAATATAATATGGTTATATACTGTTTTTAATGTCCATAAACACACTAGGTTTATCATTTAAAAATTGAAATGCTTGAAAAGCAAAGTAGACTTTAAAGAAGAAAATGAAATAAGAGTATAATATGGTGTGATACATTTTTTAAAGGGTAAAGTCTGTAGTGGTCATAAAATGAAAGCATGTATTTTTGTTGTAAAGTAACATATGCAGACACATAGTATTAAAACATGGACAGAAACATGCAAGTCAAACTGAAGATACTGATTAGTTCCAGAAAGGCCTGGAATATGGGTAGTAGTATTACCGGTCTCTCAGGTTTTATGACACAAATAATAAAGATAAATTAAATATCATACAGTACATTCAAGTCAAACTGAAGGTACTGATTAGTTCTAGAAAGATGTGGAATATGGGTAGTAGTATTTACAGGTCTTTCAGGTTTTATAACACAAATTTTAATAAAGATAAATATCATACAATGTTAGTTTTTAAAAATATGGTTGTCAATTAAATTTTTTATATTTGCAACATTTTTATCCATTTAATATGCTTTCTATGGGTTTAAATGTATATTCAAAAATCTAATAATTCCCCTTCTAGTTATAAACACTAAAGGGATTTGTATATCAACAAATACATAGCTGTTTTTATAATTGCAAATAACTGGAAACTATTCAAATAGCAAATGACTCTATGGCTAATGATACTAAGAACTGTGACAGAGATCTGTTTTGTGAATTAGATGATTTGCGTCACATCAAATCCAAAGTCAGTTCTGATTGACTGCAAATGTAAATGTTAAGGATCAAATAAGAGGCCTTTAGGGAAGCATCTAGAAGAATGTCTTTGTGACCTTGTAGTAGGAAAATATTTCTTAAACTAGACATAGGAAGCAGTTAGTTTGAACTAGAATCTGGATATTAAAGTCCAATAGAATTTCTGTTCATTCAGAGATGCCATTAAATGAATTAGAAAGCCACTTTTAGAGTGAGGAAAGATATTTGCAGGGTATATGTGCAGAAAAGGATTAGTACTTATAACATGAAGAATTATATGAATAGGGCTAGAGAAGTAGCTCAGGGGTTAAGAAGCCTGCTCTTGCAGAGAACCTGGATTCAGTTCCCAACATCCACATTGGTAGCTGACAGCTGTCGGTAACTTCAACTCCAGGGAATCTGATACCCTTTTCTGGCTTCCATGGGCATTACAGGCATGGGGGACTTACATACATGCAGGCAGGCAGAACATTAATACATTAAATTAAAATAAATAAGAAAAATAATTAGTATGAAGAAATAAGAAAAGGACAGTCATTCCTACAGAAAAAATAGCAAAATATTTATATAGGTATTCCACAAAAAAAGGATTCCAGATGGCAAATATGTGTATGCCCAATTTGATTTGTTTTCCCAGCTTCTTTAATTGGAAGTTTGTGTCTATATAAATCTTTCTCTTTTTCTGGTGAAAGTGCTTAACACTGTAGATGTCCATCTAAGTATTGCGTTACTTGTACCCCACAAATTTCAAAATACTGTGTTTTAATTTTTTATAAGTTCAAAATATTTTCAAACTCCTCTTGGATTTTTTCTCTGAAACAAATATTTGTTTGAAAGAAAAAAAATTAAATTACACTGGGGAAGTACCAGGACTGTGTACATGTATAGGAATTTGCAGTTGAGGAGAGATATTGGTTTTAGCTTCATATACAGGGGGAAATTGAGTATTAACAGCTAAGGAGCAGAGTGTGGTCATTGAATATAGAATTACAAAGAGGAACTATCAGGGATAGGGAGAGTAGGATAACTGACCTAAAGACTACCCATGGCATCTGAAGGCATGGCCTTCAGAGTGGTGGAGTCTTCAATCAAATCAGGATGATTAGGTACCGGAGGCAGAATGCTTCTTTCTAAACTGATTTAGCAGGGTTCTTTGCTAAGTAAGACTAGATCTATCAACTGCACAAATGCATCTGTGGTCCATGAGAATCTTCAGAGGGATGATTGGTGTTCGACCAAGCAGATAATCTTTATCAGAAGTAGATTTTTAAATTTAAAATTACTTGAGGATTTTCCACATATTCTTCTGATGCTGGTTCCTAATTTAATTGTGCTGAGGTAAGAGAAGATGCTTTACATTTCCAATATCTTCTTAGGCTTGCTTAGAATTATTTTGTAGCTTAGCATGTGGTGGTATGTTGTGATGGCTTCATAGCACTTGAATGTTTATTTCCCTGTTCTTTGAGCTTTATATCTGCTAGGTCAAGATTTTTAAGACTCTTTCAACTATTCTATATTCTTACTGAGTTGAGATGAAGTATATTGCTTTTTCTGTGTGGACTCATATTGATTCAGTATGTTGTATGCTATTAGCTAAACAAATGATACCCACATCAGAACTTAATCATTGTGTGGTTGAGTGGGCATGTGTGTGTGTGTTCCTGTCTCTCTATGATCTTCCTGTGAGGATGCCAGTATATACTACATGACTTAAATGTTTGAAATCCTTATGTATGTGTATATGTTTATATAAACAAAAGAAATGCATCCAGGCATCAAACTATCAATTTAATTATTTAAAGAAGTAGCTCAAGGGAAAATAAAGTTAACTAATATTTTACTTTAAGAATTTTCTTGGGCTGGATAGATGGCTTGGTGGTCAAGGACCTGAGTTTTCACAACTGGCAACTCACAATTGCCTGTAACTCTAGCTCCAGGGAATGTGATGGACTCTTCTGGCCTCCATGGGCACCTCATCAAATGTCATACACTCACACAGACACAGACATAAATAAAAATAAAAATTAAGTAGATCTTTAAAAATTCAACTGTATGTTGCATAAAATTTAGTCAAATGTTATTAATATGTTTTTGTTTTTATTTTACCATTTCCTACTTTAAAATTACTTTTACTGCCTTGTTTACTACACTATTCCTTAACTTACACAATTCATATAATTGTTAATTCTTCAATATTTTCATAGGATGAATCTTCAAGAGGAATTGGATGAACTTAAAGTACATATGTCTGCTGATAAAGCAACAATACAGGAACTGAATAGGTACATAACAGCGCAAAGAGAAGGTAATGTTTAATGAAAATAAATATTTAACACTAGTGTTGTTAAATTATCCAATTTTTGATGTTTTAGTTTCAATTTAAGAATCTTACCTAATTTCGTCCTTTTTCAACCTCTTTATTTATCCATTTACTTAATTCATTAAATTTTTATGTCTCATGAGAAAATCAAACCCAGTGAACCCTTGAAAATCCCACTTTCGGGGGCTGGAGAGATGGCTCAGCGGTTAAGAGCACCGACTGTTCTTGCAGAGGACCCGGGTTTGATTCCCAGAACCCACATGATGGGTACGAACCATCATTAACTCCAGTTTGAGGGGAATCTGAAACCCTCTTCTGACCCCCGCAGCCTTGCACAACACGAGTGTGCTCACATACATGCAGGTGATACCCTCATACACATCAAATAAAAATAAAATATTAAAAAAAAGAAAATCCCACTTTGGACAGGTCTCACAATTTCTTAAAATTTTTAAATGAGGACAAAGTGAGACAGCCCAGTGGCAAAAGTACATGCTGTGTAAACTGATGACCAAGTTCAATCCCAGTAACACCTGTAAAAGTACAAGGAGAGAACTGAGTCTAAAAGCTATCCTCTAATGTCCACACATGTGCCATGGCTCACACATGCTTGTACCAACACAATGATAATTAATTTAAACAATTTTTAAAAAATACTTGATAAGGAAAAAAAGATAATTTTTTCTATTATCCATTGACAGAGTTTCCCTAGTCATGCCTTTTCACAATTATATATTTATATTCAACATGAATAATTCATTTATGTTTTCCTTTGCCGTTACAAGATTTTGAAAATATTTTATCTAATTTCATGGAGCCATACTCTTATACCTGTAGGAAACTTGGATAATTTAAATTTATGACTAAACTGTCCCACAGTAGGGAATGCATTGCTGTTCCCATTGTAAGATCGCTCCTTTATTTAAAATAAACATAACTTTATTTACTGTAAAACTTCAAGAATCTCAGAAAAAAATCAATAAGGTAGATAGTAAGACTTATTCCCAACCTTCTGCCACCTAATCAGTGCCACTGTAAGTTGTTAACACTATACCTAATAATTACTCTTAATAAACCTCTCTTCTGACTTTGGTTTCAATGACTGTTTCAGTGGTTCTTACATAGGTCATTCCTGATTTATCAAAGTCAATATTTAGCACTTCTATTTTACATTTTTAATTTTCATCATATTTCAAACTTACTCCTTCATTGCCTTCTGAAACATTGCTTTTATCATTTTATCTTCTGCTCTTCCAAAATCTTCTCTCTTCCACTGGAGCATCTCATTTATTCCTCAAAAATTGGAGTCCCTAAGACTCTCCTTGGATTACTTTTTAAAAAATTGGCTATAATTGTTTTTAATATGCATACATAAACAAACAATAAGAAAAAAAATCAAAAGAAGAAAGAAAAATTCTGAGTTCACAGCTCCCAGTCAACATATAATAGACATACTTACTTATCAATGTTTATTGTAGCATTGTTACCGTGGCTACATTATGGAACAAGCCTAGGTGTCCAGCAATAGAGCACTGGGTAAGGAAAATATGGTATATATGCACAATGGGATTGTTTTCAGTTGTAGAGAAAGAAAGAAAATGGAGATAACTAGAGATAATAATATTGTGTGAATTAGGCCAGTCTCTGGAAGACAATTATATGCGTGCATGCATTTTTGGTGCATGTATATATCATGGTTGTGGAAGTGACACTGTGTAGGGGACATAAGGTGCTAACGTGAGCTGAAAGTGGTAAGAACAGAGAGGTAAGGGGATTATGGGGGGACATGCCAAACATACAATATATACTTGTAGGAAAACTTCTAAAAATCGAAAAAAAGATAGTAGATTTTAAAATAATGTGTTACTGTAATTAAAATGAGAATATAAAAGAAGAAGGAGGGGCTGGAGAGTTGGCTCAGCAGTTAAGAGCACTGACTGCACTTGCAGAGCACCCACATGGTGGCTACGAACCATCCTTACTCCAGTTCCAGGGGACTCCGAAGCCCTCTTCTGACCTCTGTGGCATTGCATGACACGGGTGCACTCACATACATGCAGGCAATACAGTCATACACATAAAATAATAAAAATAATGAAATATTTTTTCAAAAAGAAGAATAAGCCATAAAAGTTACAGAAGAATTTAATTTATTTAATGTAATGTTGGGGTTTGGAAAACAATAGCCCAATGAATGACACTTTAACGTAAGACAGTGTCTTGCTGTGTAGCCCAGGCTGACCTAGAACTAAAGATCTTCCTCTGAGTGTCTGAATGCTGAGTGCTGGGCTTAGAGCCTTTGTAAACCTACCCCCAGCTATGCCAAGTAATTTGAACTAAAACTTAGAGGTCCTTAGATACTGCCTTAGTGGTAGAAATGAATGCATTTAAAACTATAATAACTCTCAGGGGCTGGAGAGATAGATAGCTCAGTGGTTAAGAAAACTGGCTGTTCTTGCAGAAGACCCAGGTTGGAATCCCAGCACCCACATGTGCTGGGACACACTGTCGTAACTTCAGTTCCAGGGGATCCAACAGCCTCTTCTGTCCTCTATGGGAATTGCACAGCACAGGTGCACTTACCTACATGCAGGCAATACACGCATACACATAAAATAAAAATAATAAATAAAATATTTTTTAAAACTATAATAACTCTCTTACAGATATGATAGCCCTCTTATGAGTTTAGCCCATGCTCATGCACTCACTATCTGAAGAAAATAGAAATGTAATTTTCTACCTAGGTCCTCTTGCCTCACTTCCCAAATCCTGAGGTGCTTGAGCAGTGAGAGATTTAAGCAGCCAAGCTCCTTTCCACAACCTGAGCCTCGCTGACTCAGTAGTCTTTATAAACCCTATGAAGGTGAGAAAAAAGTCTTTTTAGCTAACAACTGCAGGTGGGCATGCTTAGCCATTCCACCAGTGGGCCTTGGTCCACGACCAAAAATTTAATAAAGAAATTCATTTTAAAAATAATCTTCAGTGTTTATTTTATTACCAATATATAGCTATCATTAGCAATGTATGTTCCTTGAATATAGAACTATTGTCTTATTTTCTAAGAATAATTTCACTCAGAACTATAGGAGATATTTAAATGACTAGAACAGATGAATTATATTTGCATATTATTTCTGTATTGCTCAAAGAGTGTTGTAAATGAATTCAGCACCATGGTGTTAGGGAACTGGAAAAAGAAACTTGGGAACTGATAGATTATTATCAAGGTAAAGGTACCTATTCCCCAGTTGGTACATTTTACCTATTCTAGCTTTTATTATCCTTAGGAAAGTGTTCTATTTATTTCATGAATACAGAAGTTTTAATTGGGTATGTCATGCTTCAAAGACAAAAGAAATGCCTAATTCATTCTAACAAACTTGTTAGTCACTGCTTATACCAAGAGGATTTCTACTCTTCAGAGAATAACATTGTTTTCTTTTTCCTTTGTTGATAAATCAAAGTTTTACACTGACCTACAGCAGTCAAGCTTACTTTAAAGCAAAATCATCTCAGGCTAGCACAGATATGCATTCTTTTAGCTTTATGCACCCTTTTTACTCTCTCTTTTGTTCTTTAAGAAATATTACTTTAAAAAATTATTCAGTAATATTTCTTAAAGAACAGTTTTATTGTATTTATGTACAGAAAACTCAGCAGTGTACATTTTGCTCAGTTTGCTGGTGAGTTCTTTGGTCTTTGCCTTTTCTATTTGGCAGAAATGCATTCTTCCATCTCAATATTGCTTTTCTCTTTTTTGTCTTGTGTATATGTGTGTGTGTGTGTGTGTGTGTGTGTGTGTATGTGTGTGTGTGTATACTCATGTCACAGCACATGTATGGAAGTTGGAGGATAATCTTATAGGGTTTATACTGAGTACAATATTGTATAACTGTAATAATTCAACTGTAAACCTAAAAATTTACAGCCAATTTTGAAAGAGATGCATCCTACCTCAGGAAACCGTTATTGAATATGTCAATTGTGTTGTAATGATATGCTTCTTCTAAGTATGTTGTTATTAAATAAATCATTTTTAAAAATTAAAAAAAAATTATTCAGTAAAAATAAAACTTTGCCACTGTAACTTAACTGACAAGTAAACAGTTATTTGTTGGTTTGGGTGAATTTCAATTTTAATATTAATGAAAAAAAATCTATGACTTTTTCTTCAACCTTGATGTTTGCTGAGCTGAAAAGGTTTTGTTAATCAGTTGCGTAGCTAGTATGGGAGTGACTGGAAACAACTTCAGCATGGATGTGCGTTCCTGTTTGTTAAGAAGCCACAGTCTTTCCAGAAATGTGGTTTTTCACGGTTTTCCCTGCCCAGTGCATTACTTTCACTTGAACGAAAGGTTTCGTGGGGGTGTTGCAGTTTAGTCTCCTCCAGTTCTGTTACCGTTTGCTTTGTTCAGCAATCTCTCTGATCCTCCAGGCAGGGAACAAGATCAGCAGAACAAAACTAGTAGTGACTATAGATAAAAAGGCAATGAATTCTGCTTTTAAAGCAAAGGGAGAATAGTCCACAGAAGAATGAAAATGGGAATAAAAGTACAGCATTGTTAACCTGCAGATCTGTCGTACTTCTGAAAATCTTAATGCCGCAGGAAAAAAGTGATACTACAAAGATACATAATTATGTGGCTGAAAATCTTGAGAAAGGTCACCATTTAGTTCTTGGCCAAATACTTGACAAGAAAATAGACTAGATTATTCATAACTGAAAAACCAAAAAATCTTTTTCCCTTAAAATGACAGGATTGTGTTTCGGCAATATATGATGTATCATAATATATTATTTATTCTCTACAAGAACATCTCTTTAGATACCATGAAGATGCTGGGGTCAAGAAGAGTACTCCAGAGAAGAATGAGAAAGAAATATCCGAGCAGACATTACAGAAGGTAGTCTAATCTTTAAGATATTGACTGAGCAAGTTAAATCTGAATTTTAACATAAAGGATTGTATTTTAAACTGAGGGCTTATGAACGTAAAGCTTGTGTGAGTTTCTAATTTAAATTCATAATTCAAAATCATTGGCTTGCCAAAATGGGGTAAAAAAAATCAATGTTAGTGAATTAAATGTGTAAACACTTGTGCTATTGTTGACATAGATTAAAAATACTTTTATAGATGAATGGAGAAAATGAAATGATCAGGAGTTAACAAAATTTAGACTAAGTGAGCAGTTTGCTTAAAGTGTATCATGAGATTGTATAAGCCACAGCATAGATTGCTTTTCTTATTTAAAGCTCTATCACAGTAAAATGATAGTATCTTTATGCTTTAAACTTGAAAATAAATATGACTTAGGTGATTATATACAAAACTCTTTATTCTATGATTTAGTATAGCTTTCTATGTTTTATGGTTGTTTGTTAGTTCATTAGTTTCTGAGACAGAGTCTCCCAGTAGCCCCAGCTGGCCTAACTCTCTATGTAGATCCACCTGTCTCTGCCTTTGGAGTGCTGGGATTGTATTCATGTACCACCATTCCCAATAAGTTTTCTGTTTTAATAAGACCATCCCCATCAAATCTGTGGTCACAATGCAGCACAATTTACGGTTAATAGTAAAATGCTGATTTCAAATCTTAGCATTTATTTTAATACATAGATTTTTAGTAAAATAATGTATCAGGTTCAGTGATGGGGTCTCAAGTATATAGACACCTTTTGGTATTATTAAAAATATATCTTTAAATAGTTACTCTTTGACTGTTATTTGGCAACTCTGGATTGGTATTTTTTAATAGAAAACTTTGATACATAGATAAACATAGAAATGCACAAATTGTAATTAGCTACCTTTACTTCTTGTACCTGTGGATGGACTTTGAGGACTTTCCTGTGGATTATAGCTAACAACGTGCCTCCCGAGACTTCTAATACTTGCCATATGGTTCTGTAACAAAATCTGTCAGTACTCAATGACACAGACCAGGTTAATATAAGAAGAGAGAAGACAAGAAACACCGTCATTCATTCATCATGAAGCAAAGTTAAACACTGAGACCGTCTATACACTGTCAGCCAAGATGTCACATAGTTTGTATTAGCTTATCCTTGTTTCACACTATTTTTGTTTGCTAAACTTTGTACAAATTTTACATAATAAGTGACTATTTCCCTAGAGGAAAAACCCTAACAAAATCTATTATTTCATTCTGTCCATCATGACTACTAACATAAAGGACCCAGAAATGTATTTTAAGGCCTAGAGAAAGAACTGCAGATATTTTCATTGGACTTACATCAAATTTGCATACTAATCTCTAACTTTTCATATTAGCCTAATGCAGTTGCATCAGTCATGATTTAAACCCTCGTGGTTAAATTTACTTATTTTGATTATTATTTTTTAACTTATGTGGTTTTGAAGATTGACTTTAGGACCTCACATATGCTAAAGAAGTGATCTACCACTAAACTATTTGCCCAGCTCTCTTTATTATTACTTTTTTTTTACTTTTTATTTTGAGACAAGGTCTCATTAAATAGCTTGGGCTGGATTTGAACTTGTTTAGATGTGAACTCATTCTCAGGCTGGCCTTGAACTTCCAATCCCTCATTTCTTGGTTTCACGAGTAGCTAGATTCACATGCCTCTGGCACCAGACCCTGCTGAATTTCCTTTTAAGTATGTGTGTTCCTGCGTGAATTGTGGGAGGTGCGTGTGTGTATGCTTGTGCAGGCCAGAGGAAAACCTCAGGTGCAGTCCACCTATTGTTTTCTGTTTGGAGGTTTTTCTTTTGGTTTGTTTTTGTTTTTTCTTTTTTTAGAGACAGGGTCTCTTACTGGCCTGGATCTCACACAAGTAAGCCAGACAGGCTGACTGTTCCTTGCCTCCCCATCACTGGCATTATAAGTATGCCACCACGCCCTGGCTTTTTATATGTGAGCACTTTACTGATTAAGCTGTCTCCCCGGCCCTGAAGACAAGGAACTTTATT
The DNA here is from genome assembly GCF_000622305.1 of Nannospalax galili. Classification (NCBI taxonomy): domain Eukaryota; kingdom Metazoa; phylum Chordata; class Mammalia; order Rodentia; family Spalacidae; genus Nannospalax; species Nannospalax galili. The sequence goes on along the minus strand of NW_008342641.1, from coordinate 808,697 downwards.
TAATGTTAATATAGTCACACTGGGAAGAGGAGGGAATAAAGGGATTCCGTGACCCTCCAAAGTCCATCATACATCTACCAATAGGTATTTCGGATTAAATAGAGTGTGAGAGTTATGTGTAAATTATCCAGTCTGGGTCCAGGTATGGTCTCTCCCATTGTTATTTCAGCTGAGATCCATCTGGCATGGCCATACAAAATTAATTCTTTATTAATCTATTAATCCCTGTGAATACAGCCTCTTGGATAACCGTCCTTTCTGGAGGGGAAGAGCTGTCTGTCCCTGTGGAGTTTTGCTCTTTGTCGAATTCCAGGTTACTGCAGAGGAAAGGTTAAAAACATGACTTACCTGTTCCTTGCTCCAGAGTGCAGACCTGAAATGAAGGCCCAGACGCCAGGCATTCCTCCTGCTTTTAGTTATCCGGTGGTCTCAAATGAAGAAATTGTGCTTCTTAGCAAAAGTTGTCGCTAAGTGTCTGTTTCAAATGTTTATAAATGTATTTGGGAATTTGTAAAGTATTACAAAGAGTAATTCTTGTTACTTATTTTTCAAGATCTAAATTGAAATCATTTTCTCTATAAGATTTTTGTATTGAAGAATTAGAATGGTTCTCTCCAAGTGCTCAGACTAAAGGCATTTATATCTTATCATTTACTAGTTTTAGATATGCAAGTGTATGTCTTTCCAAATGGCTTTTGAAATGCCTTAGGGTCTGGAATCTACACTCCCATTGATGTGTCCTATAGCATGAACAATATTTATTGAAATAAATGGAAACATTTTATTTATATGTGACCTTGAAGTTATTGTAATTTTAAATTGATAAACATTTTTCTGGAAAAAGTTATTGTGTAAACTAAGGGCCACTTGAGAGTTAAAATGGCACTTACCTAATTTAGAAAAGGAGCTGTTATAGATTTTTTATTTTGTCTTTACTTTTTTATGTGATATTATTATTAACAATTTAAAATTATAATAATTTCAACATCACATATAAACAAAATGTTTCCATTTATTTCAATAAATATAGTTTGTGCTATAGGACACATCAATGCTAGCTTAGACTCCAGCCCCTAAGGCATTTCAAAAGCCATTTGGAAAGACATACACTTGCATATCTAAAAGAAATGCTATTTAGTAATAGTTTCTTCATGTACCTATTTTTGGACTTTTTCTATACTTTGCTGCTGACAGTACTTCTCAGTGAGTGGACTATAGCCCAAGCACTTATGACATTTGAACACTTCGCAGTTTGTGCATACTCAGTTCTCTGTCACTTTGTGCGGGTTTATCTTCTTTTACCATCTGTCCTTTATTCAGCAGATGTATTATTGCATTTCTGAATGTATTCATCTACATCACCTTAGAATTATTTAAAAACTAAGTGCCTTAGATTGATTTTTGTCCTTGTACTAAATGTAACTTTCATCAGTTAGAAATGATAATAAAAATGCAGAAAATTATGGCTTTAGATTTTAAAGATGTAAATTATTCTTTCTTGTTTAGGTCATTGAGTTGGAAAATCGGGTAAAATCTTTTGAGAAAAGGACGACAAAACTAAAAGAAGGAAATAAAAACTTAAAGGAAGAAAATGATTTCTTAAAATCCCACTTAAAACAGTACGAAGAGGATGCAGAGACCAGAGAAAAAGAGTTAGAACGCCTACAGAAGGCGAGTAAAGATGCAGAAAAGGACAAAGCTGAACTTGAGGTAAAACCCGCCTTACAGAAGGAAGTTGCGTCCCTGAGGAGGCAAGTGGCCAAAGCCAAGGCTTTTACAAATGAGAATGAAGAGGTGGCAAATTCTGGGGACAAACTGCACCAACCAACAGACAAAGCTACATCTGAGATGGCTACCACGGACCTGAGGTCTGGACAGTATGATTTTAAGACAACCACGACCAAGGTTAAATTTAAACCTGCCAAGAAGAAGTGCTCTGCGGGTCATCACCACACTGTTCTCAATCACTCCATCAAGGTTATGAGCCACGTGTTTGAGAACCTCGGCAAGGACGGCTGGGAGGATATGAGTGAAAGCAGGTGAGGCTCTCATTAACTTGGCTCTGTGGTGGGGACACTGTGCATATGTAAAGCACTGGCAAATGGAGATTGAATTTCAACTACTGTCGATTTGGTATTCAGAAAATATACTGTCAGATCCTTTGAAATATCTTGGGAGGTCTTGTTCTGAGCTTATTGACTGAAATTTGCATGCAAAATTAGCCACAACTGCATGAGTATTTGAATAGGTGCCAGGAAACCCAAAAGAAGGCAATGCTTGATTTCTTCCAGTGATGCTATTTTCATGCAGTCATGAGGCTTGAAATTGACAGTTTGGCAGGTTGATTTAATTTGCTAGCCCTTTGCATATTCACCACTGACAGCTAAGGATTCCCAGGCAAGCCTACTAAGTCAGTTTAGTTATCTTGTGACATGCCAACCTGGGAGGAGAAACATTTTCCCCCCTTAATTTAGTTAGATAAATTTTGAATGACCCATTTCAGCTTGTTACCAGATGTCTACAAGCTGTTTAACATCCTTTAAATTAAGAACCATCTTCACTAATTATTTCATGTATGTATTATGCAAAGACATAGTAGTAACTTTAATTGAATAGTAGTTAAAAAGTACTTCTTTAAGAAATATAAGATTCCTCTTAAGTTGTTTAATCCCTAGTGAATATCAACAGGAGAATACTCAAAGTCTACACATCAGTTTTATTTGAAGTTTCCTGCCTGATTCAGGTGGTGCAGGTAAGTTTGGGAAACATGAGTAAAGAAACTCAAAAAGCATATTTATGGGGCCAGTGAAATGGTTCAGTGGGTAAAGGGGCCTGCCACCAAGCCTGATGACCTGAGTTTGATTCCTGGGATCCTCATGTTAGAAGAAGAGAAGCAATTTTCTCAAGTTGTCCTCTGATCTCCATATACACATCACAGAAGGCATGTACACACACACACACACACACACACACACACACGTTTTTTCAAGTTGTCCTCTCATCTCCATATACACATCACAGAAGGCATGTACACACACACACACACACACACACACACACACGTTTTTTGGCCAGAGACTCTTTTCCTACTTTCTTTTTACTTTTTCTCAGTTTCTTCCCTGGTGTCAAAAGAAGTTGGAAACAAAATACTTTTAACTTAAGATCCACTAAATATTTATTTGTATCTTCAAGGAAATTGTAGCTTCAGCTGCAAATTATATCTCAACCTTATAGTACCTATGTACTGTTCATAATATATTGGCATAGCTTATCTCTTCGTGTCTGCGTATATTGATAAATACATAAAAGTTAGGTAATGTATTGAGTTCTAATTTCATCATATCAATGCATGTGCATAAAGCCACATGTTTACATGCTAGAAAACATAATACTTGTCATCTGAGTCTGGCTTCTGAAATTCAGCTTTTCTTCTCTAAGGTTATCACTTACTATTGCATGTTCTTATTGGAGATAAGCTTAGCAGTGAAGTTCATTTTGCACAGTGACATTGTGACGCTTCTTGCCTGGCATGACAGTCTTAGGACTCATTTAGCTGCAAGAATTCTCAATGCAGTGGAACCTCACAGACTTCAGAAGATTATGTTTCTTTCAGCTTTTTATAATATAATTATTTGGATACTGAGAAAATATGGAACTTAATCTAACATACTGTATAATAATCCCCTTATTGTCTATTTCACATCATTTATGAGAACATTCAGTAGTAAGTGGTAACCTTAGAGAAGAAAAGCTGAATTTCATAAGCCAGACTCAGAACGGCAAGTATTATATGTTTTCTAGCATGTAAGCGCTGTGTTCAAATGTAGAAAGACTAAAGATTATCTTTCTACCATTTGTGCCATCCAGCCTGCCATTCATGTGTCCATCCATCCATCCATCCATCCATCTAAAATGGAGAAGGTATGGTGGTGAGACCAGCTCTAGTTGTGACAGCAGAAGCATGGGCTGGATAGTCACATTTGAGTCCACTTAAGAAGTAGAGAATGATGAATATTAATGCTCAGCTCACTTTCTCCTTTTGATTCATTCTGGAACCCCAGCCCATGAGGGGCTTCCCACCTGCAGGGTGGCTCCTCCCTTCTCAATTAAACTCCTCGTGGTCATGCCCAAAGGTGTGTCTCCTACATGATTCAAATCTGGTCAGGTTGGCAATGGAAATTAACACAATTTGGGCTAAAACTTCCATTTCTGGACCTTTTCACTCTGTGCTGGAGCTTTTACTTTTTATTTAATCTTGTTTTTCTATTTCTGCTTAGTGCTTTCCTTACCTGTTCAGTGTTGTGTAGCATTTCCTATGTTTGTTTTCTACTAGTTTCAGGTCTTAGTATTTAAGTATTTTAGTCTGTTTTGAGTTGATTTTTTTAATGGGAAAGAGAAAAGGCATTCTTTTTTTTTATTAAGGTTTTAAAATTTCATACAATATTTCTCACTCATATCCAGACCCGAAGCCCCCAGCAAACCCTATGTATTCTGCCATGCTTCCTGAGTCCTATTCATTCAGGTATTGAGTTGATTTTTATAACTATTGAGAAATAGAGATCTGTTTTCATTTTTCTGCATGTGAATATTCAGTTTTACCTGCACTGTTTATTGAAAGTCTGTCCTTACCACAGTGCATGTTTATGACACTTTTGCTGAAAACCAACAGACTGAAGATGTGTGGGCTGACCTCTGATCTCCTTGTTCTGTTCCATTTATCTGTATGTTTTCTTTCATTCTATCACTATGCTGTTTGAGTAGTATAGTCTTGGAATACATTTTAAAGTAAGAGATAGGGAAGGGATGGCGCATTCAAATTTCTCCACCTTTAATGTATCTTTTCTTTGATTGTGTTAAAACCAGATACTATGGGCTCTTCTTTGGCTTCTTTACTCCTGTGAAAATCTGATGTGTGAATTGCTGTTCATGATAGAGGACTTCAGTCAGCTGTGATTTTGCTCTGCCTCACTCACCATGTCTATGCTGTTAATGTTCCGTATTGACTTGGAGGATGTATTTGGATGAAATTAAGTTTTAAAGAAGTGAGCTTGAGTAACAGGTCTTGTCTTCTAGGACTGGAGTGGGTCTGATTCACTCAGATTAAGGGCTAATCTGATATATGGAGCTTCTGAGAAGTTTCTTTATAGACACCTACCAGCTCTTCCAGTTAACAACTCTTTTCTTTTGAAACAGTTTGGTATAACTTGGAGAAATAGCTGATTTTTATTTTTTCATCTTTTGAGACAGGGTCAAGTATATCCCAGGATGGCCTCAAAATCCTGATCCTCCTGCCTCTTCCTCCCAAGTGCTTAGGTCTTTTTTTTTAATCCATGTAAATTCCTCATCAAAATTAAGAATAAAGAATGAGCAAGGAGGAATTAATTCTCTAGTGATTGCTTTGGATTTCATTATTGCATCAGCTCTCCTTAAATCCTGCCTGCAGGTCTTCAGAGTGGAACTGGAGCATTAGTTCCTCCCAGTGTATGCCTGCTTCTGTTTGGACTGTAATCATACCGTTGGTACTCCTGGATCTCCACCCTTCAGCCCGTTGGTGGACACTGCAGATCATGAAGTTGCTAGCCTCCATAATCACATGATTCAATTCCTTAAAATATATACTTGTGTGCATTCAACCAATTGATTCTGTCTCTAGAATGGATCTCAAGTAATGGATCTCACTATCTTCTATCCTTTCCCTCAAAAAGTTATGAAGTTTGAGATTAATGTTGAAGAGTAAAGCACTTGAAGTATCTATTCATTTATTTAAAAACACTAAAGGAAAAAATGAAAGATTGTTTGCTGGGAGTTTCTGTTGTTTGGTAGTTACATGGACCTATTGAAACAAGCTCAGTCTCCATTCATATGACCAGAGTGACCCATCATATTTCTGTTGCCTGCTCTTTCAGTATCTCTGTAACAGTAGAGGCAGAAGCTTTGCATGAGCCCAAGGAAATTGACTTCTCTTAGTAAAACTCATCTGGCTATTGGCAGTTTCATATTAAATAGGAGAAGTCAAGTCCAAGCCTCCAGTATAGCAAGATTCTCCAGAGGAGCCAGCCAGCCCCTTAGTATCCAGTCAGTTACACTGGACTTCCTTCATCACAGCAGTAGCATCAGTTTGCTTTCATGAAAACAGATAACTGTTTGTGCATATATTTTTCCTTTGAACTTTTGCAAATACCACCATTCTTAGGACTTGAAGAATGGTGTATCTATGTATATTCCCACGATACCCTACATAACATTACACAGACTACAAGGCACATTTTATGGTAAAGAATATGAGGTATGAACTATATCAAGGAATTTACTAATCTTACTGCATTTTCCATTATATTATAGCACCTGTTTTAGTCTTAATTACAGTGGCCAGTAAGAAGATATCAACTATAGTGTATATCTTAAAGTGACAGTTTTTTTTAATTTCATTGAAGGCAATGCATAGGTAGGAGAATAGGGACTTACAGGTTAAAGTGGCCTCTGTCACTATTTAACTAAATAACCCATTGGGGATTTGCTTTTCATTAATATGACTGAGAGCTTAGCAGATTTCAGGGTCCTATTATCCAAGGTAGAAAAACTTTTGCTAGAGAATACCACTACTGTCTGGAGAGGCACTAAAACTGTACCCTGGTCATTTCGCTCCTCATTTGCTGTATTAACAGCAAAGGGAGACACTATTAGGAGATCAGTTACACTAATTGCAGTGAAATTAGGACAAGTCTGGAAATCAAAAGATCACTGTACCTGTTGCTACTCTTGTGCCTAGTGTTATCTATCTTTGTTGCTCTTGGAAGCAAAATCTGGAAACATTACTATATTCGTTGTTTCAAATTCTTTTGGTCCCTTCATCATCCCTACAGAACAGTTTTTCCTCATTATGATCACATTGCCAAAAGTGAAGGCAATTTTCAACCCTTCCCTTACTTGACCTCAGAGAGGCTTCCAAAACAATTGACTTCTATACTTTTGCCATACTACTCATTAAAATTTTTTAGTTATTTATTTTTATTTTAGAGTGTGACTATGTTTCCTGCATGTATATTTATACCATATATATGCAATGCCTGCAGAGGGCAGAAGAGGGCACCAGATCCCCTGGAACTGGAGGGACTGACAGTTGTTAGCTGCCATGTGGGTGCTGGGAATGAAACCTAGGTCCTCTGCAAGAGCAGCCAGTGCTCTTAACTGCTGAACTATCTTTTCACCCCATCATACTATACTTTTTATGCTGTGATCACTGACATTGAGCCACAGCACCATCCCTAACATTCAGCCACAGAACCACTGTATTAGTTACTTTTCTGTTACAGTGATAGAAACACTGACCAAAAAAATTTATAGAAAGAAGAGTTTATTTGAGGTTACTGTTCCAAAGAGGCAAGAGTCCATCATGGCTGAGAGGCATGGCGGCAGAGGTGGCTGGAGAAGGAGCAGAAGCTAAGCTCTACATCTTCAAGTGGGCACAGGAAGCAAGAGAGCAACTCAAAATCCAGCAAGGCTTAAGAATTCTCTAAGCCCACCCCCAGTGACATGCTTCCTCCATCATGGCCCCAACTTCTAAGACCTCCCAAAACAGCACCACCAACTGGGGACAAAATGTCTAAATACTTGGAGCCTATAGGGGATATTTTCATTCAAACCACCACATTCCACCATTGGTCCCCATAGGCTCATGACCATATAAAATGCAAAATGCATTTACTTCAACCTTAAAAGTCCCCATAGTCATTACCATACTCAAATACTATTCAAAAGTCCACAGTCCAGAGTCTCTTCTGAGACTCAGGGAACTATCTTAATTGTAAGCCCCTGTGAAATCAAGACAAATTGCATACTCCCAACATGCAGTGGAACCAAATACACATTCCCATTCCAAAAGGGAAGAATAGAGGCATAGTGAGGAAATACGGAACCAAAACAATGACAAAAAACAGCAGGACAACCACCAAATCCAGTAGCTCCATGCTCGACTTCTGGGACTTTACTTCCAAAAGCCTTAGATGGCTCATCCCCTCCAGCTTTGTTGTGTACAATGTCTTTCTCTTGGACTGGTACCACTCCCTATATGTAGCTCCTCTTGGCAGATGCCTCACAGCACTGGCATCACGAACATCTTCTTGGGGTCTCCATTGCCAACCAGGCTTCACCCTCACAGCTTCACCAAGTGGCCTATCAGGGCCTTCTCTAGGCAGGGGCACCCCTGCTTCATGCTGCCTGGCTTCAGTGGCTCAATGAAACAGCAGAGGAAGAACTGATGACCCCTTCACTCTTCCATCTTTCATGCCTCTAAAGCCAGCACTGGGTGAACGACACTGCCAAGTTTGACTGCAAGTTTGGGATGGACCCCAGCCTGCTTTATCCATTTTAGAAGCTTTTCTCTTCCATGGCCCTGCAGCATCCTTTCACAAGTTGGAGGCTTAACTGGGTGTGGTCTTGCCCTGGAGGCACTCTCTCCATTGTTTAAGTCTGAATCTCTAGGCCCCTCCTTAATCACTTTAATCTCCTTATCAAGGGATCCTCTCCAGCACAGGCCTCCAGCTTTCACCTTCCTAGTGCTCTTTTTCAGCCTAAACTGTACATTCTGTATTTCTTTCTCCACCATTTGCTCTTTTTTCACTGTAGCTCTGCATAATATTCACCATTAATAGCCATGCCACCATTTCTATGTTAGGCTGTCTTGAAATTTCTTCCACCAGAGAAATTAGTCCATTGTTTCTCAACTTAGCCTCAGGCAAATTTTTTGGCTGTGGGCAGACTCCAGCCAGACTATTTGCCAGAATATCCCAGTTCTGGCTTAAGTCCTTATTTCCCTCTGAAACTACATTGTTCTCAGCACTACTTTCTTCCAAGTGCCTAATAGAGTGACCTTTTAAGCTCTGCCTACAACAACCAACAGCTTTTCTAACCCAAACTTCCAAAGTGTTCCACATTTCTTCAAAATCCTACAAGGTCAGGTTCTTCACAGCTGATAGCCCATTCTCAGGTACCAATTACTGTATTAGTTACTTTTCTGTTACTGTGATAGAAACACTGACCAAAGCAATTTATAGAAGAAAGAGTTTATTTGAGCTTATGGTACCAAGGGGCAACAGTCCATCACGATGGGGAGGCATGGTGGCCGAGGTGGCTGGAAGAGGAGCAGAAGCTGGAGTCTACATCTTCAAGCAGGCACAGGAAGCAAGAGAGCCACTCAAGATCCAGCAAGGCTTAAGAACTCTCTAAGCCCACCCCCAGTGACATGCTTTCTCTAGGATAGCCACCCCTTTTAAGCCCTCCCAAAACAGCACCACCAACTGGGGACAAAATGTCCAAATACTTGGAGCCTGTGGGGGATGTTTTCATTCAAATCACCACAGCCACCCTGGACATTCACCCACAGCTCCATCCCAGACATTCACCTACAGCGCCATCCCAGACATTCACCCACAGCTCCATCCCAGACATTCACTTACAGCGCCATCCCCAACATTCACCCACAGCACCATCCTGGACATTCACCCACAGCACCATCCCAGAAATTCACCCCCAGTGCCATCCCCAACATTCACCCACAACACCATCCCTGACATTGACCCACAGTGCCATCCTGGACATTCAGTCACAGCGCCATCCCTGACATTCACCCACAGCACCATCCTGGACATTCAATCACAGCGCCATCCCCAACATTCACCCACAGCGCCATCCTGGACATTCAGCCACAGAGCCATCCCAGAAATTCACCCACAGCACCATCCTGGAAATTCACCCACAGTGCCGGACATTCAGTCACATCATCATCATTTGCTGTATTTTTCCCCCAGTATCTTTGTGTTCAACTGCTCCAATCTTTGCACATCTTCTTTGCATTCAGGTGTACAGCTTGTGATTCCATATTTGCTAAAACAATCCTTAAATTTCAAATGAATTCTGTTATTGCAGACACCCAAAAATTTATATAGAGAGAGCAGACCTTAGTCCAGAATTTAAAATTTGTTAGGCTAACAGTCAACTTAACGTCATACTTTGATGTCTGATGACCAAATCCATACTTCTTTGCTTCCCCACACAAAATCCCTTCCCAAATAATGTTAATTCTTCCACTTACCCTGAACAGAAACTTGCATCATCCTTTATTCTAGTCTTTCACCCCCAACATCCAGTCTATCGGGAAGTCATCATAGATTTCTTCTAAAAACCCCAGGGCCTTGCATATGTTAAGCAAGTGCTCTGCCACTGAACCTGATACCAGCCCACATCTTACATCTATAAAGACATAATTATGCTAAATAACACTGTGAATAACAGTGTACAACAAAGCGTGTTTTTATTGAGTTTGTTGTTAAAATGGCATTGAAAAGAATGGGAAATTCAATGCTTTACAATATGAGGGGTAGAAAATGCTTTACAATAAGATATGGTTGTAAAAATACAGAGTAGGTTACTGAATTAAAAATGCAAATTGTTCAGCTACACAGTGGAAAAAATATGTAGTTTTTTATAATAGTCTATATGTAAAAATGCATTAGGAGATTTTGTTAAATATTCTATGAGTCTGTATTATTACGCATATGCCAGAAAAAGCTTACACAGTTTTAGTCTCCATTTACCAGAAGTTCTACCAAGTGTCACTCATAGTATACAAGTCTTAGACTATGAATTTGGAGTCTGCGTTTGTTGCATCATCCAGATAACCTGGAGCACATTCAGGAGTGACCAAGACAGTGAACCATCTCAAAATCATGTAGATTAGGAAAACCTGAACAAGGTGTGGGAGTTTTTCTTAAAGGTATGTCAAGGAGTATATATCTATATAAAAATGGTTAAAACATCAGCTCTGTAAAAAGGGGCCTTATATGTTCCCCTCAACCTCAAACCTTCTTTTTTTTTCTAATCTTCCATTGGTGAACATTTATTCTACGTGTACTGTGTTACATTTTCATCAGTCTGTGATGTACTTTGAGCATATTCCTCTCATTCTCTCCTTCCCTCCCGTTTCATCCCTCCCCCATCCTATTAGTGCCCTGTGTTCCCCTAGACAGTCTCATTCCTACCTTCATGTCATATAAACATAGAACTTGTGTGTACCATGTGAAATGTAGGAAACACAAGTAAGAGAAAATTTGATATTTGTCTTTCTGAAACTGACATCTCTTAATATGATTATCTCCTGCTGTAGCCATTTTCTTGTAAATGACATCATTTCTTCATGGTTGAAAAAAATTCCATTGTATGTATATATCACATACATTTTCTTTATCCATTCTGTGTTGATAGACACTAGTTTGGTTCTATAACTTAGCTATTGTGAATAGTGCTGCAATAAACATTGATGTGCAAGTATTTCTGTGGTATGTTGACTTGAAGTCCTTTGGAAATATTCCCAGGAGAGGTGGGGCTGGATCATGTGGCAGATCTAGTTTTATTTTATTTTGGAACTTCCATGCTAATTTCCATAGTGGTTGGAGACTAGTTTACATTCCTATCAGCAGTATATGAGGGGTCCTTTTTACCTATATCTTTGCCAATATTTATTGTTACTTGTTTTCTTAATGACTCCCATTCTTACTAGAGTGAAATGGAATCTCAATGTAGTTTTAATTTGCATTTCTCTGATGACTGGTAATTGTGAATACTAGTCCAAAATACTTCAAGTCAACCTCAAAGTTTCTGATCCCTCATTGCTTTGATTTATTATTTTTTTCTTGGACAAATCACTATTAGTATACTGTATATTCTACTTATTGTTATTTGGTTCCCATTTCCAAATTCTTACTGTGATACAAGTGACACGAAGACAGGATTTTCAGGTTGTATCTGCCATATTTTATTCACTTACTACTTTAACCCTTGTGTTTAAAAAAGGGCCTGGTTTATAGTGTTTAACAAATACTTTCTGAATGATGAATAGCTATAAGAATTATAACTATAACCAATGGTAGAAAGCTCAAGGGATTAAAATTTTATTCCTAATGGGGAAAACTTTGTTAGAAAAATTAAAATTTGAATATTCTGGATCAGAAACTAGTGAATGCTCAGACTTTGGATGTGTTTTAAAGCATATGCTTCTTGAGTGAATGCTTAGTATACATACTGTAGACATTGTGAAAATAAGAATTTGATACCTGTTTTCATGATTAAATTCTTTAATTAATAAATTTGAATAAATTTATTAAAACAGTGAGAGTCAATAAATTCTCAAGTTAAACTTAAAGTTCTATGTATGATCTATGGCATAATACTGCTTGGTTTTAAAGTTTGAGAAGTGCATATAGCAATCTTTCTCATTTTCTGTTAATATGTTTTTTTAAAGCAGTGATTCGGAAACACAGTCCTCTCAAAATTTGGGAACCTTTATTGTGGAAACATCCCAGAAAATAAGCCTTGGAGAAGGTGGCAGAGACCAGAAAGACAGTGATCAGACAGAAGATGGGCAAGCACAAGGAAAAGAAGTGCAAACATACTCACATACAGATGACAAGACTTCTAAGGTAGACAAGACATTTTGTTTCATTTAAGCTATGTCTTAAAGTTTATCTCATGCTCTATAACAAATCAGTAAATTTTGCCATTCATTACAGTAAAATCCTTAAAATTAAGTCTGTTTTAAAGTAGATATTAAAAATACTACATTTGCAGGCTGAAAAGATGGCTCAGTGGTTAAGAACATTGGGTGCTCTTGCAGAGGACCTAGGTTCAGTTTCCAGCACCCTCATGGCAGCTAACAACTGTCTCTAACTCCAGTTCCAGGGAATCTGACACTGTTTTCTGGCCTCTGTGGGCATTGCATGTATGTCATGCACTTAGATACATGCAGGCAAAACACTTGACTGTACACAGAAAATAATTTTTTTTGTCTTTTTGAGGCAGGATCCATCTGTAGCCTCACCTAATCTGGAGCTCACTATGTAGACCAGGCTAGCTTTGGTCTCATGGAAATCTGTCTGCCTCTGCCTCCCAAGTGCTGGGATAAAATAAAATAAAAAAAAATGTTTTAAAGTACTCACTTTTGAAGTATCTTGAGTAACAATTTTCTATATTTCCATAGATAAATAAATAGAAAATAAATACTATGCTTATAAATCTTAGGATATTTATAATCTCAAGCAAAGGAAAGAAAAAAAACTTCTAATAAATTCATTATTATAATGTTTTTAAATTTATGAAATATCCTCCCTCTGCTTCGCTGGGCCTGCATGACCTGCAGCAGGCCTCTCTCCTACCCACAGGCTTCTCTCCGGGGTAAGTCCATTGCGCCCTCTGCACAGTGACTTCCCCAGCCTCATTCACCCTCCCATCTCCACCTCTGTTCTCTCCTCCGAGTTTGGGCCCTGCTCCAATCCTTGTCTTGGGGCCCCAGACAGCTGGGGAACCAATACTGCTCCCTGATCCTTTTCATCCAGACCAATGGTAGTGTCTACTCTGGGGCCAAGGAGCACTGCTTCTGGGCCTGGCCCCACCCTCACCTCCATCTGCTTCCCTGGGCCTGCACCACCTGCCAGCTTCTTTCTGGGACACTGGGGCTGACCTTTCCTCTTCCTGATCCTTTGCATCCAGACCAACCCAGCTCCTCAGTGCAGTCCCCAGGAGGCCTTCAGGCCTCTTCCCGCACCCATCTGACTTTCCATCTCTTGGTGGCAGGGCCACCAGCTGCCCTAGACCAGCATCTTTCTTGGGCCAGGCTCCCAGGCCAGTCCAACTCCCAAATTCCTGAGGCCAAAATTGTTCCTGGAGGGATTCAGAACTTAGGAGAAAGCCTGAAAACATCTGACCCTCATCTGAATTTGGCCTCTGTGGGAACTCCTGAAGACAAAAGCAATCCGGCCACTCCAATCTAAAATCAAAGGAAGAGAACCAGAAGCTTAGATGAACCAGCTCTTCATGCCCAAAAAGTAAACCACAAAGACACATAAAGTTCACAAAAAGAAGCAGACCTAAACTTGAAGGCCTGTGTCTCACACAAGAATCAGAAACTACAAAAGAAATTCACATGTCGAAATCACAGAGAAAAAATAATAACATGAAAAACCAAAATAATATAGCCCCACCAAATACCAGTAGTACTCTAGAGGAGTATAATGAGAACCCCCTAGAGATAATGCAGGACATGGAACTCAAAATAACAATTATAAACATGGTAAAAGAATTCAGTGAATTTAAACAACACACAAATAAAGAAATCAAAGACCTGAAAGAAGATAGGGATAAACTTCTGAATGAATTCAGAAAAGTTAGAAATAGTGAAGAATACTCAGGCTGAAATGAAGAAGGAAGTAAAACACTCAGTAAGCCAATTAGAAATGACAGGAGAAAGCCTCACCACTAGGATGAATGAAATGGAAAACATGGTATCAAGACTGGAAGATAAAGTGGACAAACGAGACCACACAAGCAAAGACTATGAAAAATTTAAGAAATCAAAAGAATGGAATATGCAGAAATTGAGTGACACCATAAAAAGACCAAACGTACGAATCATAGGCATACAGGAAGAAGAAGAATCCCAAGATAATGGGATGGACCAGATCTTCAGCAGAATCGTGGAAGAAAATTTCCCAAAATTGAAGAAAGACATGCCTATACAAATACAAGAAGCATATAGAACACCAAAGAGACAGGACCAGGAAAGAAACTCTCCATGGCACGTCATAGTCAAAACAGCAAACATACAAAGCAAAGAGAGAATAATGAAAGCTGCAAAAGAAAAATAAGTCACATTAAAAAGTAAAACACATCAGAATTACAGCTGACCTTTCAGTGCCAACTATGAAAGCCAGAAGAGCCTGGACCAAAGTATTCCCAGTTGTAAATGACCACAGATGACAACCCAGATTACTTTACCCAGCCAAAATGTCTATTGTAGTCAAAGGGGAGTGATGAATCTTCCATGATATAAAAAGGCTGAAAGAAATCATGTCCAGAAAACCAGCCCTTGAGAGAGTTCTTGAAGCAATACAAAAAGTACAGCTACATTATGAAAGTATATAGAAATAAAAATGACAGGATTCAATACTCATCTTTCATTAATAACTTTAAATATTAATGGACTGAACTACCTAGTCAAAAGACAGACTAGGTGAATGGGTTAAGAAACAAAACCCATCTTTTTGTGGTCTCCAAGAAACCCATCTCACTTTCAAGGACAGACACTATCTTAAATTGACAGGATGGAAAAAAATATACCAAGCAAATGGTACTAAGAAAAAAGCAGGCATAGCTATTCTAATATCTGACAAAAGAGACTTTAAACAAAACCTAATCAGAAGAGATAAAGAGGGCCACTTCATTCTGATCAAAGGAACAATAAATCAAGAAGACATTACAATCCTGAATATATACTCACCAAACTCTGGTGCACCCAACTTCATAAAAACAATACTACAGGACTTTAAGACCCAGATTAACCCCAACTCATTAATAGTAGGGGACTTCAATACCCCACTGTTTCCATTAGATAGGTCAACAGGGCAGAGAGATAATAGAGAGAGAGACATCTGAATTAAACAATACCATATATCAAATGGACTTAACAGACATCTACCGAGTATTCCACCCAAGCACCAAAGGACATACTTTACTCAGCACCTCATGGAACGTTCTCCAAAACTGAGCATGTACTGGAGCACAAAACAAACCTCAACAAATACAAAAAGATTGAAATAACTCCATGCATTCTATCAGACCACAATGCAATAAAGCTTACAATCAATACCCAAAGAAGCCCTAATCACCACATGAACACATGGAGATTAAACAACACACTCCTGAATGATGTATGGGTCAAAAGAGAAATTAAGAAAGAAATAAAAGTATTCATGGAATTAAATGAAAAGACAGTATAACACGACTAAACCTCTGGGACATGCTGAAAGCAGTTC
This sequence comes from Nannospalax galili, assembly GCF_000622305.1. Lineage (NCBI taxonomy): Eukaryota > Metazoa > Chordata > Mammalia > Rodentia > Spalacidae > Nannospalax > Nannospalax galili. The sequence continues at coordinate 792,837 of NW_008342641.1, read as the reverse complement.
TAAGAGGGAAGCTTATAGATCTAAGTGCCTACATGAAAAAATCAGAAAGAACACAAATGAGTTAACATTGCAACTCAACACACTTGAAAAGCAACAGCAAACGAAACCCAAACCCAGCAGACAAGAAGAAGTAACAAAAATCAGGGAAGAAATTATTGAAATTGAAACAAAGAAAACGATACAAAGAATCAACAACTCCAAGAGCTGGTTCTTTGAAAAGATAAACAAGATTGACAGACCACTAGCCCAGTTAACCAAAAGAAATAAAGAGCACCTCCAAACCAACAAAAGCAGAGATGAAAGGGGAAACATCACAACAGACACCAGAAAGATACAGAACATTAGAAGGGAATATTTAAAAACCTATATGCTACTAAATGTGAAAACCTAAAAGAAATGGATGATATCTAAAGGCATGGGAACCACCAAAACTAAACCAGGAAGAGATTAACAGCTTAAACAGACCCATAGCAGAAAAAGAAATTGAAACAGTAACACAAAACATCCCACCTAAAAAAAGCCCAGGACCAGATGGATTCACAGCAGAATTCTATCAGACATTTAAAGAAGATCTGCATCCAATATTACTTATTTAATTCAAAAAGATAGAAATGGAGGGAGAACTTCCAAATTCCTTCTATGAAGCCAGCATCACTCTAATACCAAAGCCAGGTAAAGATACAACCAAAAAAGAAAACTATAGACCCATATCCTTAATGAACATAGATGCAAAAATTCTCAACAAGATACTTGAATCCACATACAGACACACATCAAAAAGATCATACACCATTGATCAAGTCGGCTTTATCCCATAGATGCAGGGGTGGTTCAATATACGTAAGTCAATAAACGTCATAAATCATATAAATGGGCTCAAAGACAAGAGCCACATGGTCATCTCAATAAATGCAGAGAAGGCCTTTGACAATATTCAACATGCATTTATGTTCAAAGTCCTAGAGGGAATTGGACTGGAGGGAACATACCTCAACATAATTAAAGCCATATATAACAAAACCACAGCCAACATCATTCTAAATGGAGAAAAACTGGAAGCATTCCCATTGAAATCAGGAACCAGACAAGGCTGTCCACTGTCCCCACTTCTCTTTAACATAGTGCTTGACACTCTTGCAAGAGCAATAAGACAAGAGAAAGAAGTTAAAGGAATAATAATTGGAAAAGAAGAGAACAAATTATCCATTTTTGCAGATGATATGATATTATATTTGAGGGACACCAAAAATTCCACCCCAAAACTCCTAGAAATTATTAACACGTTCAGTAAAGTGGCAGGTTACAAAATTAACCTACAAAAGTCTATAGCCTTTCTATATACCAATAACAAACAATCAGAGAAAGAGCACATGGAGACACTCCCATTCATAATAGCTGCAAAAAAAAAATAAAATATCTCGGCGTAATCCTGACCAAAGACATTAAAGATCTCTACAATGAAAAATTTAAATCTTTAAAGAAAGAAATTGAGGAAGACATCAAAAGATGGAACGACCTCCCATGCTCATGGATTGGAAGAATTAATATTGTGAAAATGACCATCCTACCAAGAGTCATATATAGATTCAATGCAATGCGAATCAAAATCCCCATGACATTTTTCACAGAATTGGAAAAAACTATTCTAAGGTTCATATGGAAGCAAAAAGACCTCGGCTAGCCAAAACAACCCTGAGCACTAAGAGCAATGCTTTACAACATGGTACTGGCACAAAAATAGACCCATAGACAAATGGAACAAAATTGAAGACCCAAATATGAGCAAATGGAATTTCAGCCACCTGATATTTGACAAAGGGGCCAAGAACATTAACTGGAGGAAAGACAGCATGTTCAGCAAATGGTGCTGGCAAAACTGGATCTCCACTTGTAGAAGAATGAAACCAAACCCCTATCTTTCACCCTGCACAAAAGTCAATTCCAAATGGCTCAAAGACCTCAATGTAAAGCCTGAAACTCTGAAACTATTAGAAGAAAACATGGGGAAAAACCTACAAGATATAGGCGTAAGAAAGGATTTTCTAAACTGGACATCAATTGCTCAGGTAACGGGCAAGAATTAACAAATGGGACCTCATTAAACTGAAAAGATTCTGTACATCAAAGAAGACAACCAAGGAAGCAAACAGAAAACCAAGAGAATGGGAGAAAATCTTCACCAGCGACACATCTCACAGAGGTTTAATAACCAGAATTTATAATGAACTCAAAAACAGGGAACCAAGACAAGAAGCAACCCAATTAAAAGATGGACTAAGGAGCTGAACAGAGAGTTCTCAAAAGAAGTAAAGATGGCTATGAAACATCTTAAAAGAGGTTCAACATCACTAATCATTAGGGGAATGCAAATTAAAACCACTTTAAGATTTCACCTTACCCCAGTCAGACTGGCTAAGATCAAGAAAACAAATGATACTAAATGTTGGAAAGGATGTGGGGAAAGAGGAAAACTGATCCACTGCTGGTGAGGCTGCAAACTGGTTCAACCCCTGTGGAAAACAGTATGGAGAATTCTTCAAAAACTACAAATGAACCTACCATTTGACCCAGTTATACCACTCCTTGGCTTATACCCAAAGAACTCATCCTATTGCAGAGACACATGTGCATCCATGTTTGTTGCTGCTCTTTTCACAATAGCTAAGAGATGGAAGCAACCTAAGTGTCCCTCAGTTGATGAGTGGATAATGAAAATGTGGTTCATTTATACGATGGAGTTTTACTCAGCAGTAAAGAAAGATGAAATCATGAAATTTGCAGGTAAATGGATGGAATTAGAAACTGTTATACTAAGTGAAGTAACACAGACTCAGAAAAATAAATTGACATGTGTTCTCCCTCATATGTGGATCCTAGAAGCAGAGTTTGATAAATAAGTATGCCACCAGACATGACTACAGGACCCAGGATAATGGAAAGTAAACAGGGAGGTAAAGGAAAAGAAAGAACCTGAAAGAGAACAGTAGGAAACAGGCCTTAATAAGGGAGATATGGATAAAAATTGGGTTAGTTTAAGGGAGGGGGGAGGGAAGGGTATACAAGGAACCTGTGGGTTAGAGGGAAAGAAGGAGATCAAGAGAGGTAGGACCATAGGAGCGCATAAGTAATGCCTAGCTAGTTTAAAAATAAAAGACAGCGAGAACCATATTAGTCCAACAACCTACTGACAAATTGTACATAGCAGATCAAGAAATATATGTCTAGGTAAGGTTTATCTGAGAACAACTGGTCTTTGCCCAAGATTTATCTACATGACACACAGTAATTAAAAATACCAGCCTGGTGGAACTAACCTTCTTGGGTGTTTAACAGACATACTTTGGGGCCTATAATAATTTTGTCAGAGTGACATAAAGGACACTTTTTGCTCCTTGCCCTCCTAGGTCAACTCGTTCCAGGGAACTGTGACCATCTCTCAAAATGCCCTATAATGGTGGTGGGTCACCTGTCCTCTTGATCAAAGAGGCGGAGGAGACCCCCACGAGATGGACTTGAACCATCTATAAAAAGGAGGGTCAACACAGAGGAATCATTTCCTTCATGCTTCCAAGTGAAGCCAACGTGGTCAAGTAGGACCTTTGACTTATCTTTACATAGGCAGAACTTGTCAAAGAAAGGAGCCAGGGGCTCCCCCCAAGCCTATGTGACCCCATCAAACGATTTTAAGAGTAAAAATAAATCAGTTTATCTGGATCAACTGTATGGCCTTAAATACCCAGAAGGAAAGTATAACCAAAAATTAAAGGGGCCAATATAATTTCATAAGAGTCCATATGTATAGCTAAAGGCTACATAAGAAGCAGCAATGCCAAACAGGCGATACCTTCTTTTGAGTTGTTGGCCATGGTGGCCAAAGGGATTCCCAGATAGTAACCCAGCATAGAACTGGGTAAATGAACAGCAGACCCCAATCTTATCCAAAGGAATATAGACAGCTGATTACCGCTAGATGAGGAGCAGCTGACCCTCCTAAAACAAAGACCTCTAGATAGGCTGACTAGATTCACCAGAAGGGCAGGTAGTGCGGAATGGCTGGGGGTGCCGATGGTGTGGCAGACAGTAGCAGGGATATCAGAGTATAAGGGCTCTGGTTGGGGGAGGGTGGCTATGGGAGGGTGCTACCTGGGAAGTGGTGTATAAATAAATAAAAAAGGAAAAAATAATTCTTCAAAGCATAAAAATTTGCTCCTTATTTATTAGTAGATGTGAAAAACATTACCATTGAAATCTACCTGATGACTTTATATCCATGCTTAGATTTCAGAAAGTAACCAACTGTGACTAGCAATAATCTGATATATAGAAATTAGAAATGTATATGCAAACATCTTAATGTCAATTGCATTGAAAATGAATTTTTCTCTATGACACTCTGTATTTTAATAAAGAAATGGAGTTCCTTTTTAAAGTTTAAAACCTCATTTAATTTTATGTCTTATAGGGGTTATACGGAGTACAATATTGTATAACTGTATCAATTCAACTGTAAACCTAAAAATTTACAGCCAATTTTGAAAGAGGAAAAAAAATTATGAAATATATCAAATGAGGAAATTTCTGCTTTTATGTTAGCCTTCAGTATGGTAAAGTCATTTATTCTAATTATATTCCCGTTGCCTAACTAGTGATCAATAGATCATTTTACAGAACAATTATTTTGGGGCTGAAGCAGAAGAATTAAGAATACTAGGTCAGCCAGCTTTACATAGTGAGAGACCAAACCTCAAAAATAATAATTTTTAAGAATCCGTCGATTCTAATTTGTGCCGCCCATATACTCTCAGGTGTGTGATTGCTACTGGAGCATGGTCAGTGTATCACTCTTCAAGAAAATTGACTCTCTCCTGAGAGAAGTTGGGGTGAGGTGACTCTAATCAAAATATATTGTATAAAATTATCAAAGAACTCATAAAATGAGGAAGTTAATAATGTTTTTGCATTTTGCCTCATTATTTAAGCCTATTTAAAAAAAAAACTTTTTAATTGAATGTTTGCAATTTTCATATAATATAGTCTGATGGTATTTAGATCCCTTTCCCTATCCACACCTCTCCCTACTTCCCTTGCCGAATGGAATATACTCTCCTTTATATTTAATATGGCCTATTTTAGAGTCTAATTTGTGTCCTTAAAAGTCCTTCAGTGTGGGTCCATTCACCAGGCTGACTAAGAATCCCATCCCTGTAAGATCCTGTCTTTCCATCTCTCAGAACTGTCAATTGTCAAAGGTTCCTTAGGTTGGGCTGGGATTCGGTACCTACTTCCAGTGTCCAGGCTGAGATTTTGTCTGGTTTGAGCTTGCATAGGACTTGTGCATGCTCTCACCATTGTTGTGAATTCACATGTGTAACTGATCAGCTGTCTGGAAGACTCTGTTTCCTTGTGGTCATCCACCTCCTCTGGCTCTTACAATCTTTCTGCCTCCTCTTCTGCAGTGATCCCTTATCCTTAGGAGGCAGAGTTTTGACACAGGTGTCCTATTCAGGGTTTAGCACGCTGTAGTCCCTTGTTCTTTAAACATTGACCAGTTGTTGGTTTCTATGTTTATCACCATCTGCTGTATAAGGAAACTTCTCATGAAGGTGAAAGGTGAGAGATGCATTCATCCTATATGTAGAGGTTACACTGAAGATGTGTCACTTATGGTTAAGTGTCTCACGGACACTTATTTTCTGTGTTATGATGGCTGTTTTCTTGTTGCAATTATGCCTATCAGCTTAATGAGTCTGTAAATAAAAGCTCAAATACCCATTCACATAATAAGCAAATTCAAACTATTTTGGTTAAATTTATGCTGTTGATAGAAAAAGCAATGATCAAACTGTCACCGATGTGTTTGGAAAATATTAGAATCCATCACTAACCCTGGAATAACCATTATCTTGACTTTAATTCAATCACTCCCCTTTCATTCTAACTGTACCTTCCATTAAGGGTATCACTAATTTCCCTGTTTCGAACATTGTGAAGCCTATCATAAGAAGGACTTTTTTGCTTTCTTGTGTTCCCTGTACACAGAGCTCATTATTTCACTATCTGAATATACTTTGTCAAGTCTGTTTTTGGAGTTTGAAATATGTCCGCTTGGATTTCCTGCAAATAATCCTGCAATGAATACATTTCTTTTGTTGAAAAAGTGTGATCGATTCTATAATAAAGGCAGAAGTGAATTACTGTGGTGTGGTTGATAAGTTTCTAAGATTTTCGTTGGTCATTTTTATTTTCCAAAATATGGTGCCACTTCATTGCACCCACTAGCAGGTTGTAGAAATCTCATGGACACTTGGTATATTAGACATCCCATTTCATTCACTTTTGTGTGTATATTGAGGTTTATCACTGAGAGGGTTATTTAAGTTGCTGCAGTTATTAAAATAGAGCCCTTTGTGGTTATTGACCATTTAGAATTCTTTAGTAAATTGTCTATTTATGTGTTTATCCATTGTATAAAGAAGTTATCCACATTTTTCTTATATATGGGATATGCTGTGTATGGAACCTTGTTGACTGTCATACACATCTTTTCCTATTCCGGAGTAATCTTTTTTGCCTTTCTTAATGGAGTCTTTAAAAGAAGATAGCATATTAATTCTAATATGGTCCATTTTATAATTTTCCCCTTTATGAATAGAACTTTTGTATTTACTGTATCATCTTTCCCTATCCCTACCTTAGTTGTGTTTTTATACTGCTGCCTCTGCTCTCTTTCTAATTTACTGTTTTGATTTTCATGTCACTGGCATTGATATTTTTCATGTGATGTAAGGTAGGAATTCAGTCTTACATTTCTCCTCCCGTGCTCACTGGAGCCACAGTTATCATAAACTACCCCCACTATGTTCAACTGTACCTCCTTTGTCGTAAATCAGATTGCATCGTTTGCATGTGGCTACATCTCTATGCTTTTTCTTATATTTAACTCAACGAATAATGTCTCAGTACTGCTATTTTATATACTCTGGATTGCTAATGGAACAAATCTCCCCTGCACCCTTGCTCTTTTACAGTTTCTTCATTAGTCTTTCCCCTTTACTCTTCAAAATGAATTTAGTATCAGTATGTATTTAACCAAAAATCCTCTGTGAATTTCAGTAATGGCACTATTCAAGTGAACTAATAGAAATCACTTGAAAGTTGTGAGAGAAAGAAGCAAACCAGATAGCAACCGCAAGGCTTGAGATTTAACATTCTGTTGAATTCTCTGAGTCTTCATTTTGCTTCATATGTACTGGCCTTATACTGAGAAACCTGCACCCTGTAAACTCCACTAGTTCAGATAGTAAAAGTTCCCAATTATACCATGCTCTTTCTAGCCAGAGGGTCAAGAAAGGACTAGTTTAGCAAGATAGAAAACTTTACATAATAACTGCCCTATTCCAGTCAAATACCGTGGAAATATAACCCCACCTGTACCACTATCATTAAAGGACTAGCATGAACATAGACTTTCCTGTCACTTATCTATAAGGAGCAATCACTCATCTCTCTTCCTTCCATCTGAGTAAAGTTCAAGAAGACCAATAGGAAAGCTAACGGTAATGACTCCCTCTTCTCATTTCACTGGAGACCACAAAGAAGTCCTGGACATGGCTCTCTATCCAAGAGAAAAGATATACTCTTTTTCCTTACTATCAGGATGGTTTCATAAGCCAAGCACAGAGATGGGGACTTTCATTAACTCATATCTAACAAGCCCTCAAGCCTCCTCATGTTGTCATAGTAGGCCAAGCAAGAGCACTAACAAGACTTCTTCTGTCTCCCAGCTACAGTAGTATCAGCACAGGCCCATTGGGGAGCCTGAACTTCTACCCCACAAAGCAATAATGAGGTGCCCCTATGGTGTCTACAGAGACTGGACTTGCACTCGCAATTTGTGTAATTGATGGTGTGCCTCTTGTCCCAACAGTGAAATATGAAAAGTCTGCTCAAACAAAATGTAAATAATATCCAGTCTCAATACATAGTGTCCAATATATTCAGGAGACAATTGAAAATCAGTCATCATATTAAGAATCAACAATATCGCAACTTTTATAAGAAAAGACAGTCAACAAAAGACAAAAGCATGATGATAAATGTGGAATTATATGACATGCATTTTAAACCAGTTTTCACAATCAGTGCTCAGCAAGCAATTACGCACAAGCTGAAAACATGGAAAAATACAATATATTAATGAAGTCTTAGCAAAGAAAGATAATAAAAGATCCAAATAACAATTACAGAACTGAAAAATAGCTGTTCTTTGTTTTCCCCACAAGGGTAGCAGACATCATCTCTCAAAATTGGCTTAGTTTAGATATAAAAATGGTACTCTTACCCAACAAGAAAGCAGGAAACCTTATGCACACGATGAAATAAGAAATTTTAGAAGTGAATCTACTGAAGTTTAGCAACTGATCTTTGACAAAGATACAAATATATTTCAGTTAAGGAATCCAGTCTGTTACTGGACCAATTGGATATCCCTAAGCAAAAACCTATATCTAAATCTCACACTGTGTATGTAAGCTAACTTGATGCATCAACCGATACAATTGTTGAAACTTTTAGTTGGACATGCAACGGAAAATCTTCGGGACTTAGTGTTTGTTATTGATTCAGTAACAAAAGCATGATCCATAAGTGAAAGCCTGAGTTAGATTTAATCAAAATTAACAGGTTTTGTTCTGGAAAAAGTCCTTCTTAGAAGATGAGAAGTCAAAATAGAAATAATGCTTACCACCCACATATCTCATAAACATTTCACATGGTGAATTATAAAACAAATCTGAAGCCAGGCATGGTGGACCATGCTAAACTTTAGGGAAATATAGGTTAAGATCATTAATCATGAAGTAGGGTCTTTAAGAAAGTTAATTTTGTAATAAGAAATAGCCAAGCTTTGTGGGCACAATTGTAACCCCAGCACTTGGGAGGTGGAGGTAGGATTAGGAGTTCAAATTCGTCCCAAACTACACTGGGAATTTGAGGCCAGCCTGGGCTACATGGGCCATATCTTAAAAAAGTAAATTCTAGGATCTCAGCAGACTGCCAAAGAGTGCTGGGTTCTGGCCTCCCTTTGTCATAGGGGCTGAGAATGCAGGGGCCTGCCTGAGAGAATCCAGATCCTGCCTCCATGTGGTGATGAGCTTCCCCTAATTGTGCCATACCCATCCTCTTACCTGGGATTTCCTGGGGCCCCTCCTGAGTCCCCAGGGCAGATCTGGCTTTAGTAGGCTAAGGCTGAGGTCCTAGCAGACAGCCTGAGAAGGTGGGCTCCGACTTCCATCAGTGTAGCGGCTGTGATCTCAGCATACCACCAGAATGTGCCAGGTTCTGGGCTGAGAACACAGCAGACCAACTGAGAGTCCCCAACTCGCCCCCTTTTAGGAGATTTCCCAAATTTTCTCTGAGTTCCTGCTAATAGGGGTCCAAACCTTAGAAAGAAGCCTGAGTGTACATGATTGGAACCTGGCTTGGGCTTTTTTGGGTGCTCCCAAATAGCTGATCTGAAGCCATCAGTTCCCTCCAAAAGAAAACCTGAGAGAACCTGAAACCTGTACCAACCAGCTTTACACAACCAATAAGGAAATGACCTAGGCACCCTGATAATACAAACAGAAGCATTCGTCAATGTAATTCTCAAATCAGAATCATAAACAACAAAACAAAGTCACATGCCAAAATCACAACGAAAAAATAATAAAATGGAAAGCCAAAACACTATGTCCCTACCAAACTCCACGAGTCCTGTAGAAGAGTTCTACAAGGAGAACCTCCTAGAGATAACTCAGAACACTGAATTTAAAAGAACAACCATAAACATGATCAAGGAATTCAATGAATTTAAGACCACAAGAACAAACAAATCAAAGAACTAAAAGAGGATAGGGATAAACTTCTGAATGAATTCACAAAAGCAATAGAAACATTGAAAAAAACTCAGGCAGAAATGAAGAAGGAAGTACAAAACTCAATAAGCCAACGTGAAACAACAAGGGAAAGCCTCACCACTAGAATGAATGAAATGGAAAACAGAATATCAACACTGGAGGGTAAAGTTGAAGAATTGTACCACTGAAGCAAAAATTATAAAAAGAAATTTAAAAACACAGGAATGGAATATGCAAGAGATGTGGGACACCATGAAAAGACGAAATTTACAGATCATGTGAATAGAGTAAGGAGAAGAATTTCAGGTTAATGGTATTGACCAGATCTTAAACAGGATTATAGAAGAGAATTCCCTAAATTAAGGAAAGACATCCCCATACAAATACAGGAAGCATATAGAACACCAAATGGACAGAATCAGAAGAGAAACTTCCCATGACATATCCCAATAAAAACACTAAATGTACAGAACAAAGAGAGAATATTGAAAGCAGCAAAAGAAAAGTCACATACAAAGGAAAGCCCATCAGAATTACAGCTGACTTATCAGTGCAAATCATGAAAGCCAGAAGAGCCTGGACCAAGGTATTTCCAGTTCTACATGACAATAGATGCCAACCTAGAATACTTTACCCAGCAAAAATGTCTATTATAGTTGAGAGGAAAGAAAAATCTTCCATGACACAAACAGCCTGGAAGTATACATGTCCACAAAACGAGCCCTTCAAAGAATACTTGAAGCAATACAGACAGCAGAGGGAGAAAAAGCTGTACCTCAGGGGCAATGAAAGAAAATAAATAAAGGTATAATTGAGGAAACACAAAATTAGACAGAGAACACAAACAGAAATCAAAATGATGGCAACCAATACACATACTTCATAGTAACCTTAAATATAGATGGACTGAACTCCCTAGTCAAAAGACACAAGCTAAGTGAATGGATTAAGAAACAAAATCCATCTCTTTGCTGTCTGCAAGAAACTCATCTTATCTTCTAGGATATGCACTATCTTAAGGTGAAAGGATGGAAAAGAATATTCCAAGCAAAGGGCACTAAGAAACAAGCAGGAGTTGTGATTCTAATATCTGACAAAATAGACTTCAAATTAAAACTAATCAGAAGAGATAAGGAGGGTCACTTCATTCTGATCAAAGGAACAGTTAACCAAGAAGATATTTTTTTATTTTATTTATTTACAAATTCTGGTGCACCCAAATTCATAAAATCAACACTACAGGACTTTAAGACACAGATTAACCCCAACTCAGTAATAGTAGGGGACTTCAATCCCCCACTGTCCCCATTACACAGGTCAACTGGACAAAGAATAAACAGA